>NC_046164.1:56237817-56602817 GCF_011064425.1 Rattus rattus | reverse complement strand
CTCCCATGTCGCCTTATCCTCACTTCATCTCAAATTTATGGCCTCTTTTTCTTTGTTGCTATTTGCTGGTATGCCTAAATACATGTATAATGCCTGCCGAGTCTGTTTAGTTTTGTTACCACAGTTCTATTTGTGTATAGGAAACATACCAAGAGAAGAGTACCTTCAGTGGCCACAGGAGGGCAGAATCCTCAAACTTAAAAATTGTACAATTTCATTGACAAAGCACCTTTGTCAATATTTCAGCACAGCCTGTTTCATTCTTCAAGATAATCGTCAAAAGAACTCTAATTGTGTATGTAAAAAAATGGAAAAAGGATGTTTTGGATTACCATTCAGACAGCAATGTTAGTCACCTGTGTGTCACAGTACAAACGTAGAAGAGGTCATTCTGCGAGAACGCAGTCTTGGTCGTTTACAACTTAGATGGGTACCTCTAGCTTCACTCAGCTGGCATGTGCTGGTCCTTTATTCACTTGTGGGTGCCTCCAGGATCCCCCGAAGGTGGCTGTGTTCTTGGTGTCTTACTTTCAGCTGTCGTAGGAGAACTCCGTAGACCGTGGGGTCCTAACAATAAACCTCGCCTTGAAAATCAGGGAGCTGGTGTGGTAGATGTGAGAGCCTTCTGGTGGACTGCAGACTGTTGACTTCTGCTGTGACCCATGCAGCAGAAGAAACAAGGGAGCTCTTGGGGGCCTCCTTTAAGGACTCCACTACAGCGATGATTTGTCTCCAACCTCAACTTCAGCTCTCCCTCCCCCCAAAGGTCCCAACTCCTTGTAACCTCACATTGGGAATTAGAACTTCAATATAAGCACCTGGGGGACAAGTATTTGAGGCATGGCATGTGGTTTACTGGTAAATTGAACAGACGGATGCAGTTGAGGAAGAACAGATGGTCAAAGAGCGGGACGGTATAGGCATTCCCTTTAACAACTTGGGCCTATTTCAGGATGAACATCTTGCTGCCACAACCTCCAGAGGATGAAACACGGAGTCCCTGCTCAGCCTGGTTGAAGAAAGCTGTGGTTTACTACTGCTTCGGCTAGGTTGCAGGGTGTAACTAGGACCTTTACTGCCCTAAGCAATATACAGGCCGTAATGATAATACGCCCGGCATCCATTATCCTGCTGCCCTTCCTACTTCTCCAATGTGCTTACTGCTTCCTGACACTGGGGCTTTCTTTCACAGTTCCCTTATGTGCCGATTTGGTTTTGCTCATTAGCCAGGAGATCCACAAGCACACGAACCTTCTCTGTCTTCTTCCCGGTTTGATTCCCAGTGGCTGACATTCTGTACCTGAAGAGTTTCATGAACCTCACACTTAGAGAGCTGTTAAGGACATCCTTCTAAATGCTAAAATGTGAGAGAGATTTTGAGAGCCCTTCGGCTTGGGCTTAGCAGAGGAGGGAAGGCAGGCCACCATCTTCAGTGTTGAAGTAGAAATCTTTCATAGATGATCTACAGATGCCAGGGAGACTGAGCAGAGGTAATGTGCAATCCCCAAGCTTGCTGCACCTTGAAAAATAACCGAGCATAAAATGGGTTTCGGGGAGAAAGTGTCTGCCTCAAATATAAATGGAAATTTATAAATTCAGCATAGAAAGTATCTATTCCTCTTCAAAGAATATTCTGGAATGAATCCATTGGTACTCTTCTTTATATAAAGACAAGCGTTTTAATAGCAGAGAAAAAACTGAGATGCACACCTTATAGCACAAGAACCAACGATTGGAAAAGAATAAAATAAACATCACCTGAATTGATCCTCAGTGTAAAAATATTTTATTCCATTTAGTCTATCAAAATCTCTCTATACAGATTGTTCTCCAAGCCTGAGCCCAACCTTACATGGGACAGACATGTGAGAACACAGCATGAATTGGAACATATTAGAGTTCGTTTAAATATACTATGTACACACAGACATCATAGACCCGTGAGCTAGGTGACAGTTTAGGTTTTGACCAAGTGTGTATCATGAACGTATACCAGTTAGATAGAATAAATTTCTCATTTGTGTGTATGCATGTATGTGTGTGTACCCGTGTTGTGTAGGTATATAAACTCATGTGGGAGGAAATGAGAGGAAGGTTTGGGTGTCCTGCTCCGTTCTGTCACTGTCTGCCTTACTTCCTTTGCAGAACGTCTTTCACCACATCCGACCCTGGAGCTGGGCTGACGGGGCAAACTCCAGCTATCTTCTGACATGCACTTCCCTGCCACCCATTTCACAGCACTAAGGGACGATGACCATAACTGGATTTGCACATAGGTTCTGAGGGTTTGAACTCAGTTCTTCACACCTTTATACCAAGTGCAATTACATGCTGAGACTTTTTTTAGCCCTAGAATAAATTTCTTACAAGAACCAGTAGTACCAGAAGTAGTACCAGACAGAAAGTACTAGAAGTATGGTAGTTTAGTGAAATTTTTCAAGTTTATATTAATATAAAGGCATCAGCTTTAGACTTTGAATTTTCCACTTGTGATTTGTCTTGATTTAGCCATATGTGGAACTTCTCTTGTGGTGCCAGGCAGCAACAGCAGTAACTCACAATTCTCAGGCAGCTACGAGGGTCCGATGAGACGCAATTCATACCATGTGATATATTGTATTGCTAACCTACGATATTCAGTACACTAGAGATAGTGTCTACATTCATCCTAGAATGGACTTATCCAAAGGCAATCTCACTGCAAACTGTAAATGTTAGAAATTCTGGGTGCAGTCTTAGGCTATGAGGAAGGACCACAGCTAGTACAGAATGATTTAGTATAACATCTTTTTTTAAAATTTTTATTAGATATATTTCTTTACTTACATTTCAAATGATATTCCCTTTCCCGGTTTCCTGTCCATAAGCCCGCATCCCCACCCTCTCCCCGATACAGTTGTTCCTCCAACCACCTCCCTTACCCCCTACCCCCCAGTCCCCTGCACTGGGAGTCCAACCTTGACAGGACCAAGGGCTTCTTCTTCCACTGGTGCCCCAACAACGATATTATCTGCTACGTATGCAGTTGGAGGCCTGGGTCAGTCCATGTATAGTCTTTCGGTAGTGGCTTAGTCCCTGGAAGCTCTGGTTGGTTGGCATTGATGTTCTTATGGGTTTGCAAGCCCCTTCAGCTCTTTCAATCCTTCCTCTAACTCCCCCAAAGGGGGTCCTGCTCTCAGTTCAGTGATTTGGCATAGCATCTTTTAATTTCATATAATGAGCTCTCTTTAAAGGTTTCTCCATCATTCTCCATATTGTTGAATATGATATCAAAGGGACTGAGGAGTAATATAGAATTGCACATGTGGTGCTTATTATAGGAGTATTTAGAGATTTCGCCCACTATAGTACATCAAGTATATCTTCTAGCTGCAATTCTCCTTTCCATTTTCTGCTCTCTTTACGATGGTACAAGTAGCAGTTTGAACGAGATGTTCTTCATAATCTCAGGCATTTCAGTTGCCAGTTAGTGCACAGTTTGGCAAAGGTTATAAGGTGTGGTCTTGCTGGAAGAATTATGTCAAGCAGAAGGATTTGAGGTTTCAAAGCTTCAAGCCGTTATGAATATTCTCATTCTCTCTCCTCTCCTCTCTCTCTCTCTCTCTCTCTCTCTCCTCTCTCTCTCCCTCCTCCTTCCTCCCCAACCCTCTGCCTCTGCTCCAGCACCTATGCCTTCCTGCCTCTTTGCTGCCACCTTTCCCTACCATTGTGGGCCCTGGAATTGCACCACTAGCACAGTGTACTAAAATGTGTCAAACATATGTGCATATACCACACTCCCGTGTTAACTTACATACCCCTGCTGAATGAGATCTATCTGCACTTACAGATTTGGACGTAGCTACTGATCAGACCGAAGACTGGAACTCAAACTCAGAGTTATTCTTTCAAGGTATCATTTAAATAATGCTATCAAGAAAACAGTCTTGGGAACTTTGGAAGCAACTTAGCTTGGCAGTGAACAGAAGCCTTCTATCAACAGTTACTGAAATGTTTTAGGTTATAGAAGATTTCAGCTCCCACTTTTAATTTCCCCAGAAACTGTTTAAATGATTACCAAATGCCTAGAATTCATAGAAAACAAACAAGCCAGAATGCTATCTTTCTTTATATGATTCCATTCCTTTTACTCCATGTACACATACATCAGCTGACACTACCGCTATGTTGAACATGTTCCCATTACAAAGGACAAACAGAGAGCAAACTCATAAAAGTGTTTGGTAAAAAGTAAGCAACAGCAGAGTTTTCATTATAAATGTAGAGTTCTAGCTGACAAGAATCAATTTCTAGATAATTAAATTTTCACACCTCCTGGAAGCAAAAAAAGGAACCTATTTTTAAATAAAGTTAAAGACTACTAACAATACTGCATCTAGTAATTTGGTCTGTCGATACTTTTTTTTTCCCATACCAGATAAAAATCCTCTTCCAATCATATTGATTGTATTGTCAAGGATTTTTAATTAGTTGACTGTATACTGACATTTGGGTAAATGAAAAATTGATTTTATGCAACAGTCCTGCCTGGAAAAAAAAAGTATCTCTCTAATTTCATCCGCTGTATTTTTGGCATGAATCAGGCAAGAGTAGCTCATTTGGTGCTCTAAAGAAAACCATTCAGATTACTAATGAATGATATTTGCAGAGATCTTGTTAGGCACTGTGCTAGGTGCTTTCTGACAAACGACATTCCTCAGTACATACAATCTAGAGATAAAAGTCAGCAATACTGTTTCTCTTTTAAGGTGGTTTCAATGGTGTTCAGAGAGCTGATAATGACTCCTGGGGTCTTGGTATGAGTCCATGTCAGAGCTAGGATTGATTCAAAGGACAACTCCAAGCACTGTGCTTGTACACTTTCTATTTGAAGGTATCACAAAGAACATCTCAAAGTATTTATTATAGATTTACTTTTTGGTTTGTTTAAATAAACTTTGATATTGATATTAGATTAGTGAATTGAACAATTAAAGAGGCCTGATACCAAGTGCTGGGGGGAAGAGGAAACTGTGTTGCTAATTTTCATTCAGTGAGCTGCTGAACTTTTTTTTTAAATTTAGATTTCAAATGTTATCTCCTTTCCCAGATTCCTGTCCATAAACCCTCTATCCCACCCCCATCCCCCTCTTTTATGAGGGTGCTCCCCCACCCATCGACCCTTCCTGCCTCCCTGTTCTGACATTCCCCTACACTGAGGGGTGAGCCTCGGCAGGACCAAGGGCTTCTCCTCCCTTTAACTCTAACATATAATTATAAAAGAATAGAAAGTCTTTGATATTTGTGTAATGTGCAAAAGGGGATGAAGACTAGATACGTATGCGGAGCAATTCCAAGGCCTCAGCTTCCAGTCTTTGAAAGAGAACTGAAGAATTTGGGAATTCTGATGATTTATTCTTTGATGAAATTTTCAGACATTAAGAAAATAGTAAGCCCTACTTGCCCACACATATTGCTCTACCGCAAGTTTGCATAATAAACAGCATGGAGGAATTTGCCTTTTGTAACTATGTTTCCCTGGAGCCTAGATCCTTCTCTTCATTCGCATGTTTCCGATGGTTGAGCTTGTCCTTCAGTTCTCCATAGAAACCACTTGATCACAGGGTCGGTGGTTGGTCTTGTGTTCTGTGTATTCAGAGGCTGATTTATGTGCTCGGAGATCTAGTTACAGTCTGGACAAGCACGTTATCATGAATATTGAATAATCTCCTGTATCAATGTGGTATAAAGAATATTCCCCAATCATCTCTGATTGGTTAATAAAAATCTGAGCAGCCAATGACTAGGCAGAGGAGACAGAAAGTCTGGACTTCTGATACCTGCTCTGGCGGGTCTCAGGGAAAAAAGATAGGTAGAAGGAGTTCACTGTGAGGCATGTGATGGTCCAGGAAGAAGGGCAAAGAGGTGAAGAAAGGTCTTCATGAGGTTGGGCATGAGGAGGAGTCACTAAGAAAGTTCTTCATGAGAACAGGCAGCTACAGCAGAGAGCCAAGGAGAGACTGAAGGCAAGTAACTCTAGGCATATGGCTAGGAAGTAACCAGCTAGTATAGAAGGTAAGGAATATCTGCTCTGTTGCTGTGCTTAAAGCTTGTTGAATAAATCTGTAAGTCTCTGTCTTAGTTAGGCTCTTATTGCTGTGAACAGACACCATGACCAATGTAAGTTTTACAAAGAACAACATTTAATTGGAGCTGGCTTACAGGTTCAGAGGTTCAGTGCATTATTATCAAGGTGGGAATATAGCAGCATCCAGGCCGGCATGGTACAGGAGGAACTGAGTTCTACATCTTCACCAGAAGGAAGCCAGGAACAGATCAGCATCCTAAGAGCTAGGAGAAGGGTCTCCAAGTTCACCTCACAGAGACACACTTCCTCCAACAAAGCCACACCTTCTAATAGTCCCACCCCCTGGGCCAAGCATATGCAAACCATCACAGTGTCCACATCAATTACTTGGGAGCTAGCTAGGTTAGAAAAACACTGCCACTTTTAAATTTCATCATATATCACAGAGTTTAAAACACTCACCATACAGCTCACAACAAGAAAAAAAAATGCCCCTTTCTGGTCTGAATCATCTAATATATATAAATGTTGTCTTAGATATGGTTTCTGTTGCTGTAGTAAATTGTCATGGCCAAAAGCAACATGGGGATGAATAGGTCTGTTTTGTTTTATGCCTTAAAGACCATTACTGAGAGAAGTCTGCACAGAAACTCACATCAGAGCAAAGCAGAAGTAAGAAAGCCACTGGCTCCCTGCCTTGCCTTGCATAGCTTGCTCAACCTGTTTTCCGACATATCTCAGGGCTACCTGAGGAGTGGTACCACCCACACTGTGCAGGGCTCTCCTGTACCAACCATCAGTGAAGACAATGCTGGACAGTCTTGCATCCAGGCTAATCTTATGAGAGCATTTTTTCAATTCTTGTTTTCTCTTAGGAAACTCTAAGTTGTATCTAATGACAATAAACTAGCCAGGACAAAGATCTGCCAAAATGATCAAATATATGTCTAAGCTACCTGACAATCGAAGAAAGATTCTACAAAGCATAATCACATTCTTCCTCTGGTCACTTTTTTCAATTTTTCCCTCTGCTGAGTGTTGCACTTGTCTATTAGCATTTTTGTTAAGAAGGCGTGTGTATGTGTGAGTGTGTGTGTGTGTGTGTGTGTTTGTCTGATGCATGTGCACACACATGACACATGCACACACATGTGCACACAATAGGGATATATTGAGTCTCTGAATTCAAAACTACATATGACAGAACATATGACATTAGGCAACCTTAAAAGATAAATGTTTTAGTAAGTAGTTAATATGTAACATCATAAGATGGACGAGACATCAAAACTCCAGGTAACTTGTGCCATGGTTGAAGACTCCTTTTCCAAAGTCTTGGAGTCTCCTCATCGTGAGCAGCTTTCCTTCCACAGTGGTGCAGTCTGCACTTGGCACTCTGTGATTGATTGTGAGTGTCTAGTGTCTGGTTGTAGATTATGGTATCAAGATGGCAATGGTGATCAAATTTACAGCAAACATGGGAGTTCAGAGTAAAATATTTTCATTATTTATTTGTCCTTGGCCTTTCAAACTTTTTGTGTGTTCCTACATAGTGTCACATGATAGTAATTGTGCAGAAAGCAAACTTTCTATTCAGCTGTGGTTAGTCTTAATATTCTGATCTTCCTCCCTTTGCCATCTAGAAGCCAGGATTGCAGGCAGTCTGCCAAGCTCAACTTTGAATTTTGGTTATTTTTTTACTATTTACAGATGGTCAAACCTCAGCATTGCAGTTGAGGCACACGTTGTAACTGGGTGTCACTTTGTCAAATATCTAGTATAAAGTAGTTCAGAAGGTCACCACCACCCAGGAAAGCTGTGACGTAGCCATACTCATGATCCTGGCCACAGAGCAGGTCCTCAGCAATTTATCTCTTAAGAAAGGTGCGTGCAAAGGGCATGGCAAGCAGGATATCCAGTGAGGCAGACAGCTTCTTTGTCGCTACTATCATATATCTCTGAGTGCTACAGTTCTGATCTGAATCCTTCTCCAGAAACTCACATGTAGACGTTTCTATCCTTGCTGTGATACTCAGAGGTGGAAATTTCAGGAAGAGACTTGATCCATTAGTCCTGTGAAATAATCCGCTGATAGACTTATGACCCAGTGGCATCATTGGCAAGTAGTGGAAACAACAAAGAGGAAGTGACACCAAAATCACTGTGGGTATGTCCTAGTTGAATGTAGCTTATCTGCCCCTCCTCTATTCAAAATTTCCTGTCATTCTTGCTAGCTTGAAGAGACCTATCTTTTCCTTGTTCACAGTATGAGAGCAGCTTTCCTCGTGACATTTTCTATCACCAAAGGCCCAGAGGCATTGGAGCCAAGTGACCATAAGCTTCAACTTCTAAAATCATAGGCTGAAGCTCTCTTCCTTTGTGTGAATTTTCTCAAGCATTTTATTACAACAGGAAAGCTGAAGCATCAGGTATGGGAAGAGATGGGGACGATATACAGAGGGTCAGGAATTTAAACAGAGGTGTGTAGCAATGAGTGATGTGGAACTGGTGGCTGTCACCAGCAATTCCAAGATGCCAGGAAAGCAAGAGGCTCCAAGGACCTAACAGGGATGGGATCAGCTGAAATGCCCAACAAAGGGGAGGGAGAACCTGTAGAGACCATATCCAGAGGTTAGGCAAGACCCCTGGTTGAGGGATGGGGCCACTCATTCATCTCCAAATTTTTAACCCAGAATTGCTATCTAAAGGAAATACAGGAACAAAGTGTGGAGCAGAGACTAAAGAAAAGGCCATCCAGAGACTTCGCCACCAGAAGATCCATCCCATATAGTCACCAAACCCAGACACTATTGTGGATGCCAAGAAGTACTTGCTGACAGGAGCCCGATATAACTGTCTCCTGAGAGGCCTTGTCAGAGCCTGACAAATACAGAGGCAAATGCTGGCAGCCACCCATTGGGCTGAGCACAGGGAACCCCAATGGAGCAGTTAGAGAAAGGACTGAAGGAACTGAAGGGGTTGCAAGGCTCCAGCTGCATATGTAGCTGAGGATGGCCTTAACTGGCATCAGCCCCAGTGTAGGGGAATAAATGTCAGGGCAATGAGGTAGGAATGGTTGAGTGGGTAGAGGAGCACCCTCTTAGCAGCAGGGGGAGGCAGAGGGGATAGCAGGGTTGTCAAGAGAAAACCAGGAAAGAGGATAACATTTGAAATGTAATAAATAAAATACCCAATAAAAAAAAGTACAAAAAAACAAAAGAAAGCTGAAGGACACACTGGGTTCTGTACCCTTCCCACCTTTTGCTTTTGTGACATTACTAGCTTATTAGCATAATTGGATAGAGGTTTCAATATGACATCTAGTATTTCATTATTTTGAAGTCAAAAGTTCTTCTAGACCTTTCTGCACTGTTTATCCATTTAGTTTGGAAATTTTTCTTGAGGATGATCTCTACATAGAGTGCAAGTTATAAAGCAGACAGAAGGATCTCAACCCCTCTCTAGCCTCTAGTCCAGAAATGGTTTTCTACATCCTTAAAGTGTCCCTTGGGAGGGCACATTAAAATAAAGTATTTGAATGAGAGGATGCTTCATTAATTCAAAACCTCTAGAGTCTTTGTTATGTTGTTGTATTGGCAAGTTTATATCAACTTGACAGAAGGTAGAGTCATCAGAGAGGAGGAGTTGAGAAAAACGACTCCAGAGGATCTGACTGTAAGGTATTTTCTAAATTAGTGATCAGTGGGGAAGGGTCCAGTCCATTGTAGGTGACACCATCCCTAGGCTGGTGATCCTGGGTTCTATAAGAAAGAAGATGCCTGGTGTATACCAGGCAGGATACACCAGCTAATCTGAGGCCCCCAACACATATACAGCAGAGGACTGCTGGGTCTGAGTTCAGTCAGAGAAGATGCACCTAACCCTCAAGAGACTGGAGGCCCCAGGAAGTTTAGAAGTCTGGTGGGGTGGGAATATCCTCATTGGGATGACAGGGAGGAGGTATGGGATGAGGGTAGGCTGGGAGGGGAATAAAATCTGGAGTGCTTAAAAAACAAAAGAAAAGAAAAAAATAATAAGAAAAAGAAGGCTGAGCAAGCCATGGAGGCCAATCCAGTATGCAGCTGTGCCCCATGGCCTCTGTACCAGCTCCTGCCTCCAGGTTCCTGACATGCATGAGCTCCTGACCACTCAGCTTTTGATGATGAACAGTTATTTGGAACCGTGAATGAAATATATCCCGTCCTCCTCAAGTTGCTTTGGTCACGGTGTCCTATCTCAGCAGTCATAACCCTAAGACAGTCATCAGCTGTTTATATTGTTGTTCTTTATTGTTTTCAGTTCAAATATTCAGAAATGCCAAGAGCCTGCTATGATTCATTCGTATTTATTCATACTATATTAATGTAAGACTTGGCTTAATAATATTTTTGAAACGGGCTCAAGCTACTGTTTTCTTTCTTTCTCTAGTCAAAGGAAAAAAAAATCACCAAAAAATGGAGCAGACCAAGTAAATTCATTTTGTGACATCAACACTTCAAAGGGAAAAAAACCCTCAAAAATAAAAACAGTGACTACAAAACAAAATACTTTTAAATTAGGTTTATGATCAAAAGAAATAAAATATTTTTGACCCACTCCCCCAAGTATCTGAAATCTCTGTTTCCGGATAAACATTTTTCACTTTCGTCACTGTTCCCAAGATGATGTGGAAAGAAATGAGGGAGCTAATAATAAAACAGAGCCTAGGGGAATTGTTGGGGAAATTCAATACTACTTACTTTAATATGGTATTCTTCATAGGAACTCTTTTCCAAAATAAATTGCAGATCTATCAGGATGCACTGCAGTGCCAAACAGCATGCTGTATTGTGATGGAGTGCAGGAACCCTCAGGAGTGCCTCGGGTAATGAACCACACTGCAGCTCCTGGAAGGGAGTCCGGTAATAACATTTGCCAATATTTCTCATGAAAATCATCACGTGCCTCCTCAAGTCAACTTGAAGCATTCATTCTCTGAGTTAGGAAATTCTCAAGGCAAGATTTTGTGGTTTTGTTTGTTCGTTGTTTGTTTAGGACATTACATTACAGAGCCCCAGTGAGATTTTATGTTGGTTTGACTGGACACTTGAGGCTTTGAGAATTCAAGGCTTCTTCTGCTTGGATGATTTAACCAGGATGTAGGAAAAAGCATATTCTAGGAAAGGTTCCTAGTTTGAAATCCAACATACTTTACCATTATATCTTCAGTAGAGTGTACTTTGACTTGACACACATTATTAGCATTATTATTATTTAAAAAATCATATAACAAAGTAAAAGATAAAATCCCTAAAAATAGGCAAATACAGAACAGAAAAGAACTAATTATATAGAGCCATTGATTATGGGAGCCTAGCCACTTCCTGTGCTCCCCAAATAGTTACTTGTAGCTGGGTAAGAGGGGAGGGTGGGGAGGTAGCAGTAACATGAAGGTTCAAATGCAAATTGTTCAGGGACTGGCTTAGAAGAACTATAAAGAGAATTAGGGCTCAAGTTGTATTGGTTTGTAACACAAGTGATTAGGCCTATCATAAGGAGAGGACCAAGCATCCTTCCTGACAACTCCTCAAACACTGATGGGGTGGTGTCAATGAACGTGAACTGGCAGACAGTGTGCCTGCACCATCCCAAGACAGAGCTGACAAGAGCCCCACCCCCATGCAGACCCGGTAGTGGGAAAGGGCTCTGAAGTGTCATGCGGACAGAAGTCATCAAGGAAATGAGAACACATGAAAAAAGAACATAAGCACAATGGAAGTCATTTAAAAAAATAGTCAGGTGGGTGACACAGAGGACCGAGAAGGCTGAGGCCCTGCTGTTTTCCTGATGGAAACCCTGTAGTACAAATAGATGTGTAAGTTGCTCTCATTTTTCATAACCATAGTCTCTACAGAAAACGGGACAGAACTCAGTTTTACAAATCAAACCAAAACCATATCTGTTTACGGTGGTCAAATGTTAAAATGTATGTCTTTATTTAATAATAAATGAGTACTTTGATATTTTAATGTTTTCACACCATTCAGCATTAGTATTTAGTGTAGTATAGTTTTGTGTTTTACTTATTAATCCCCCCAAATCTTCAGCAGTCCGTGATGTTATCTGCACTTCAGAAGAAACTAAATCTCACAGTAACTGTTGTTATGGCTCCCTAATGTTGCCTGTTGATGTTAATTAGGGGAAGGGGAGACATCTCTTTTGTTTGTTTCTCTGAGTAACTTACACTACCTATTAGATAACCAGTTTATGCATTTTGCATTTCCTTAATGCATATCACTGGCAAAAAAAAAAAAAAAAGGAATGACTATGTCAAGAATTGTGCATAAAAATAGAAACAGGGCTGCGAGTAAAACCGCATGTGGCACCCGGCCCGGCATGCCTTCAGTACAGCAATCACTCAATTGTCTTGACCCTCTGTTTGCTGGGGAAGACAAGGGAACTAACGGTGCTTTGTAAATGTTTTTGAATAAAGATTTTGCTGGAGTGAATGGGTAGAAGAATAAGCCAGATACTAAGGAATAGGAGGTTGGTTAGATGACTCATGGTATAAAGGTGACTTTTGGGCAAGACTAGTGACTTGAATTTGATCCCTGGAACCCAAGTAAAAGAGCAAACAGATTCTATCAAGTTGTCCTCTGATGTCTACACACACACCTGAAATGCATAGAACACTTCCATATCACACATGCACAGGGGCGCACTAATAAAACCTTTTAAACTAAAATTTAAAGAAAATTTTTAAACTAAAATTTGAAAACAACTTAAATTAGATCTAGAAAAAGATATTTTTCATAGGTAATCACATTTTCTTACCCCCCATTTCTACTGTCCACACTGGCCATTACTGTTCCACTCTTAGGATATGTGGTAGTTTGAATATGCTTAGCCCAGGGAGTAGCACTATTTGGAGGTGTGGGCTTGTTAGAAACATGCGTCACTATGGGGTTAGACTTTGATTCTCTCCTCCTAGCTGCCTGGAAGACAGTTCTTCTCCTATTTGTCTTTGGAATGAGATGTAGAACTCTGAGCTCCTCCAGCACATGCCTGTCTGGACATTGCCCTGCCATGCCATCCTGTCATGATGATAATGGACTAAACCTCTGAAACTATAAGCCAGACCCTATTAAATGTTGCTCTTTATAAGAGTTGCCTTGGTCATGGTGTCTCTTTACAGCAATGAAATCCCTAATTAAGGAGGACATATCCCTCCTTGTTCCAAAGAATTCAAATCAGCTTTAAAATTATTGACCTTGGCATGTTTTTAAGGGGTTATAAATGACTGGTTATGACAAGAGCGTGTGATATTTCAAGTTAGAATTTATGTTTCATAAGCTCTGGTGAACTCCTTAGACTATCTCAGGTCTGAGTCTTCCCTTGTATTCCATTTGATAAGGAAATGGTAGAGTGATAAAACATTTACTCCTAAAGGGATACTCTGTTTCTACTTCAATATGGAATGAGATTTTTCTGATAACTAGACATAATATTAAGCTAACTTTTAACAACATATTTTATTTGTAATCTCTCTCTCAATCCTCATCTGAGATGCTTCTATTTACCATAAATGAAAGTAAACACAGAGATGAATAACTAGTCAAGATGCAGAGAAAAAGAGCATGAAATGTTCAGCCTCAAATAGGATGTCAGTATCATGCCCACTCCACTCAGGGAACATTGTGCATCATTGTAAGAATCAGAGGCAATGTACGACTACAAAAAAACTTACTTAGATAATATAAGGCAGTTATACAAATAAACTCACAAAGGTTGTAACAGTATTTGTCAGACTTGCACGCACTCAATCTAGATAAAATCCTAAGCATAGAAAATGCAGATGAAACCCTTTCACTAGCTGAAGAGTTACTGGCGAATGATAGCCTGTTTTCCTTCAGAGTGTTGCCCCTGGTAGGTTGACCTGGTCCAGGGGAAGGCCACACATCTAAGACTGTGTGAACAGCACAAATTGGACTTGGTGTGTTTAAAAGAGGACACACTGTTGGATGTGTAGGGAAGGGACAATGGACATGTGGGAAAATGGGGAAGGATGAATATAATCACAACACATTGTGACATTTTCAAAGAAATATTAAAAATGAGAAAAATATCTTTGATCTCAGAAACTTAGAGGAATCTGTTAAGGATGTATTCATAGTGGCAGTGAATGACAGCAGTATCTATTTAGCCACTCAAGCCAGAGCACCTCACCCTCCGGAGCCTTGCCCTGACTGTAACCAAAGCCCTAGTCTTACTGAGGATGACAATAAAATATATCATTCAAGACGATACATCTTCCCAAATGAGTTCTTACCCCAGTGTTCATCACTCGATGTTTAAAACAACCTCTAAATCAGTTTTTCAGACTCAATATGGATCTTCCATGTTTTCATATAGCCAAAACCATTACTTGATTTGTGCTCCAATTAACACCATTGCCATTTTTTCAAATGGTTGGCACCAAAACCAACAACAACAGAAGAAGAAAAAAACTTTCATTGAGAAAAGATCTTGGAAACAGAGCTAGAATTTCAATATTCAGGACCTCAAAGTTCCTACCTTATTTGCATTCATCCTATGCCCTCTCTGCCTACTGAGCCTCTCAGTTTTCTTGGTGTACCACACAGTCTCATGTCCTTGCCCGACTTGTCCCCTCATTATCATTTATCCACTCCCTTGTAAGCTCAAGAAACACATACGTAGTGAAGCTTCCAAATCCATTCCCCATGTTCACAACCGAATTCTTTTCCTTAGAACATTGATTTCACAGTAAAATTAATTAGTAAATTATTAAAAAAAATCTGTGCCTCTGATGAGAGGAAAAGTTCCAGGAGACTGGAGACAATGGTGTCTTACTTCTAATACTAAATCTCTTACTCTGAAGACACAGATTGCCAGCTAAGCACAGCAAAGTCTTCTAGCTTCATTGCAACCAGGGCAGCTACAAACTCTGAAGGGTTTCAGAAGTTATTCAGCAAAATTTGGTACTCAATCTGGGTGATTTTGTTGCCCTGAACTGACTATCATATACTGGATGGTACAACTGGTGTTTAAAAGCAATAGCAATTCTATGACTATGTATCAATGTAGTTGTAAGGAAAAGAGTGAAGCTAAAGCTGTAATGGGTATAACTATGCAGCAGCCATTTATGTTAAATGTAAAAAAGTCATGGCTGAATGTCATTGTGTCTTAGACAGTGGTTTTGTTCTGTCTGTATTCAGACACGATTTCAGAGTGTACTGTTTGCCTCAGTCAATCATACTTGATGAGCTTCGGTGATGTGGGAGTTCTATGCAATTGCTTGTATTCAATAGACAAACACATTGTCTTCACTTGGCTCTCAGAACTAGTCTGGACCCTCCGATTTCTCTCTCTCTCTCTCTCTCTCTCTCTCTCTCTCTCTCTCTCTCTCTCTCTGTGTGTGTGTGTGTGTGTGTGTGTGTGTGCTCTCTGTGTCTCTCTGTCTCTCTCTCTCTCTGTCTCTCTCTCTCTGTCTCTCTCTCTCTCTCTCTCTCTCTCTCTCTCTCTCTCTCTCTCCTTTTCCTTTTAGAATTTTCCCTCAACATTTAATCATAAAATTTAGATGGATCAGGCACTCAACAAACAACTTATAAAAAGGAGTAAGTCAAAATCTGTCAAATACCATTTTACCTGCCAAAAATTAGAGCAAAGGGCTACACTATACCTGCTAGTTTTAAAATCTACAAATATGAGATGTTTTAAACTTATCATTATTGTCATATAGCATTGTACTATATCATTGTGTGCATTTTATAACAGAGTCTAAATTATAGAATTCTGGGTCTTGATAAGTAATCTTTTAATTGCTCAAAGCACCTATACTTACTTTCCTAAACATACAAGTTCATCCTTTCCAACACCTCTCTCATTGTTTATCTTATGCATATAAACAATACAGTGAGCTCTGTAAAGTACAAAGCTGGGGCAGACTTGGAAGGTTTACCTGACCATAGAAGCACAAATCTCACTTAATGATGAAGAAAAAAGAAAAAGGTTAGTTTTCTTTCACTGGTTTTGGCAGTGAGAAATTACACTCTCATGAGATGAATTCTTCCCATTGTACATCAGTAGGACAAGTCACCAGAGGATACACAGGATTATATAATTTTAATATCTATAAAGAATCATCAAACAAGTATATATAATGATGAATGCTATGGTAAATAAATTCCAGCTCAATAAAGCCAATGTACCCTGGCTGCTAGAACTGTATCTATCTGCAGCTATGGTGCACCTAACCAAGCACGAAGGTTCTCTACCCTAATCTCTAAGATTGGAAGCATCACTTGCAATATCTCCATACTGTGATATAGTGAAGCCTTTCTCTGGAAGGGAGATTTGTCATGGAAATGGACACCATACCCTATCATTGTTATGCCCCTTTGGTCTTGGCCTTCAAAAGGCTGGGATTGATTCCAAGTCCAGAATTTGGTAACTGAGTTAAAGATTTATCTCTCTATAAACTATTCATAAAATGAAGACTATAGCATGAGTTCCTATAAACAGAATGAATGTTTTATGGTCCATCCATTAGAATGACAAGACATAGAATGAGACAGATATTAAACATCCTCTGAGAATGGAGAACGAAGCACCAACCAATGGACTTGTTGATTGTTGAGGATGCTGATGGACCTGTGATTACTTTAGGTGCTGTTTATGTATGTGGATAACTTCACATTTTATTTGTTACATATAGACTATGAGACAAGGCTCAGCTAACCAAGAGAAGAGCATGGTCGTTAGGGTTAATTCTTGTTTTCTTGTGATCATACTGAAATAATATGCTATGACTCTCTTCCAATGAATGGATTTTTTTCTCCCAGAGGCTTTCATGGATGTTGTAGTTCAAGACCTTCACAGTTAAGATAGATCAAAGTGCTTGTGTTTAGTAAGATAACACTGCAGAAGATACAATGGGGCGTTCCCAGGTTTCTTAGAGGCAGATACAACAAATATAGTACTTATGTCCTGAAAAATACTTTTGTTCCCCTCTAGGTTTACACTTATGTTTTTCTTAATCTGAGCCACATTAATAGTACCCTGTGGCTATTATGTTAATGTTATTGAAACACAGAAAAGAGGGAAAACTATACGTTGAAATGTTCCACAAGTCTACCACCAAATCCTTTCAGAAATAGGATGGCTTTACAGCACAAAAAAGTAAAGAGGAAGCTAAATACATATTTATATTATTTCTAGTCATTCTATAAATGTGTATGCAGAAGCTGTCAGTTGTTTAGAACTGTGTGCAGGAAAGCAGGTAGAGACCAAGTATACAATAGTGCCTTCTATTTCATCTTCAGGATCAACTCAGATAGACATTTCATTCCTCTGTTTCCTGTTAATAATGACAATAACACATAGTATTCCTATCTAGAGGGTGGTTTGTGCTAGTTCACAGTTATGATCGTTGATCCAATAGTCTCCTCTTGCTGACAATATCAAGGTAGTATTGCATATTGCAACGTGAGAGTCAGGTAGCACCAGATAAAACTCACCAAACTTGCTTATATAGCAGGCCCACTTTTGAGATAACCCTTTAACCCATTTGCTCCTTCATCCAGCACTCTCATGAAGGGATTAGTCTATTTTTGAGCAAGAAGCCATGATCACAGATTAAGGGTCATACCTGCTCTCATGAAGGGGACTAATTCTCCACATGAGCTTCAGATGGAACAAGCCAAATTCAAATATGGAAAAATTAACTACAAAAAAAAAAAACCACACACAAAATGAAATTGGCCCACCACTCAGCCTCATCTACATCAGAACCTAAAAATATATTGCTATGCTAATAAGGGACCTTATATTTAATAAATAACATTTGCCCCCACACACAGAATGTGATGCTTTGTAATAAGGGAAACTGTGAATGAAGCTATTCACTCCTGGAAAGAAATTCTATCTGCAAAATGACTGACTGATTAGAGCTGCATGGTATGGAGAGCCAGAATGTTACAGGTACGGAGGCCAATTATTTGTCTGGGGATAGCTTTAAACCTGTAAATAAACTTTTCTTGCCCACTTCTGTGTCAGAATTACTACACCATGACTAGTAGATAAAAACTGTTTAAAAAGCATCAACTTATCGGACTAAGCTTCCACCAATCTAAAAGCTAAAAATGTCATCAGATAACACCTGAAATCTAGAGAAGAACATCTCCACCTTTTATAAGAATCTCTTGGATGGACTCACCAAAGTATTTTAAACTTGCCTTGATGTATGATTTTCTTGGCTCTCCAAAACTACAAAAATTCATGAAACTACTTTTAACCTGGATTATGGACTTTGGGGTAACTGAAATCTCTGTTCACAGGCTGTAGTCTGTCAAAATGGCTCCAGAATAAAGTATCTCATATTCTCTTTAACAATAAAAACAATTCTGTCTCCCAGCCTTCGCTAGCCCCCCTCTCTCTCTCTCTCTCTTTTTTCCACTCTTTTTTCTCCATCTTTATTAAACTGGGTATTTCTTATTTACATTTCAAATGTTATTCCCTTTCCCAGTTTCCAGGCCAACATCCCCCTAACCCTTCCCCCTCCCCTTCTATTTGGCTGTTCCCCTCCCCATCCTACCCTCATTGCCGCCCTCCCACCAAGAATCTGGTTCACTGGGGGTCCAGCCTTGGCAGGGCCAAGGGCTTCCCCTTCCACTGGTGCCCTTACTAGGCTATACAATGTTACCTATGAACTTGGAGCCCAGGGTCAGTCCATGGGTAGTGCTCTAGCCCCTCTCTTAGTGCACTTGATTACTATCTCCATTCACCTCCTCTTACTCCCTCTTCCACCCAAATCTCTCAAGCATCTACCCCCAATGTCTATTTTATTTGCCTTTCTGAGCGAGATTCAAGCATCCTCCCTTCAGCCCCCTTATTACTGTTTCTTTGTGTGTGTGGATTGTAGCATGATTGTCCTATATCTTATATGCAGTGTTGTCTTCACTAGGGTTCCCTAACAATTGGAGCAGGGACTGTCTCTGACTCTGTTGCCTGCCACTTGTTCCCCCTTCCTTAGCTGGACTGCCTTGTTGGACCACAGTGGGAGAGAATATGCCTTGATGTTCCATAGTCAGTTAGCTTCCCTCTCTGAGGAGAATGGAAGGTGGTAATGAGAAGGGGCTGGTGAGGGTGGGGCTGGGAGGAGAGGAGGGAGGGGGGTTTAAATCAGGATGTAAAATGAATAAATAGGTAAATGAATGAAAAATAAAAACAGAATTAGAAGATTAAAAAACAAAAAATATTAAATATTTGTGGCAAATATAGTCTTACGTGGAAAATAGGGATCTATGACCATGAGAAGCCCAGGCTTTTGCTGTAACTAATTAAAATTATCAACATAAAGGCAGCGCTGCCTAAGCATATGGTCTGTGAGTCTATGAAAAGAATGAGGGATCACTAATTCTATTTATATCTGTAAATCATACAAACACTATTTACAGGAATACAGTAAGATGGCCACTGTCAACGGTGAATGATTTAGAGTTCTAAAACCATATGAGAGATTCCCAGAGAACATGTCAGTAAACAATGACTCTAAGTTGATGACAACATTAAGTATGTATTCTGACACTGTCAGGTTAGCTACAGGGCTCCTCCTGTAGCTAACTGAGGTTTAAAAAAAGAAAAGAAAAGAAAAGAAAAATCCATTAGTCATTTATTTTGATAAGAGAACAAACTTTCTTATCTTTTTAATTCTCCATATGCATAGAACTAATTAATTACATCTACAAGCTGTTCATTGAAATGAAAATTGCTCCATGATATATCTTTAATAAAGGGCAAACAGCCACTTGGAGGCTTGCTTCCACATGGCTAGTATAAATAAGACGTTTGCATGCAGAACTTTATAGAAAACTTAGGAAAAACTTAGAAAATAAATACTATATTGCTACTGGGATTGCATTGAATATGATTAGCTAAAGTATTTTAGCAGCATAAAAAATTAAGATTTTAACTCAGTTTACATATATGCATTTATTTAATTAAAATAAAATTCTTTGACTAGAATGTATTGTTGGAAAGGGATGAATGGGATGACAAATGCTTTCAGCATCTGACATGCAGTTTAATATTGTTATGTCCAACCTCAAATAGGATGCTGAGTAAGTCTCTCCTCTTTCCCAAGTCATAGATATGCACATGATATGCACAGATATGCACAGGCCTATTTAAGTGGAATTATTTGGATTTTGGAATTCCCTAAATATTTGTTCCTTTTATGAGTATGATTTCCTTAGCTTGGTAAATCTATAATGTGTGGATGCCTTCTTACTCTCTCCAGGAAACTGCCCCCCAAAACAGAGGCAGCACATAAGACCTGCTAGAACTTTCGAGAATAGAACTACTCTTAGAAGAAGCTCTCCAAGCTAGGGAATTGCTGATATGCCAATTAATGCTTCATAACTCTAAGATTTTGAGATATATGTTCCCTCAGTAGAATAATAGGAGAATTTATTTTGAGTTTGAGAAGATATTGGGGTAGTTGATTTAATGTATCAATTTGATTGTGTTAAGAGCTACCAGATTTCTGGTATTTCTGGGAGAGTATTTCCAGAAGACATTAACATTAGAATCAGTAAATATGAATAAGGTCTATCAGAGGAGAGGAGCAAAATAGTATCTTCTGGATATGCTATGTGCACTACCTTACACATGAACTCACAGCACCCGTGACTGCCCAATCAAGAGTAAGCCACAGCAGAGGTTTGGGACAGATTTTTGAGTACTACCCCTACCTCGGGAGACATGGGCAGTTGATAGTTTCTCTTTGAAAGTCACTGTTCTTCAGTGTTGTGGTTCCAATTGATGAGCCTGTATCCAGGAGTGTAGAGACAGCACAAATTGGAGTTGACAGGTTATTAAATTTTCTTGAAATACAGATGATTTGGCAGGGTGCTAAGGAGGTAGGAGTAGATTTGGGAGAAGGTAATGGGAGGAGTCATGTATGAATATAATAGAACTCATCATTTGAAATGTACAAAGAAGTAATAGAATAGTTGTTTAAAAGAAGGCGCACTGTTATGAAATGGGTTGGGCATAACCTAATTCACTAAGAAAAGAAATGGCACCCAGAAGTGGAAGAGCAAAGTCTTCCACTTTCCTTGAGCTGGAACATCCGTCTTTCTGTCCATAGACATCAAAACTCATGGTTGTCAACAGTCAGATTGGGACTAATGCTGCTGGAAGGAAAGCCCAAATTCATCCTAATTCTTAAGCCTAAACTGAACTGCATCATTTTTTAGAATTTACCTGATAGAGATTTCTTAGCCTCTTCTGGGGTGTCAGTTCAACTCTGTTGGATTTGCTTCCCTGAAGAACCATGACAAACATATAAAGGTTCATTGACAACCTTTGGGATCTAGGGCTTTTGCCTTCCCATTTCATTCTGAATGCTTTGGCAGTAGTTATCTAGTGGATCACATGATATGTGAAACTCGTAGGTTAATTCACAATACAAGAAACTCATAAAGGACAGCCCTCATAGTTTTTGAGGCTGTCAACTGAACTACTTCCTTAAAGCAGAGAAAAAAGACTTAATTCTTAATTTTTTGACGGTTGCGATGCTGAAGGTCTGGACAGGCTATAAGCAGATAAAGAAAGCATTTAATCCTCGGCCATATTATGTATAAGACATTTTCTGCTTATAATTTAAGTTTACAAGCAAAAAATCTTTCTAAATAAAACCTAAAGGTCTGTAACCTCAGCCGAGTTCAAGCTATAGAGCATCTTGAATGGTTCAGATTAATGTTAGGCTTTTAGGATTGTAAAGGAATTAATGAGACCCAGACCCTGGCAGTTAGCAGATGAAGTCCCAGAGGGAAAAGAAGAATTAATTAAAGCATCGTGAAGGCCATATAACTGACAAATGTGCTTAAAACATGTGTCGTTTTAAATGGCAAAGCAGATGACCACAGTATTTTATAACTGAAGACGCACAGTCACAGGCTGTACAGCTCACTATGAGGATCAAGATTACATTAAGTGGACATAAAGCAGGATTGGCAGGAGGATAACGTTGAGTGGAGCAGTACTAATACATCTCTGCATGTGCTAGCCTGAGAAACAATCCTGTCAGGATCTCATCATTCTTTGGCAGGGAAGGAAGGCAAGGATCAAAGTGGCTAAGTTAGGGTATCGAAGTCATGCTAGGAGTAGCTAGGAATCCTGGGGTGAAAATATGCACGACTCTAATTTATTCTTCACTTACTCACATCTCAGAGTTCCAATCACTATTTTCAAACTAAAAGCGCACGTCACTGTTCCATACCATATGGTTCTTCTTAGGAATGTCTCAATATGAAAGTCCAAGTAGGATATCATACCCTGCTATTGTGGAGGGAACAAAACTTCACCTGGATGCTAGTGCTGCCCTCAAAATTTTAACTCTAACAACTTGGAGCCATGAAACTTTTGTCATGCCACATGCTCTTTCTCAAATTCATATTCTACCAAACTCATAGGCTCTGGATGCTCAAATATTTGTAAAGAAAAGCAACAGGTAAGCCATATCTTATGAGACTTATTCCTCTTACTAAGTCACTAAATTATCTGTAAGAAATTGTGTGAGATACCATACTCACTAGGTATACCCAGACCCTTGAAACATTTAGCCAGATGACACATACCGACAGCCAAGCAGTTAGATTGTCTACTTTGAAATGAAGTTACTTAGCTATCTATGCCCCCAATCTGTCAGGAAAATAAGAAGAAACACTAGGGAAAATCAAATATGCTATTGTAGAGTAGAGATCATGAGTCAAAATGAGACTATTAGGACTTTGTAAGGAACAACCGTGGTTATGTAAGAGATCTTCTCCTAATGAGTTACATGTTGCTATCAGTTAATAACATTACCTCTATCTTCACCATCACCACCAACACAATCATCGCTAGTCACTGAGGAACTAGTGCTTCTCTAAGAAATGGTATCCTCAGAACTTCCAAATCAGTCTAAAGGAGAAAACGATGTCCCTGATCTTTAACATATGTAGCTACAAATGCATACCAAGCCAGGCAAACTAACACTGTGCTTTGTCACCATTTGACAAAAGCTTGATGCAAGTTATCCTGTTTAGGGAAGCTCTTCTCCAGCCTTCTGAAGGTACTGCCTGTGAAAATATTATTACAGAATTCTTTTAAGTGAGAACCAGAGTTCATGAAGTCTCTTATTCACATACAATGCATTATCTTCCCCCTACTGAAGAGCTTCAGGCCATCTGGCACATCGAGCTACCAGCTGGTAAGAGCTAAGAAATATTCTGCAATTATAAGGAGTAACTAGATTTTTCCATGTGAATGAGCTATAGGTTTTCTGTATTTACAAACATTTTAAATGCAGCCTCATCGCTATGGCAGGTGATTGATGTCTATAATGATAAATCTCATAGCTATGTCACCAACCCTTCATGGGGGTGACATGTTTCCATTATTAAAACTACTCTTAAAGAGAACAGTTGTATGTTTTTGCCTTCATCTAAAACCAAACCCAGAATTATGATCTCATTTCTGAAAGCGACTGTCACTGAGTCAGCTATGTGTTCATAAGTTAGCATGGCATAAACAGATGCATGAACACCACATGCATGCTTTCCCCTTAATTCACAGCGAATGGTGACTCAACAGAAAGAATCCTACCTCATCCCAGTACAGTTAGCTCTTTCTAGCTAGTAGGGCACATTATTCCAAATGTCTGTGGACGTTCGGTAAAATATCAGATATTCTACAGATGAACTGTAGCATAATTCATCTTTGTCAGGAACTCCATCAAAAGGGGGAGTAGAAAATTGGGAGTGCAGAGCAATGTGGAAGACCACCAAATACCATATTGACAAGAAAGATGATCCCAGGACCATAGGGAACCTTCCAAACCCCAGTTCTGGTCTTAAATTCTACAAGTCATCAGGGACACTTGCTCAGATTTCCTGTGGATTCTGTCCTGTTCTGTTGTCCAGCACACATAACCATTGATCCCCTCCTTATCCTTTCAGATATGAAGTCATGTACCAATCTCTCACTTTCTTGCTATCCTTGTGAGTTTTCTCATGAAGACCCAGTATCTTATCATGTGTTCTGCATACAATATCCCTTTAATTAATATGGACCTCAAAGTTTCCATTGTTAGAACTGTGCCTCTCCAGTACAGTCAGGAGTCTGATGCTTTAAAGTAGTCTAATATGGAGTTCAATTACCTGAATTTGGAGTCTTTTTTAAATTTTTTATTAGCTATTTTTTTATTTACATTTCAAATGTTATCCCCTTTCCCGCACCCACCCACCCACCCCTTCCCACCTACCCACCCTGACATTCCCCTACACTGAGGGGGGTCCAGCTTTGGCAGGACCAAGGGCTTCTCCTCCCTTTGGTGCCCAGCAAGGCCATTCTCTGCTACATATGTACCAGGAACCATGGGTCTGTCCATGTGTACTCTTTGGATGGTGATTTAGTCCCTGGGAGATCTGGATGGTTGGTATTGTTGTTCTTATGGGGTTGCAAGCCCCTTCAGCTCCTTCAATACTTTCTCTTACTCCTCCAATGGGGTTGGCTGCAAGTCTTAACTAACATCTTTGACTTTGAACACAGTTTGCTTGACCTAATTGTCTCTGTTTCCTTATCAGTAAATTAAGTACCACCACCAGCACCAGCAGCAGCACCACCACCACCACCAGCACCAGCACCATCCACTTATTCTAGAAAAGTGTCCTGAGAATGGGTTAACTGGTAAGATGAAACCTTTACTATTGTCTATCTCGTTTAATGGCAGCCAGATTTCATTACTATAACACTCTTCATTTTCTTTTACCATTTCTTTGGTTCCTTTGTCCCTAATGTCATTCACGACAATTCCCCAGATAAACAGTCTTGCTCACTTTCCAAACAAGGGATGTATTCTATAATTGACAATTTCTTTCCTAAAATATAAAACACTCTTATGATTAATTTGCAACTCCACCATCACTTGTTTCCAGACAGAAATAGCCAATCACAATTACATATTGCTAAGTTCCTAAAGGTTGGGGGTTTATACTTCATACTATTTGGATTTTAATGTAAATAAAACCAGATACCCATATCTTTAGGCTGTGCATCTGTGGTGGATTCAATCAAGTGGGGATCATAATACATTTTTGTTGTTGATGGGCATTTTATATATGTATGGTATGTGTGAGTATGAGTGTGTGTGTGTGTGTGTGTGTGTGTGTGCGTGTGCACGCGTGTCTATGTGAATGTGTTGTTCAATACCATAATGACTAGCTAAAATAGATTTCAAATCAATGTAAATAAAATTAATAATTCATCTTAACAGTCACCTTCACCCACTTTTAAATATCCAGTGCTCCGTGGGAATAATGGCTACCATACTAAATAGAAGAAGCATTTAACATATCCATGATAACAGAAACTTCTCGCAGATGCTGTTGTTCTAGATGGTACTAGAATGAATGTTTTATGAATTTTAAAGTACTTCTGTATCTGAAAATTTTTATTACTTTAGAAAATGGTTATGAAAACCCATCAACTTTTATCAAATCAAAGACCAAAATCAAAACAAAATTATATCAAGATGTCACAGAATGTTTCTTGGGGAAACAAAGAAATGTCTATTCTTTCTCAGTAAAAGCACTGACATAAATGGGGAGACTCTTGTCAAGTCCAGCTTTCTGTGAAGGAACATGGGGTGGGGGCTCAAAGACCTCAGCACTCCTGCCTTGTCAACTCATGAACTGCTGCTGCACTATTGAAAATTCCCTCTCTTAGTGGGTTGCTTGCCTTATGTAATCCAGGGTAAAAAAGAAGTCTCATGAGAGTATCGAAGGTTGGTAAGCTGCTGTTCACTACCTAAAGACACAGTCTCTTGGGATCTCATGCAGGCGATTAGGCTACTTTGAGTCAAAGCAGCAATGTTCTCAACTCAGAAAAAGTAACGGAGCTTCACAAATAAAACTAGTAAAAAGGGTCATGTTTATTTAAGTAGTAATAGAGGCAGGGGCCGTTTGACTGACCAAGATTCCAACACATTCAACTGAGTTTTACTCTTAAGAATAAAAGAAAGCAAATATTAACGGATTCCATGACCAGTCCTTGAACTATAAATACTTGAACAGAATTCCTGTTCCGATTTCTAAACTTCTTAAAATATGAAATAGGGGCTTGGAGAAATAACTGGGACCTGGGTAGTTTTATATTAGCATTAGCTGTAATTGGAGCCTTTCAAGGGCTTTCAGTTGCATTTTAGAATACAGTTGAGGCTGCTTCAAATATCTTAAGCTTCATCTGCCACTACCCATCATTCTGTCCTAGCTCCAGCTACCCTGACCTGTGGTTCATTCATGGACACCGTTGGGTCCTAATGTTCTCCCCAACATACAGCACAGTGTGCAATACAAGACACACTGTGTTGTTGTTGTAAAAATATAAAAAATATAAAAAGGTATTGTTTGTCTTTTACCTCGCTGGGTCCACATGGCGGTGTCCCAAGATATCTGCTAGATATCTTGGTGGAAACTCATCCCAACTCCTCGGCGGCCCAGTGTCTCCTGTCGCTGCACACTTTCCTACACTCAAATCGTCACATAAAAGAACACACAACACAATAATCTTTGACCCAATTGATAAGATATAATTGCCCACCTAAATATACAAAGCCCAGTACCATCCATCCCTTAGGAACATTAATAACAAGCTGCAATTACACAGAGTAGAGTCTTAATGTCAGCCTCCATTGTCCTGCTAAGGCTTCTCCCTCTCTCTCCCTCCTGTCTCTTCCTTTCTGTTCTAGTCTCCTCCTCTTCCTTCAAACTTCTCTCCCACCCATCCTTCCTTCTCCTCCAATGACAGGCCTCCTTCTATCCTGTACCTGCCCCTCACCTGTATTTTACAAATTCAATGGGGGAAAAGTTTCTGATGAAGTCACCTGATTCCTGAGTACAGCTGTCCTTGGGGCAGTGGAATTAGCATCAAAATACAGATAACTTCAGGGCAAACCACAACACCACAACACAGTGTGCTCCAGGCTTCATATCCTGGCGTGATCATTTCCTCAGAACTGTATCATGTGGCAAATCAATTTAAAATCACCACTCCTTTCATTCCCTGGTCTACAATCCTTCCTGCATTTACTCCATATTTGGTTATTACTTTGTCTATATCCTGTGTCTGACACTACATCGGCTGAGTGCGTGGACCACACTTTTTCTTCTCACCATTGATCCAGGATCAATTATTGGTGACAGTTAGGTATGTAATGTAATTATCAGTGAAGGAAAAAATGAAATCTCAGATGTCTACACAAGACACTGCACTGGGGAGGACCTATGGCTTTTACATTGAACTAGGTGTCTTTACTGCAGTTTGTAATTTAAAGAATTTTAACCTACCAAGATTTTGTAATTGAATTCATGAAAAAGGAGGCAGGAGAAGGGGATGGGGAGAGAAGAGAGAGAGAGAGAGAATTAATGAAAATATGAACAGGGAATCATGCACTCAAAAGACTAAAAGATCATTTTCAAAAAGTATTGCAATAAATTATCAAATTTATAATTTGTATAGGTTTTGAGGTTGAAGAGATATTTACATCTTGTTAGAGCAAAATTACAAAGGGAGTCATTTTTGACAAGTAATATGAGATTTGGTCAACTTTTGAGGCCAAAATAACCTGGATTTAATCTTCACTTAAAATGCTGGAGTAATGCTATTTTGAATGTAGTAGGAATATTAAGACTGACACACCTGCCTTGTTAATAATTTGTAAAAATGTCACTAATGAAAACAAAAGTTTATTTTATCAATTTGGATTTCCTAGGAGCTTCTTAAAAAATAAGATAAGTATGGTATCGTTTTAGGATTTTATTTTCTATGTACAGTTCATGTCAACTGGCTGCAGAATTAAACACAAATGCAAGAAAATTAGAAGTAACATTAAAATGTAAAATGTGGTTGTATACATTGCTATAACTTTGTTTCCTTATACAACCAGACCTCAGTATAAAACTATATCGAATTGATGTAATGTATCGCTACTGGGATGCACTGCGAATAAAGACCTATGATAGTTGTATTGGCACATGTATGGATCATTTACCTGTCAATATTCTCTGAACACTTCAGTGTAACAACTACCTAGATTATATTTGCACTGTGTGAAATTAGAGAGGAGGATGCTGGTTTCACGCAAGCATCAGGTCATTTTTATAAGAGAATTGAGTATCTGTCAATTAGCTATTTGAGAGGGTACAGGCCATGGAACCAATTCCTGAAGACACAGAGGACCGATTCATATGCAGACAACCTTGGAGAACTGGTTTATGCAGCCAAGCAACTGTTTGTGGAAATGGGCCAATTGTATGTGCACAGGTTTAAAAGAGCATTGAGGTTCTGTACGATCATCATAATTCAAACTTCTCAATTCAGTTGATCAATATATACAAATCATCACCTGAGTGGCACAGAATTTTGCTGCCTTTATCATTTTAGCTCATAAAGTCATGTCTTGACCTTAATCTAATGTAATTTTAGAAACAGAATGGGCTTTCAATGGTTCTTGTGACTTGTTTATTTTGCTGTGTTGATAATTTCACATTTGCATCATAATTGGGTCTTCTAAGTTCATTGACATTTCAGTTGGCTTTAGTAATCATTAAAGTTTTTCCTCTTTAGTCTAAATTTGGGTCATGCTCACAGGGCCACTCATATGCAAACAAGTCTATCAGAAGAAAATAAAAAGCTCATCTCTACATAATAGGGCTGATGTTCCTTTAGACCCTGGGGTTGGGGAACCCTTGTTGCTGTAACGTTGTTATACAGAGGGGACCTGAACATCAGGCCATTCACTTTGGGTGAAAACATGGGAACGTGTTCCCGAATTGTTTTAGGTCAATCAAACTGATGACTTCATCTCTGTGTGAAGGTGGATCTCTCTTGATTTACACTTTCCAAAAAAGTTTCTAATATGTAGTAGTTTTAAACAATCAATGCTTGATTTCTATATGGCACAGATAGAAGCAACTGATATTGAAGTGGCTAGATAGTTCAGGCGGGTACAGTTCTTTTGGCTAGTTCTAATGTGTCTTGATGCATATATGACTTGTTTAAAGCAGTCAGAGAAGGCTTCTTTCAACTCTAATCTCTTCTTCCTCCCAAAGGGGACATTGGGGTGTAAGTGATTGTTTTGACCCATTTTTACAAGGTCACTAAATCATCTACAAAATAAAATAAAAGATTCACTATTTTATTTGGTAGAGTGATGTCAGAACTATTACCCTTAAAAACAAAACAAACAAACAAATCCTTATCCATGGTTTAAACTAAGAAGGATTTTGTTATTTTTTAAACTTTGAATAGTAATGGGGTTCAATATTATATGATATATTTAAATTATTTAGAAAAATTGACACATGGATCAAGTTTTCAATATAGAGTTAAATAGGTGGTTATATAAATAGCAATGCCCTCATTATTTTATTTCCTAAGAATTATCACAGCCCCACTCTAGCACTAAGTAGTCTTTCAATATGGATGAGGCAGGTGAATCAAACAAGTACTTGAAGCCTCAGCAGTTAATCAACATGAGTTTGTATTTTGTATAAAACCCTTACTTAAAACAATTAAGTGTATATTTAAACCCAGTTCAGTTATCTTCTTATAAATTATAGAACAAGCCAATTTTATTGACATCTTTATTTCTTGTTTTTTTGTTTGTTTGCTTGTTTTTGAGCAATTTCATTATTTTATGTCTAATTGTAGTTTTCTTTATGTTCCTTCTACCGAGGTTTACGTGTGGTTTTATATACCCAAAGTTTGTGACTTCAAGTTCCTCAGTATAGTGCTGTTAAAAGGTACAACTTAAGCAAGGTATTTAAGTTCCAAGGATGACATCTTCCTTAACCCACCCTGTTACAATAGTTTTCCCAGCTGGAAATGCCCTTGATATCTGCTAGAAATAAAATGTCGTTCCAGACAAGATACTAAAGCTAATGTCTACAAAATAAAATACAGGCCGCAATGGACTTACGTCCAAATTATCATGTAAGCAGATTCTACATCAGTTAAATAAAGCAAGCACAGACTGCATCAGGATTATAGATGTGATTCAGCAGCACACACATGACATGCTGTTATTTTTGTATATAAGATGTATGAAGGAACAAATAATATTTTCAATTTTCATTATGCTTTCTGAACACTGAATGACAAAGAGCACCCTGGGAATCTGTTATTAGATGATAATAGAACTGTTTTATTAGTCTGTCTCAAGAAACAGAACACTTCACAAATATACCTAGAATTTCTTACCAGTGGTTGCACTAAGGACTTCTTTCCTCTGAGATTTATTAAGGACAAATCCTGAGTCGCAACCCAATAATCAAACAAGCAGAAAGAGCTGCAGGATCTTAAGCCTACTCTGCTCTTCAGATCCCCTCAGGGTATTATCAGGAAACAAATGTAGCTCCCCAAAGCCTTTGCACCTAAATTCAGCTCTTTTACTTTTTAAACCATGTTCACCTAGGATGACACACGGTTTTCATAGAATTGTAATAAAGAGGTTTGAAAGTGCTAGCAGTGACCTCCTGGGAAGAGATTTTAACTGTATTTAATGAGATATAAGTCAAATCTATAAGGGACTGTGTAAGAACATTGTCAGTAAAAATATAAGTTGTTAAATATTTATCCTATGATACAACTCATAGACCACATGAAACCCAAGAAAGAAGACCATACCAAAGTGTGGATGTTACAGTCTTACCCAGAAGGGGGAAGTAGATCGAGGTGTGTGTGTGGGGGGGGAGGTGGTTCGGACACCAGAGGAGATTGGAGAGAGGTATAGAGGGTCAGGAATTTGAAAGGAGAGCAGTAGTGGGAGAGGAGGAACTGGAGGTAGCTTCCCAGAGACCAGGGACCCAAGAGGTTCCCAGGACCCAACAGAAAGGACATTAGCTGAAATACAAAGGGGAGGTAGAACCTGTACGGACCATATCCAGTGGATAGGCACTGCCCCTGGTTGAGGAACGGGGCCACCCACTCACCTCAAAAATATTAATTCAGAATTCTTCCTGTCAAAAGGAAATGCGGGGACAAAGAGTGAAGCAGGAACTGAAGGACAGGCCATCCAGAGACTGCTCCACTTATGGATCCATCCCATTTGCAGACACCAAACCCAGACACTATTGCTCAAGCCAAGAAGCCTCTTGCTCACAAGAACCTGGTTTAGCTGTCCCCTGAGAGGCTCTGCCAGAGCTAGACCAATATAATGCTGATGCACACAGCCAAACATGGGACTGAGATCAGGAACCCCAGTGCAGGAGCTAAGGCAAGGACTGACAGAGCTGAAGGGGTTTGTATCCTCACAGGAAGAACAACAATATCAACCAACCAGAGCTCCTGAAGCTCCCAGGGACTAAACCACCTACCAAAGAGTACACATGGAGGGACCCATGCCTTCAGATGGTTATGTAGCAGAGGATGGCCTTGTCTGGCATCAAAGAAAGAGGGGCGTGGGGGACTTTGTCCTGTGGAGGCTAGATTACCTAGGGTAGGGAAATGCTAAGGTACTGAGGCAGGAGTGGGTAGACAGTGGGAGAGCACCCTCATAGAGGCAGGGGGAGGGGGAGGGAATAGGGAGTTTGTAGTGGAGAAACAGGAAAGGGGAATAACATTTGAAATGTGAATAAATAAAATAACCAATAAAAATTTAAAAAGTAGCTATCAGTTTCATCTAAATACCTTGTTGTCCAAGAAATGAATTTAAATGTAACTTACCTGCTTCATCATTTAATAATGCTACACAGGTATGCCTTGGAATAAAATCTTATAACTCATTATCTCTATTTTAGCTGCTGACTTTCTGAAATTTGCACAGCTCAAAATTGATAAGAAAGATATTTTGCAGACAAAGATTCCATGCAAGAGCTGCTGTGGAGTCACAGAGATCTGTCTATTCCAGCACCAAATTCAAAAATACAACATGCACGTCTAAAATATCATGTATTTATACAAAATAAATTGACACATGGTTAAACAGAAGTTGTAGTTTGAGTCCCCTTTCCTCCCAGAGGTTAATGTGTATGTGTACATGCATGCGTGTGTGTGTGTGTGTGTGTGTGTGTGTGTTGTGTGTGTGTTCTACAATTCCATTTCTCCAACAAAACATGAAATTTCAAAGAAATACAAGCTTCCTGTCATGCATTTCTTGCTGAAAAGAGCACATACCATTTCAGTCTGTCTTTAGAAAAATACCATGATTCTAGATCTTCACCATCATAACAATTTAGAAATTTAAAAATTAGCAATAGGTACTTGGACCCGATACCTAGTGAGTCAGAATGGGAGAAAGGATGGAACCCAGACTCTACATGTTCACAGGCATACATGGGATTCTGAGGCTGAAGAAAGGACAGTAACTAATGATTACCTATTTATCCTATGATACAACTCATAGACCACATGAAACCCAAGAAAGAAGACCATACCAAAGTGTGGATGTTACAGTCTTACCCAGAAGGGGGAAGTAGATCGAGGTGTGTGTGTGGGGGGGGGGAGGTGGTTCGGACACCAGAGGAGATTGGAGAGAGGTATAGAGGGTCAATACGTGTTGACTAGGTAAAAAAGTTAGTCATCGATTAAATTTGGAAATATCTTCCCATCTTAAGACTCTAATCCTAGTGCATAATTTTTGGAAACCTCATTTAAGGAACTATAAAACAAAGCAAGAACACCAGGAATTGTCCCCACCTGTACAGGAAGGAGGGTCCACTACAATGTCCCTTTTCAGCCCCTTCTACTAAGCATGTAGCTACCTGCCTCTTCCTCTCAGGCTTTTGCAATGTGATATATTTCAACTAGTAGAATTCTCAGAAGCATGGCAGATTCAGAGACTTGATGGTGCATAGTAGTATATCCTGTCTTATGGCTTTTCAAATCCTGTTTCCATGTGACTTACTGGGATAGCCAGTAAGGGTCTATACAGTCCAGTTTCCCCCAATAAATGCCATCGAAAGACAGTCATTCAAGGGAGGCCTCTCAATACTAAACTGTCCCCAGCCAAAATGGTGTTTAAGTGGAGCTGAGAAATTGAATCTCAGAGTCACTTGGAGAACTACCCAACTTTCCTGGAAGAATTGCCAACACATAGTACCACAATATAATAATTCTTTGTTGGGTAAAGAGCTAATATTGTTACAAACACTATGCTACACAGCAAAATCTAACTGAAACACTACTTTTGCTAGAAAGAAAAAAAACCTTGAGGGCAAGAAATTTTGGAAGTTAATTTTGGCAGTACTCAAGCTTTACTACTCTTAGAATAGTGTACATATTTCATTTGTGGACTTGACAAAGTGATGTAGATAGATAGATAGATAGATAGATAGATAGATAGATAGATAGATAGATAGATAGATAGATATCCAGGGCAACATGAATTTAAGAAGTATCATTTCAATCACTATGACTAGAAAAATATAGTGGATAAAGGAGAAATTACTACTGCCATTTTTCTAAACTAATGTTATTTCTCACTACATTCTAAACACTTATTCTTAAACCCTGATATGCCTTCACCCTTGTCAAGAAGTTCCTTTTTGTAACACATGGAATCTATTACAGAGATCAACAACTGCTCATCATGCAGAGAACAAGTGCCCACGAGATACCTAACTTCATCTCATGCATCTGCCACACAATCCCTACACCATGAGGTCATGAAGTGTTGCAGAAGAGTAGGGAGACTCATTGTGAGAGCTAGATAGTGTGTTCTAACGATGACAAGGAAAATGATTTCATTGGCCCTTAACAATATGGCCGCCTGAACAGAACCAACATAATTACTCCAGTGGATGGAGAAAATTCTACGAAGTTCTAGTCAGGGATGCAGAGGTATGGGCGGTCAATGGTTGCAAGGAGAAGGAGAATTAGTTTCCTCAAAAGAAGAGCTCCTACACAGGTTGCCTAGTCTCAAGTGTTCAGCCTTGGATGCGTATATTATTCCTAAGCAATGTCAAGTTGAGTCGTTATGTTGTATGTGCATGTAGATGCACATGCATACATGTGCAGCAGTAATAATTAAAGGAACAGACATCTTTAATAAAGGAGATAAGTGTGCCATGGTAGGAACTGGGGTGGGGAGAATGTGGCAATACAATTGCAGTACTCATGGATGGAGTTCTCAAAGAATAAAATAAAATTTAAAAGGCCACACTTGATTTTAATCAAGTATCTCTGTACAATCTGACAAATGCAGAAAGAAATAGAATATAAAGTGAATAAAGTGTGTTCTAGAAATAAACATTAAAAGTTCTGAAAGTGGGACAAGGGAGCTGTGACATTTAGTTTTGACTCCTATAAAGGAAAACTTGCTTGCATTATTGAAGAATCTAAGTTTACCATGGTAACTGCTTCTTTATGAGTCACTTTTAGGCCTAGAAAAGGTATATATGGCTATTATGATCTATGTTAAGTATAAAAGTTCTCCTCACCAGGCAAGTACATATAAAAAGTCAGAGCAGCAGACCAGAAGCATGTAAACAACCCAGCATATTTGTAATAAACAATTGGGATGGTTTCTACAGCACTGTGGCTGTCATACGACATACGTGATTATGAAACAAAAAGTGTTAGAAACTAAAAAGTATTACCTAACCTATGGATATCACAATAAACAGAAAGTATATCAAGGAGTTATCTAATTTGTCACTGATTTCTTTAGCATGAGAAAGCCAAGCACATGGAGAACTTCAATATACAGGGTAGAAGGTTGTCTAAAAAATGTATTTCCCTCTTAGGATTGAAACCATATTACCATATTTTAGTAGAGAGAAGACAACAGTTTCAGGCATTCCTGAATCAGGAAAATGTGAAAGGTGGTGTCAGACAATTTATAATGTATGTCAGTGACGTTTAGGGAGGTGACATTTTAGATGAGACATGAAAGAGGCAGTTATGTGGAATTTAAGAAGGACAACAAGCTCAAAGAACTTAGAGCGTCAATGGAATTGGTCCTTTCAGAGTCGAATAAGTAGCATGCAGGCAAGTTTTGGAAGGTATATAGACACAGGGCTGAAATCATAACAAAGAATTTTAAAACCGAAAGAAAAGAATGATACCAAATTAGAAATTAGCAAAATGATAAAAATGCTGGATAACAGTGACATTTTCATGCATTTGTAAACAAAAATTATTTGCTTGTTATTTGGTAGTAGCAGGTTTGGATCTTTACATCGTTATCTGTGCCTGATGTATATGTGTATGATCATACATGTTCAGTATAAGTGTTTGGGGGAAACTCGCCCCACTGTTTATGTGAAGGTCAGAGAAAATTCCAATATCAACATAGGAATGCTGGGATTACAAATGTGTGGTTCAGTACCTGGTTATTCTGTTGGTTCTCGGGGTCCGAATTGAGGTCTTCATGATAACATGGCAAGCATTCTACCCCCTGAGCTATTTCCCGGGAAAGGAATTCTTATAACTTATGGAAACCCATCTATTAACAATAAAGGGACAGAAGAGCGTTCACTTACACAGAAACTTAAGAAGTCTCTAGTGGCACCGTACTGAACTAGATAAGAGAGTCTTTAAATCAAAACTATAAAATAAGAAAACAAGAAATGTCACTGTGTAAGAAAAAGAGAAAAGATTCAGCTGATGAACCCATCAACAACCTTGTACAAATGAGACAAAATAAGGAAAGAAATATAAAGCTCAATGTCCCTGAAAAACATAAATGCAAAAATCCTTAACAGTGGCTATGCAGATTTTCTTTGTACATCAAAATTATACCATGATAGTACAGTATTTATTTCTGGAACACAGAGATGGAAAAAGGTATACAATTCCATAAATGAATTGCATCCGATTAGAAGCAGGGAGGTCAGAAATCATACATCTCCCTAAGATATGCACCAAAAGTTTGTGACAAACTAACCACTTCTTCATGATGTTTACACTAAAATATTAGAGATCAAAGACAGTAAAAACCATAGATGTTCAGTCCAAACCTTGCATGATATTGGAAAAACAAAAAAATGTCAAATTTAAGATAGGAAAAAAGATTCTTCCAATTATCAGTTTGATCTATTTTCAGAGAGCTGTGTGGTATGATGGATTGAATATGAACTATTGCGAAGGCTCAGATCTCAGCGATGGTGATATCTGGGGAGGTGGTAGATTAGGAATTTTGTCCTCATGGAGAAAGTAGGTCACAGGGGTGTGCTGTGGAACGTTGTGTCTTGTAGTCCTCTCCCCTCTCCCTTTTCTCTTTTTCCCTCTACATGGCTACAAATAGGTAAACATCTCTGTTCCACCATACCTTTCAGCAAGGATATTCTCAAAAATGTCTCAAATCAGACATAAAATTGCTGAAGGCAGCCTACCATGAACTGCAACTTCTGAACTCATAGTCCAAGAAAAGTGTATTCTCCTTGAAGTTGCACATGGTCAAGTTTTTTTGTTTGTTTGTTTGTTTGTTTTGTTTTTTGTCATCCATAACCAACAAAGTCAGTGCTCTCTAGAGAGGGATGTTCCTTGGGACGAAGGAGGGCAGAACTCACAGACAGATTCATTATTAATTCCATAGAAAGACAATGACCTGACAGGTTGGAGAGGGAAAAAAAAGATGATCTGGGTGTAATTAGTTAGCTAAAAGAAAAATACATTGATTAGAAATACCTTCTTAACTCAAAACAAACAGAGATTAACTAAATCCCTTGGTGGTCAAGGGAGATTATTAGAACTTTCAGAAAAAAATAGGAAAAGAATCACTAGTAACTCTTGAGTAGGGTCAGATTTAGATTTCTAAACAAGACCTTTCAGTAAAAATGACAAAACCAATCAAGTGCTACTGTGTGAAGGTAGCAGAGGAAAAAGACAAGCAAGGCATGACAGACAGCTATTGAAGGCAATATGTGAATATTGATTGAGGACCTAGAACTAGGAAATAATGGCTTGTAAAAAAAAGAAGCAAAAGCATGACCTACATCCTAGCTATCTAGTATGGACTATTTAATTAATGAAGTACCATTTTTGTTTTTTATTTTCTTTTGAGAATACTACAGTAATTGCTCCCTCACCAAAAATTTTAATTTAAAAATTTTCCATACAGCATATTTTTAATCAAATTCTTACACAAATCCTTCTCATCTCCCTTGATGGTTTCTTTCTTCCTTCCCTACCTCCTCCTTTCTCTCCAAACAAAAAAAAAATTGTATGCTTTTTGATTTGTTTCTTGATTTTTGTCTGTTTGTTGGTTTTGTTTGTTTGTTTGTTTGCTCTCTCTAGAATTAGTACTATTGTGTAAATAATTATCAAAAAATTTGTAATGATTTACTATTAACTACAGAGTACCTTATGACTCAACCAAAGCATATAAAAATAAATGGTGATGGGAGTGACCTGATTAATGCAATAATTCTGGAAGACAGTATCATGTCCCGCATCCCAGAAGACATTCCTAAAGAAACATATGCACCAAGATACATTCATAAGAATGAATTTAATGTTGTCAGTGACAGAACGACCAGGTAACATCATGGGAGCTGGGAAAGATACATTGTAAGAGCCAGGGAACCAGAAAAGTGAGTTGCAAGTTTGAGTCACTAAGAAATGACAGGGAACCTATACCCATGATGCTTCAGCAATGACTGCTGAAATACGACCTGAATAATTACACCACCAATGGGCATGCGGACATTAAAGGAGGAAATTTTATGAGTCCTCATTCATAGGCAAAGAATTATACACAAGCAATGAATGTGGGGAAAATTGTCTTTGGAAGAATAAAATAAGCACACTTACTGTTCCCAAGTAGAGTGGTCAGTCCTGAAATTCTAACTCTGAAGTAAAGCTAAAAAGGACAGAACAGGATCTATTTATATATTTAGGTGCGCGCGCGCGCGCGCGCATGTGTGTGTGTGTGTGTGTGTGTGTGTGTGTGTGTGTGTGTGTGTGTGTGTGTAACGTTAAAAGACATCAGCATGTCAAGGCTAACAAGCTAAAGGGCCCAAGTGAAGATGCATCAATCCCACTTGAGAGGGAGAAGAAAGTAATCACAGGAGGGGGGATGGAGACTCCTGGGTGAGAAAGGTGACTGGGGGGGGGGTAGGGGGGAAGGGAACATGATCAGGTATTGGGGGGCAGAGAAGAAGCCCTGAGGGCCAGGAGAAAGAATGGAAACAGGCAACTTCGGGAGGTAAGAGGTAGGGGACCCTCTAGAATGTACCAGAGATGTGAGGAGTAAGAGACTCTCAGAACTCAAAGGGAGGGACCTTAGATGAAATGCCCTACAGTGGGGAGAGGGAACTTGTAGAGTCCACCTCCAGTAGAATGACAGGGATTCAAGTGGAGGAAATGGGGTTGCCATTCACAGTCAAAACCTCTGACCTAGAATCGTTCATGTCTGAAAGAACTGCAGGAACAAAAATGGAAATGAGCCTGAGGAGAAGGAGGTCCAGTGACAGGCCCAAATTGGGATCCAGCTCAAGGGGAGGGCCCAAGGCCTGATACTATTACTGAGGCTCACAAAAGGGGCCTATCATGACTGCCCTCCAAATGGTTCAACAAGCAACTGAAATAGTCCGGTGCAGATATGAGCACCCAGCCAATGGACATAAGCTGATGACATCTGGTTGAATTAGGGAAAAGCCGGAAGAAGGTGAGGAGGAGGGCAACCCCATAGGAAGACCAGGAGTCTTAACTAATGTGGACTGTATCTCCCAGACACTGAACCACCAACCAGGCTGCAAACACCAGCTGATATGAGGCTCCCGACCCGTATACATGAAAGAACTGCCTGGTCTGGACTCAGTCAGAGAAGATGCACCTAACCCTTTAGAGACTTAGGACCCCAAGGATTGGGCAGGCCTGGTGGGGTAGGGGTGGGGGACATCCTCTTGGAGATGGGGAGGAGTGAGGAGGTGTGGGGAGGGGGATAAAGACTGGAATGTAAAAAAAGATTAAAGAAGAAAAATAAAAAAACAGTGAGAGAGGAAGTGGTATAATTATGTTTTAATTCAAGTTTTTAAGTTTTAAATAAAAAAGAAAGACCAGAACCAACATTGATCAATCAAAAACATAATGGAAACAACAAATGAGGTACACTTACAGCACCCAATAAAAATTTAACTTTGAGAATTAGTAAGCCACGGGAAATTATTTTTGTATGAATTAACATTAAAAATAGTATCTAGGAAATAAAATGATCACAAAGCAGTATCTATCATGCTTCTAGTATAGTCTATTCTTTATAGTTCAACTATAAATGATGCTAAGTATTTCTTAGTGGTACTTAATCTTTAGGGTTTGGTGATGAAACTAATTAACAGGCTCCCAAAGTTCTCAAAATCATATGTTGTATTTACACTGTTAGAGATGAAAAAGGAGTGCATTGTTTGAATCCTAATACAATTTAAATAGTACGGTACTTGTGTCTCATATAGCCCATAACAATTTTTAAATTACAGTGAGAAATGAGCGCTGAGCTCTTGTTACACTTCTTGATGGCATGCGCTCTTTCCTTTAGACACCTCAGGAAAACTCAATTATTATACATCAGCAACTTTCTCCCAAAAGTAGAAAGAAAAGAAAGAGGATAATTGCTTCCCTACAATCCGTGGATGGGAAGTGATACAGCCCGCTGGGAAAACCCAGGTGTTCAGTGATGCCAAGAGGTGTCTGACTTCACCAAGTTTTAGCCCAGGAGAATGGTGTTTAAAATCCTTTAGTTTTATTCTACTTCATCATATATTTCCAGAATAAAGAAACATATTTTGAGCAAAAGACATTATGAAACATGGAGGTTTGAAAATTTGCACTTAACTCCATGTCGAATAGCACAATATTTCAAGGCAGCATCATGCTTCCCACAGCAAAAGGAGCTGGAGGGTGCCTTAAAGTTATTCTTTTTTACCCCACATCTCATAAGCATATTTTAACAGTTAAATTATGAAATAATGTCCTAGTTTTATTCTTCTGATGAGATAGCTATTGTAATTGAAAGCTACACAGGGTAGGAAATGGTTTACAAGTCTTATACTTCCAGATCCCAATCCATCATTAATGGAAGTCAGGACAAGAACTCAAGCAGAAACCACATAGGCTGCTACTTGCTGACTCACTCACTATTCTTTCTCCACTACACTTCTCTGCATTGTAGGCTGCCATGCCAAGGGATACTGTTGCCTAACCAGGATCTGGGCATCCCACACCAGTTGTCAATCAAGACCATAAAGATGTCCACAAAGAGTATATATAGTTCAGGAAATTCTTCAATTGAAGGTCTCTTCTCCCAAATAAACCTGTGTTATATTAAGTCAACAATAAAAACTAAGCAGGACAAATGTCCACAAAAGTTTTTGTTTTTTCAAAATGAGTTTAATTTTAAATTTTGACTTCATCTAGTTAGAATGTGTCAAAGACAGAAGGCAGTCTTTATACATTAGATTTTTGGACTCAATGATACAAAACTGGTATCTGCCATTGTCATGGAAAACCTTTCTTAGAAGGGCATTCATATTTTATTTTTTAATGATCATTTTTATTTTAAGTGTATTTGTATTTTGCCTACATTATGTCTGATACAATTAAGGACAGAAGAAGAGTTCTGATCCCCTCCAACAGACATTATAAAGCTATGGTGTGGATGCTGGGAACCAAAACCTGCTCTGGGAACAAAAACAAATGCTCTTAACAGAGGAGTCATCTCTATAATCTGCCATGAGTATTTCTAGTGAAAAAGAAATGTCTTTCTTACCTTGTACAGCTAAGCCAATTATTTTCAGGCACATCCCCCCGCCTCCATGCCTGTCATTTTGTGGAATTACAATGAATTTTGTTAAAAGCATTTCATAAATAATGAATTATGACAAAATTATTTATTACTCACTTAAAAGTCATAAAATATTAAATGCAAAATTTAAGGATGAAAAAGTCATTTCTAATTCCCATTCTTCATCTCAGATAATGAGGCGTGAATCTTCTACTGGCCTATGAAAAAGAAGATATTCAACTTGAATGCTTCCCTTGAGGCTGCAAAGGACAGGAAAATAATTCTTTTTCTCCTTTATAACCCAAGAAAAGTCAGGAGGCCACTTTAATTGTTTCTATGGTCTTGAAAAGTCACTCATATTTATACTGTGTGACTATGGGTCTATTGGAATAGTGACACTATAAATGTTTCCTGTAGCTCATAGGGCCATACCAATCTCCTACTGCACAATGAGGAGATGCCATAGAATAATGGAGAACTTTTTTGGGATAGCCAGGCCACACTGAAATTCTTTCCTTAATAAAGTTCTTCTAAAGATCATGTTTGTCTATTGTTCTAACATTCTATATCCACTGGTACATTAGGGATGATCATACTAATTTATGAATTACTAAAATAATAACCTGTTTTCTCAGTACATTACAAATATTTCTGTCAATATTGAACTTTATCAAAGTAATGAAATAACTCCTAAATATATGATTTCTTATCATTCATAATATATTTATTGAAATATTCTATTACTGTACCACATACAAATACTTCAGTTATTTAGAATATAGCAAGGATAGAAAGATATATTACTTTAGTTCTTTGAACTACTATAAATATATTCTGCAGAAGGAAGTATGTGGAACAGAAGCATAATGATGCACTGTAGGGCTTCACACCAGGGGCTCGCCACAGAGATCTCTGGTCCATCTAGGTGCTCCAGTTCAGGCAAAGGGGAAAGAACTCAGACAGGGAGCGGGGACTACTTTAGCCACATCTGCTGCTGGTGCTACTCCTTTCTGCCACTGTTGCAGTTGCTCCCAAGTGGCAGTGTTACAGCTCTTATGACAGATGCTCTCAGACAATGGAATAATTCCTGAACACCTTTCATCCTCTGAACAGGATTCTTAAATACAGTTTTGGATGGGTCAGTGTCTGACAGCAGGTAGCTCCTATTGGTTTAGCCTGAGATCTTGGGAATACTTCATCTACATATTTGGGGGCATGGCCCTGCTTGTGACCTGTTGTCATGTCCTCACCTGTGGAGGAGGGGCTTGGGGCATTTCCCTACCTGACTGATCTGTCTCAAACCTCTCTACAGGGGGTTGTGGTGAGCTGTAGCTGTGTGAGAAGGGCCTTATCTTCTGGAAGACTGGAAATGCTCCTGGTGTCCCTTTTAGGGTTCTCAGGAATTCGACCTGGTGTCAGGGTACATTTCATAGCCTGCCACCCTACAATGCATATCTATAATCCCAACATATAGGAGATAGAGACAGAGAGATCATGAGTACAACGTCATCTGCAGCTATGAAGAAAATTCTAATCCAGACTGGGTTACATGAAGCCTTATGTCATAAATAACAACAACACTGAAAACTATGTGTCTAACAAAGTCATGAAGCCTAAGCACTGAAGATAAAATTCTACACTCTCCATTTTATGAAGCAGATTCTGAAACCACTGATATGCTTAAAGTTTAAAACTATTTAGTTTATGTACATGATTGTGTACCTAGTATCTAAAATTGAATTAATAAAACAAAATTCAACTTCAATATGCTACTAGATTTTGCAACTTGCCATTTAACTTTAACAAAAACTATGTGTTAAAGTTCACATGATGCAACTATAAATTATACTGCAAAAATCTAAAGTTAAATATTCATGCCTTCCCAAGGGACTTTAAACAAATGGCAGAAATGTGGAGCATATGCTGTAATGTAAGTGCAGTGACACATTTCCCTCGTCTTTCCCACAAGAGAAAATAATTCTCCTATTTTTACATGAATGCATACTTATTTGAACAACAGGAATTACATTTGCTATAAATCAAGAAAAATAGGTGAAGTACAAAGAATTTTTCTTTTACGTTGGTACAGTTTCTTGATTACATACATAGTAGCATGGATGCCATCTCTCCCCTGCCTCCTGCCCCTTGCCACCTGCCCCCTACCTCCTGCCTTCTGGCCCCTCATGAACTCTAGCGCAATCGCCAAAAGATCTCGTTTATAAACAAACTTCTTATGCAATTATTATCCCTTGATTCACACTGATTCTTCCCTGTTCTTCCATGCACACTACTGGGCAGACACACTCCTGTAGTGCACAGGGTAAGGGCATTGGAAGCACAGGTATCAGCTGAAAATAGAATAACAGTAGGCACAACTTTTGAAAGTCTCTCATTCATTCCTAATATATGGAATTTGGTGATAGGCTCATAGAGGATGGCCATTATCTGAGGAATACATCTATTTCTCCTTTTTACTGCAAACCACTCTGTGTTTGCTGCTCTCTGATTGCCATATCCTTTCCATTTGCCTGTGTAGAATAATCCATTATTGCCATCATGCAATATACTCCTAAGCACAGACATTGAAGAGAGAGAGAAGTTGCTGATTGAAGTGAAAATGGTTGAAAAGTCACATCCCAAGCCCTTGTGGCTACAGTGTACATGTGTTTGACTCTGAACAACTTATATTCTCTCTAATTGCAATACCTCAGTTTTGCCTTAGGGAGCAATGTTCCTCGTCCAGTAGCATGCTAGAGCAAATTTTTCTTTCTTAGGCGAAAGGTTAAACAGTACTTTGGAATGTTATTGTCTTCCCCCTTCACCATAACTTGGACCTTAGAGAAAGTGAAAAGAACTAACCCAACTGCGAGTCATGTGTTGCCCCACCCAAATACAGCATCCTGAGCTCTGCCAGTTTCTGTACCAAGATTTTCATGGAGGGTCTGGGTCATTATCCAATGGATTTGAATTTTCTTTAATAGAATTAGCTATCCTGTCTCACCAGTAAATTCTTTTATGACTTGTGATATAGAGCACTGTTTCTATTACTAAAAATCAAACTAGACTAAATAACATTATGATGGTATTAATATTTTTTGCAGAGAACCATCTGCCCCAAAACTGTTCCTACTTAGTAGTCACTAGTAGGAGTTATTACAAAATGCTTTTTATGTGTCTTCCAAATGCTTGTTTCATAAAATTTATTTTTAAATAATAATTAGGGCCTTTTTTTTTTTTACTTTAACTCTCCTTGTAAGCTCTTGGCAGAACTCTAAAGTATATTCTTTCTTCAAACACTCAACTAAGGCAATCAATGATAAGAAACCCATTTAATGTAGGAATCTTGTAACATTTTACATTCTTAGATATGCATTAGAACTCCATGTGAATTGTTTTATTCAAATTCAGCCATCAGAAAGGAATTATCTCAGACCATCACTAACAGATGGTCAATTGGTCTTTTTTTAATGCTCATTAGCAGGAAGCTGTTAGCTCCTTTAATCGACCCATTACATTTTGATAGGACCCTATTACGTGAATGTTCTTCCGTATGTTGAGACAGGATGTGATATGACACCTTACTTCACTTTCCTATGCCTCTCCCCTTTCATGCTACCCCAAGACTTCTTTCAATATGTCCTATTCTGCATGTCTGAAGACTTCATCTGGTTATATTTGAAAGATCTTAAAATAGCTCTTTAGCATTATTGAGCATGGCTTCTAAAAGTGCCCCCACACAAATGACTGAGCCACATGAAATATATAGGTCAAAAGAGTTTCTTTTCAATATTCTGAAGGCTTCTGATAGTAAACTGAAGCCTATGCTGTTAATAATCAGGAGATTAATCTGAAAATCTATTAATAATCAAAGATAATTATATGTAAAATACTAAACATTAAGTATTATGGTAGACCCTTTAAGGGGGGTACAAACAGAATCACTGAAATGGTTCAGTGGATAAGGGAGCCAGCCATCAAACCTGGCAGCGTGAATCCAATTTCCAGAGCACACATGGCAGAAAGAGAGAATGAACTCCCACAAGTCCTCTTGTGACTTTGGCATCTGTCTGTCCAATACACATACATACACGAATAAATAAGTAAACAGAGGGGTAATTCCTAACAAAATATTTGAACTGAAGATGATACGAAAAGAAGTTTCTAATATCTATGTAACCCAAAGAGGTTTCCTTCACCCAGTAACAGATGTAGCAAGTCTTAGTGACCTATGCTGGAGACCACCAGAAACTTTCTTTTCATGAATCCTTTCCTCAACCATTGACACCAATCACAAGACACCACATGACATGATAGAACCTGAGCACACTAAGGGAGGAAAGTTTTAAAAATTCCTGATTATCAGTGAAATGACTTAGCTCAGATCCCAATACTAATTCTTCATGACTCTGAATCTTGCGTGTAATTAATGTAATGTGTATATACTTTTCTGCCGTGTATGAAACATCTCTGAAATCATTCAGTTACGAAGATGACCTATATTTTACATAAAAGCTTTACAAAATAAGTTATTTGCTACTTACATTTATATAGTTACACATATGTGGGTGTGAGTGTATGTATGTGGACATGAATGCTATGGTGTGCATGTTGGTTATCTTCTCCTATTACGGGAAATCTAGGGATGGAACTTGAATCATCATGTTTAGGAGCAAGAACTTCACCCACTGAAATCCTGACATTCCTGTGTTTTTTTTTTAACTAGCATACTAAGCATTGGAATTCATTATAGAAAAACTGAATATCTGCCTTTAGAAGAATGAAATTAGGTTCCTATCTGTCTTCCTGTTCAAAATCAATTCAAAGTGAATCAAAGACCTTAATTTAAAACTAGAAATGCTGAAACTTCTAGAGGAAAACATAGTTCAAGATACAGGTATAGACAATAATTTTCTGAATAGGACTCTGATAGCACAGGGGAAGGGCACAAGAATTAACGAATAGGCTACAAGAAACTAAAATCCTCTGTGTAGCAAAGGAAATTATCAGTCATACAGAATCAAACTACAGAATGGAAGACAATTTTTTTCTGACTTTACCTCAGACAGAGGTCATTATCTAGATTATAACTATATAGATCTAAAATCTAATTGCAAAAATTTAACAAAAAATAGCAAAATGATACTAATTATTTAAAAGACATGCTTTGAGTTTTACAAAGATGATTTATATTCTCCAAGATTTCTCTCTTGCAGTCTCCACATGACACATGGATGAGACTTCTGAGGCCACGTTTGTCTCCAAATAGAGATTACTACTAACATAACTCAGAGCTGATGATTAAGCAATGACTATGGATGTGCGGCTAAAAGCCATTTGCTTATGTTTCTCTGTAGGCTCTGGAGCTTGGATTTCTGTCTGTACTTTAACATCTTCACCCATGAGGGAAGATAGCAAACTTGCCAACTTGAGATGATGTAGACCAAGTTTAGAGTCAAGGAATTATTGTGGACCCACAAACTCCCTGGAAAGCAGAAAGTGCCAAAAAATGTGTTTCAAATCCATAACTATCTTAAAATTTAATTTTATATTGAAGTAGATTTTACTGAAAGCCTCACTAAAATAAGACAGAAGCCCCCATATCTTACAATATATGTTCTCTTTACATCAATGACAACTAGAACAATCAATTTTCATGGTTCATCTTGTCAGTGTCTTACAGATACTGTTAACACTTAACAATAACTGTAGATATTTACTATGAGAAGACAGAAAGGAAAACACTATCTAGTAGTAGTTGTCTTTTAATCACTTTCTGTATCAGAGATACGACTTTAATACATTATGTAACCTTTATTACCTCATGTAATGTTACCATTGGCATTATTTGTCTTTCCATTTGCAGATTAAAAGACCTTGGGGTGAATTGCTAATATTTATCCATCCTCAAAATACAGCACATGTCCTTTCGGGTAAGAGTTACCTCACTCGGGATAATATTTTCTAGTTCCAAAAATTTGCCTACAAAACTCAGGATCTCCTTGTTCTTAGTAGCTAAATAGTATTGCATTGTGTAAATGAACCACATTTTCTGTATCCATTCTTTCATTGTGGTACATGTGTGTTGGTTCCAGGTTCTGGCTATCACAAATGAGGGTGTTATGAACATACTGGAACATGCACTCCTGTGGTATGGTGGGGCATCTTTTGGGTATATGCCTAAGAGTAGTCTAGCTGGGTCTTCAGATATTTCTGAGGAAATCAAGATTGATTTTTCAGAGTGGTTGTACCAGTTTGCAATCCCATCAGCAATGGAGGAGTGTTCTGCTTTCTCCACATCCTTGCCAACATATGCTGTCACCTGAGATTTTGATCTTAGTCATTCTGACTGTGTAAGGTGGAATCTCAGGGTAATTTTGATTTGCATTTACCTGATGACTAAGGACTTTGAAATTTTCTTTAAATGCTTCTCAGCCATTCTAGATTCCTCTGTTGTGAATTCTCTGTTTACTTCTATGCCCCATTGTTTACTGGATTGTTTGGTTTTTTGAAGGTTAGCTCCATGAGCTCTTTATATATTTTGGATGATGGCCTTCTATTGGATGTGGGGTTAGTGCATGGCACATACTAATGGGTGGATACTAGCCCCAAAAGTACAGAATACTCATGATACAATCCACAGAAATCAAGAAGGTCAACAAGTAGAAGGGTCCAAGTAAGGATGCTTCAATCCCACTTGGGACAAAGAAGAAAGCAACCACAAGAGGCAGAAGGAGAGAGGGACATAGGTGGGAGGGAAAAGGGGGAACATGACCAGGTATGGGAGGGAAAACAGGAATGAAGCCCTGAGTGCCAATAGGTGGGGGGGGGTCCTTCTAGAATGTACCAGGGACCTGTAAGATGAGAGACTCTAAGGACTCAAAGGAAGGGACCTTAAATAAAATGCCCAACAGTGGGGAGAGGGAACTTGTAAAGTCTAGCTATAGTAGAAAGACAGGACATCAAGTGGAGGGATGGGGTTGCCATTCCACAGTCAAAAACTCTGATTCAGACTTGTTGCTGTCTGAAAGACCTGCGGGGCAAAAATGGAGAAGAACCTGAGAGAAATGACATCCAGTGACCAGCCCAAATTGGGTTCTACCTTAAGGGGAGGCTTCAAGGCCTGGCACTATTACTGATGCTGTGTTGTGCTTACATACAGGACAACAGGCAGTATGGCTGCCCTCTGAGGGGGCAACTGACTGAGAAAGACACAGATACTTTCATCCAACCAATGAAATGAAGTGAGGGACCCATGTGGTTGAATTAGGAGAAGGATGGAAGACGTTGGGGAGGAAAGTGACCCCATAGACCAGCAGTCTCAACTATCCTGAACTCCCAAGATCTCTCAGACACTGTGCCACCAACCAGGCAGCATATCCTAGCTGGTATGTGGCCCCCAACATATATACAGCAGATGATTGCTTAGTCTCGCCTCAGAGAAAGAGAAGATGCACCTAACCCTTGAGAGACTTGAGGCCCCAGGGAGCAGGAAGGTCTGCCTGGGATGGTGGGGGGTGAGGTGGGGACATTCTTTCAGACATGGGGAAGAGGAATGGGATGAGGAACTGTTTCAGGGAGAATTGGGAGGGGATTAAAGAAGGGACTATAAAAAAAGATTAAAGATATTTTTAAAAAATACAGCACATTTGTATTTAGAAGAGTAGTGTGACTAGGAGGGTTCCCCTACATTCCCTTCTCCCCAACACACAGAACTCAGAAAGGACTTTCCTTACCTTCCATGAAGCAGGTCCTAAGACCATTCCTAGATGCTCCTATATGTACATAAAGAAAAAGAGAAGCCTTACCCCTGAAATCATGAGGATATGAAGACAATCTTATCACCTACAAGCCTTATTGAGTTCTCCAGCTTCTGCCTGTTAAATTACAGTCACTTTGAATAATTATCTTTCTTCATGACCTTCTTTATTGACCTTATGTAGAAATATACAAGTTCTCTTATCACTTTGGTCTTTCTTTCCTTATAAAGGTCTCAGATCATATTAAAATTATATGGAATGAATTAGCATGCTATATCTTAACCTCTCCTTTATTATAGAAGTCTCAATTATGAATTTAAGACGAGAAGGAAATAAAATTTTATCCCTTAGAGTTAATAAATGACAAAACTAGGATTTTATCTTTCTCCATCTGATATTCAAGTTCATATTCTGTGAGAGAAAGTATGACTCCAAAGTGCAGAAGAGTTTGTACTTCAATGGAAATGTGCCAAGATTTTATGGTGTTAATTTACCAAAAGAGAAATTTCAAGACTATCTTCCAAATACCCTCTTTGACAAATATTAAGCTTACAAAATGGAAATGGATGTTTGTTATTTAAGTTTATACATACTGTCTTCAGTTTAGGCTGTTTACCCAATAAATCATGTGGTCATATCATTACTTGATGTAAAATATTTTAATATTGAATCATCTCCATTATCTTCAAAAAATTCTACCAAGACAAGGCTACTTATAATTGAACCGAATTTCAAGTTTTCTGTACTCACTCAAAATTTTTTTGACCTGGAAAATGGCATGTTCTTTAGTAACAACCTAAAACTAAAGATATCATGACAGAGTAATATTTTATTTATGAATTAGTCAGATTTCATTCCTGTTTCCTGTTTCAGACACCTAGAAATTAGATCTGCTAAAAATCCTTTGTTGGAGAAAGCACTGACAAAATTACACAGGAGAAGAAAAGATGTGCAAGTGGAAGGCCCATGGATCAGCAGAGATGTACAGGTGGAAGACCCATGGAGGGTTAGAAAGTCATTATCATCACAGAGCATGCTGGATGATAAAGCCAGTGGAAGAAGAGTAGAAATGTCAGTACTGTAGAGGGTACAAATCTGAAAATACTGAAAATATGAAGGGAAGTATGGATAGAAAGGGATAGAGCAAAAGACCCTGATATAAACAGTAGGCACACTTTCAATACTTTTATTAAGGGTAGCAAAATGTAGACCAACTTAACACATTGCAAATAGCTAAAAAATTGAGTTCCCTGAGCTTATGACCATTAAGTCTCTACACCTGGAAGTCATCAATGATTGTAAAAGTGGATCTTAAATACCTGGTCATCCCATACAGCCAACTCTCCTACTTAGAACTTTGACGTAAATAGACAACAAAACATACCACAGTATCAATATGCAAATATTCAAGACATCCAATTCATTTCAGTGCTTTTGTTTATGAATTACCCATCCTTCGTTTTCAAGCTTAACAACAACAACAAAAGAAAACAAAAACAAAAACAAAAACAAAACCATCAGATGAAAGAGGATTTATCCTCCCAGAAAGCTTGTGGTACATGCACTCCTCCATTTCACATGAATGAATTTGAATGCTTTCTTCTTGAAAGTCTGGTGGTTTCAAGCATGAATGTCATGGAGTACCTCAAAGAGACTCATGGCATTTTACAAGAATATAGGATATGAGCCATTCATATAATGGAGGAACCATTTTATAGGAATGAAAAAGAAGCACCATAATTCATTAGTTTTAAGGTTGTACAACTAGATATGCTTTATATATCTTATATGCCTTGTTCTTTGGGAAGCAAAAGAGAGGGGTATGATAGAAATCTTGTTGTAGTTAAAAATAGACCAACAACACAAAAATAGCAACTCTGACAGGAACTCCAGTGATGTGGCCTCTTCTGAATGTTTCTTTATCATATTTCTACAGGAACAAAACCATAATGTTTACCTATTGATTACCAGAGTCTAGGGATCGAAAGCTGCTGCTAGCTTGCATGGATTTTATTCCCCTGCCTCCCCAAGTCTATTGATAGAGTGCAGGATGCTCATGAACGAACCTAGGCACTTCAAGGAAATCTAGAACCACTCCAAATCCCATTCTTTCTCTATTGTTATAAGCCATATGTATTTCGGTAAGACATAGCACTTAAAAAGTCTCATAACATGTATTTCATGCTTTAAAGAAATTGATGGAGCCAACTACGTCTACTTTAAGGACCTGGTTCTGAAATTCCCTAATAAACAAGGTTCAAGGGTGCTTAACTCTCTCTTATAAAACAGTATAGTATTGACATTGAATAGTCACATATCTTTTAATATAGTATAAATTATCTCTGTATTACATACAATACTAAAATACAATGGAATGCTCCCTAAGTATCTGATATACTGTACTTTGAGAATACTGACATGAACAGAAATTTTATGTTCAGTAGAGATGTAACCTTATTCTAATATTCATGGTCCATAGTTGCTTGAATGAATCGTAGATACAATATCTGAAAGTATAATAAAATGAAAGTTTCACATAAAAAATTCTTTAAAAAGTTATATATTTTGATATAGTCTTAATTTATAATTTAATCTAGGGGATAATATCAATGCTTTATGTAGTCTAATACACATTGCAAACCACCCCACACCACCCTCCACACATACTTAGTGTCTATTCCTGTGTTTCTAGACACTACCTCTCCTTCCTGAGAATGGGTATTTCAAGTGCTTCCCAACACAACTTCTTTTTCTTATGATACTTCTGGCAAATGCCTTATAAGGGGCCGGTAAGCATTTTAAGCATTATGGGCTACATAGTTTTTTGTCATAGTTACTCAACTTTGCTGGCACAGCACAAAAGCAGTGACAGACAATATGTAAATGAGTGTGGCTGTATTCCAGTAACACTTTATTTATGGACACTGAAGCTTGAATTTCATGTCATGTTTTTACAAGTCACTAAATGTTACTCTTATGCCTTTTGCACTTTCTTAAAAATAAAAATATTCTTAGAGAATGCAGGGTGGCTTATGTCTGTACTGGCACCACTCTGGAAGCCACCAAGGAAGGATTACCAAAAAGTCAAGGCCAGCCATAGCAAGAGAAAGAATTATAAGCAACCTGGGCTAAGAATGAAACTATCTGGGAGATTAGCTCTTAGTGTAGAGGGTTTACAGCAGTGAAGTTGGGCTTTGCTGCCTCTGTCTATGTCTAATCGTGATTCTAAGTATTTTTCTGCTGTAATAACAGTAGCTTTCCTTTTAAACATATTTACCTCTTTCTTCGCAACTATTTGCATGACTAAACAGGAAATGGTGTCAGACCCTGACAGTTTTAAAGTAACGTAATTTACTTTTTGAACAGTTTTTATCAGTGACCCAAAATGAATTAACCCTTTCATTTTCAAGCGTCTCCTGGTAATGGAGTCAATAACCATACTTAGAATATGCACACTCTGCGAAGTGAATTCTGGTCCATCCACATAAAGACACATGGGGTACTTAGCAATATCTTTGCTGGATATCTGGATAATTCTTTTCTAGCTTCCTCCATGGAGTATTTGTCATTTTCTGCCTTTAAAACAGCATACTCAAATATCAGTTTTCCAGTATCAATTTGGTTAATTCCTCTGGCTTGCAAAGTATTTTAGCTTTAAGTAATTATCTATTTAGAGATCTCTCTCTCCCTACAATAATCTATCTCCCAAGTCAGTTATATAATGTATGTCATATAGGCAGTGGTCCCATGACTAAACTTTTTTGCTGCTAGCTAGCAATTTTTTAAATACTTAAAAGCACTTATCACATAGCTAGCTGCTAATTATACTGTAAATTAATTTCAAATGTAGTGGATATTTAAATACCATACCCATTCATGCAATTCATCTTCTGTATATTCTTTGGACATTTTCTATAAGATCTATAGATCTTTTTGAGATTTTGCCCCAATTTCTATTTTCAGCCATGACATCAGTATAAAGCTCATGTTTTAACATTTATAATATAATAATAATCTTACTTATCACAAAAATATTGTGAAATTATTTTCAGAAATACACATTATCTCTGTACCTGTACATGTTCACATATGTGGCAGGGGCTCCCCAAACAAAGAATGAAGTGTTCATGAATGCAATTAGAAACCATTGTTCAAGTCTGGGCTCTGACTCCTCATATGTCTATAATCTTTGGCAGGTCAACTAGGTTCTACATACTTAGCTTCCTCACATGTGAAAAAACAGATGGAACTCCCGACAGCATGCGATTCATGGAATTGTGAGAACTGCATGAGTAATGACATGAAGTTCATAGAGGAATGCCTAATATCACAGTATCAGTCAGCAAGTTCTGTATCTTTCTATTGTTTGTATGTTACTCAGATATGTTGAGTCCCAAATCTGAACTCACAGTCCCCTGAGAACTTCTGTCTTGCCAAATGAGCATCTCAGTGGTTTTGCTGATCCTGCCTTCTGGAAGCTTAGCTATGGGAACCCAAAGCTCTGGAGGCTCTGAGTTTTGTCGAGTATTCTTTAAGAGATGGATAAAATAGTAGCCAATGTCCCATGCCTAACACTTCATCTTAAGGAATAACTGTGGGGAAAAAACATTTTTCAACTTCTTTGGGAAAAATAACTAAGAAAAACATTGACTGGTACACTGAGAAGCATGATCCAATCTGTACTATGTGAGGGCCATAGGAATAAACTTACAAGCAAGAGAGAAGGCCCAGAGCAGACAGGGTCCGTCCACATAAGGCCACTGCTGTGCAGAGCTGCCTTAATGAAGAATTTTGGTTTTTGTGCACCCCAAGCAAGTCACTTTGGATTCCTGCTCCTGTTGAAAGGCTATAGGGCCCATGCATCAAGTTATCACTCTGGTAACCACCTACCTTGTTATAACAACATACTTCCTTTTCTTCTGTACTTGCTCCCTCTCATCTAATCATTGCACCAAACTCGGTCCTGTTAGGTGGATTCAACAATGAATATAAAGCCAGAGCCATTGACATAGCAGTTCTTTATCACTTAGTGTTAGTCTACCTTAAGAAGAGCCACATAATCCACTGTCATGATGTCACAAAGATTATACAGGGGAAAGTACATAATCTGTTATCTGACTTTCAATACCAACCACTGACACCTAGCAGGATATAAGGAACAGCATAGGACGAGGGCAAGGGCCTGAGTCCTTTCACTTCAACTATACCACTTTCACTAGAGATTAATCGGACCCGATACTAGGATTCCACATCTAATAAATACAGGAATCCATGTAATATCCACTTAACCTAATACACAGAACTGCTGGAAAGAATAAATGAAATGCCACACATGGGAGTATTTATTAAATATGATTAAAAGTATTACCAACATTTTCTCTAATAACTAAATTGCTCTTTGTGCTCTAATCCTTGCCTTGAGCGCAGATAAAAATTTCTTTCTGGGCCTGAGATTTCAGTTCTGTAGTTAGAAGAGCAAATGCTTGATGCTGTGTTGTGATTCCTCATAGCAAGCATGCTGTATTCTCTTACCTCACTTTCTCTGCAATTTACTGTGCTCCTTCCCCTCTTCTACTCTCGGATTTCCTTCCTCATTCCTTCCCTTCTTCTCTCCTAAATCTAATCTCTTCTCTTCTCTTCTCTTCTCTTCTCTTCTCTTCTCTTCTCTTCTCTTCTCTTCTCTTCTCTTCTCTTCTCTCTCTCTCTCTTCTCTTCTCTTCTCTCTCTATCTCTCTGTCTCTCTCTCTGTCTCTCTCTCTATCTCTCTCTCTCTCTCTGTCTCTCTATCTCTCTGTCTCTCTGTCTCTGTCTCTGTCTCTGTCTCTGTCTCTCTCTGTCTCTCTGTCTTTCTCTCTGCTAAATTTTATTTTCTTAGTGGTCACTGATGCCCTTACTTGAGTCAGAATCCCACCGTTTTCTTTCTTTTATTTTTTTTATCTTGGGGGCAGTGGGGGACCATTGTAACCTGCTGGCTGCAAAGCTCAGATCTTAATTTCCTTTTGGCTTTTGGTCTGCACCCATGTGTTCAGCTCTGCGGAGGAGTCTCCCACCTCTGTTTCGCTTCTTGGCTTGGCAGGCCTTTGAAGGTTCAGCATTGTGGGAAGTCTCACTCTAGCTAATTAAAAAGGCTAAACTGCTCAGCAGCGAAGGATCGGCAGTGGCCTCTTGAGTTTCATTAATGAATGAGTACTTTTTGCTTCTTGAAATGAAGCGCTAGTCCTACTGAAAGCCCATGGCACTATCTTCAGTACAAGGATTCAAAATAGAAGGGTGCTGAGGAAGATATGTTCAGGTTGCCTCAGAAAGTGAGGAGGAGAAGCCACAACAGACAGCAAGAGTTATCTTGCTAGTAATAGATGGGTCCGGCTCTGGCTCAAACCCTTGGCTAATGTATGGATGGCCTCCAGAACACTGTTTTAAGTTTTTTCCCAAGATAGGGTCTCTCATCATAAAATGAATGCATTAATACTTTTCGTCAAAATATTTATAAGGGGAAAATGTACACAAGAAACACAGTGTACTCTGGCTTTTCCTTATAAGAACATTGCTCTAAAATCCTCCGAAAGCCTGACCTGCCCAACTGTCACATCATTCCTGTACAGACATGTGTGCTGACTCTTTGATGATGCCCACAACATAAGTACTCCAACTGATTGGACTACTTCTGGTGAATATTAGCATAATGTAGAACATATATCCTAATGCATTTGTGGCTTAGAAAACACGTGTGTTCAGGTATGGCACTAAATATCTCACTGTAATGAGAAGGTGTTTGAATTCCAAGAACAAAACTCAGGGACATACTTGGAGAAATATATTTTCGAATGATTTTGCTGTTATTCAAACATTATAAGGTACGCCATCTAATTTGGCTATTTTGTTATCAGGCCACATAATCAGCCTCAAGGGTTCAATGTCTTATTTGAAGATGATTCTTAATCAAAATATAACAATTAATTGCATAGCTATAAATGTTTTTCCATTATAACATACAGTGAATATGCACACTTGTTCACACCAGCACTTGGCAAGCCGAAGGACGGCCTTGAGTTGGAGACTAGCTTAGCACACCCAGTTAGGTCTGGGCCAAGCTGGCCTAAAAATTGAGAGTCTGTCTCATTAAAAGAGAACAAACAAGCAAAAGTATGGTGATAAAGTAGGTGGTGGACTCGATTTAGAGGTTTGTTTGTCTGTGGTGTCTAATGAGTGCACAGTATATTAAGTAGAATATGATTAGCAGTCTTGTGTCATCTGAGACTTCATTCTATATTCTAATCCATCCTCTACCCTTTGCTGTGGATAAAGAGTTGGAGAGTGCTGATGGTTCTATCACGTATGCATATCTTAGAAGAGGGCATCATCAAGAGACAACATTGGGATGACCCACTGTGTCCTCTCAAGATCTGTGTTATAAGTGGCTTTTCCCTAATATCTCTTTCGGTCCTAAGTGTGCATCTTTGCAGTCTTCCTGCAAATCAATCAGAAAAGACACTTATCCAAATAAAGCAGTTATTGAAACGGAGCTTCATAGAGTTATCGGCAGATCAAATCAGCTCTGATTAGTGTGCACTGACGCCACCCAGCAGGGACAAAGATCAATTGGAAACATTGATCTCTATGTTTTATTTTGCTGTCAGAGGTAAATTAGTTATATATCACACATGAAGATTCTTGCAAAAACAGGACACTTACCTGAATGTATGCCAAATTTAGATCATTATTAATCAGAGAATATTACATGCAAAAACTTTCAGGGAATAGACACTACTCTTGGGTATTTGTGTGCATATCAGTAAATTATAACAGTTTTCTGTTTCTGTGAACCAATTATGTATTAGCATATTTAAAATTTGTGTGTGAGAAAGAGGGGAGTGGGAAAAAGAGAGAGGTTTTAGTAATGCAAGCTTTCATGTGCAATGCACATATAGGACCCTGTTGAAGGAATCAGAGAAAGGACTGAAAGAGTCGAAGGGGCTTGCAACCCCATAAGAACAACAATGCCAACCAACCAGAGCTTCCAGGGACTAAACCACTACTCAAAGACTATACATGGACTGACCCTGGGCTCCAACTGCATAGTAGCCTAGTAAGGGCACCAGTGGAAGGGGAAGCCCTTGGTCCTGCCAAGGCTGGACCCCAGTGTAGTAGACTTTTGGTGGGGAGAAATAAGGGGGGGGTGGATGGGGAGGAGAACACCTATATAGAAGGGGAGGGGAGAGGTTAGGGGGCTGACGGACAGGAAACTGGGAGAGGGAATAACATTTGAAATGCAAATAGGAAATACCAATTTAATAAAAATGGAAGGAAAAAAAATCCACCAAATAGATTGGATCAGAAAAAAACAAAAAAAAAAAAAAAACAAAAACTCTAAAAGCGGAGAACAAAGAAAGAATGTTAAAAGCTGTAAGGAAAAATGGCCAAGTGGCATATGAGGACAGACCTCTCAGAATTACAACAGACTTCTCAACAGAGGCCCTAAAAGCCAGAAGATCCCTGGATAGAGGTCATGCAAACCCCAAGAGAACACAAATGCCAGGCTACAAAAAAATTTTTACATGGCACTAGGTGTAATACAGAGAAAAAACAACTTAATGTTACAAGAAAGCAGGAATAAAACAGATGTCATATCATAATGTGATAGTTTGCTTATGCTTGTCCCAGGGATTGGCAATATTAGAAGGTTGTTGGAGGAAGTGTGTCACTGTGGGGGATGGGTTTGGGAACCCTCTGCCTAGCTGCCTGAGGATGAACAGTCTGTTCCTGGCATCCTTTGGGTGAAGGTGTAGAACTCAACTCCTCTCGCACCATGCCTGCCTGGATGCTGCCATGTGTCTGCCTTGATGATAATGGACTGAACCTATGAACCTGTAAGCCAGCCCCAATTAAATGTTGTCCTTTATAAAAACAAAACGAAGCAAAAATAAAAAACAAAGAAGACAATTTAAATTTAATTATATTGATTAAAGGTGATTTATAATTTGCATATTTGAAATTATGCATATTAAATAATTTTGCATATTAAAAACTCTTACGGGACCAAAAGAAATTTAAGATATAGCAACGGAAACAATTTTTTTTTTACTGAAAAATATAACAAAACCTACAAGTCTCATGTAGTATTCACCCCCAAGAAATACCTGAATGTTGTAGATGTTGAACATGTGCCAAATTAAAAAAAAAGTCAATAAGCAATAACAAGAATAAAAGCCCTCAAGCAGAGGACTATGCTGCAGCAACTCAGAGACGCTCCGGAAATGTCTAGTTGATGACTAAAACAATGGCCTTTAGTGGCTTTTAAAACAATACGTGATCATTTTACTTCAGTTGGATTCAAATGAAATGGTTGTGAAACTGAACTTCCTGTCACGTGAGCCATGCACTCTGGCACTTGGGACTTCTAGCCCCAGTTAATGAAATGAGTCTTATATCAAATGAGCATATGACATTCAGATCTGATTCAGATCTGACTGATGTCTATATGCTGATAAGTCAAAGCTGTGGTCATCAGACTGCTTAAGGATTTACTGGGCCCAGAGTGACAGAACCTGACTATGCACAAAAAAATCCCACCAGCGAATCAAAAGAACACAATAACCCCATCATAGTGATACTTGGACAGGTTATCAAGTCTGGTGTTCAAGGAGAGGTGCTGCAGCAAAAAGCAAAAATAGGAAAGAAAAAGTAGGAGAGAGAAGTGCTGTCTAATTTAGATCTCCCTAAAGATCAAGGGGAGTCACATCAGTGACAGCTGGGAGAGAGGAAAAGGGAAGTCAGGTCAAGGCAAAACCGAAAGTACCAGGGCAAACCAATCAAATGACAATTACACAGATGAAATCTCAAAGCTCAGTTCCTGAATATCCCATTGGGAATTCAAACAGGTTCCTGTAATCTGAAAAACGGAAGTGAGCAGGCACATGAAGGTGTGCTGTTTAGGTTTGTAAAGGTGTGCTGGTTTAGGAGAATTGAGCTGATTAAGCATGTTTAGAACCTTACTCTGAGTAAAATGTACCATAAACACTAAAGGAAAAACTTGGCAACTGATTTCTAATCATTCTTTGGCAAATGGGTGCTTGGACGACCAGTGCTGGGAAACCCTGATCAGGTTATGGTGACACCAGAGTCATCAATTTACTTCGACCTTATCAATATGATTTTGCAACAGTTACTCCATGTCTTTATGCCACTAGAACTCTCCTGGATGTAGAGCTCTCTCAAAGTAATCATTAATATAATATAGTAAAAACATGCATATGTGCTCAAATAGATCTAGGTATAGTTAGACACGCTTTAAATTTTACCATGAGACCAAGACCATGTGATTCCACTTTATCACAGTAAATTAAAGTTCATGTACATTTTATCTCCACATTCATATTAATGCAGCCCAAAAGATAACCTTTTATTCTTTGGAAAAGGCGAGTTCTAATTTAAGAAATATTTGTTCTAAATATGCAATCAACTGGAGCATTTGCCAGTTCGTGTGGAAATGCGTAGCAAGCACTGTTGGGAAAATAGATGAAGATCGTCTAATATATTTTACATCAACTTAACAGTTGTTTATTTGGTCCCTTCAATGTTACAGAATCATCTTTGATATTAAATTTCTTGTAGGTTACAAAACCTCCTGCATCTAAGACTTGGAGAACACTGCACAAGACAGAAGTGGGAGATTGTAAGACTGAGAGGATTAGGGAGATTGCTGTGAGACTGTGTCTCCTAGTAACTCCAGAGGTTGCACCCATAGAATCTCACCAACATTATTGTCCAAATGTGAGATGAACAAAGGTGACACCAATAGGCGTGCCCATGAAGCCTCAATACTACACAAAGAAGGAAAGCCAGGAGCAGAAGAGATAATCTTCCTCAGGGGTGAGCACATCAATGGTTTGTGCTAAATGCTCAGCATTGAAAATATGCATATGACCAATATTAACCAGACAAAGCATACGTTAATATGTCTGTATGTATATATATATATGTATGTATGTATGTATATATGTATGTATGTATTGCATTGCATACAATAACAATTAATAAAAACAATGACCATGAATTTGAAGGAGGGATATCTAAGAGGGTATGAAGAGGGAAAAGGGAAGGGAGAGAAGATGTAACTATATTATAATCTCAAATTTAAACTCCGTCCAGGCTACTGTAAGTGAGGACGAGTGTAACAGAGAATTGAAGTGAGGTATGATGGCTGTCTCTATGAGGATACCACTAAACAGAGGACAGCCTCAGGCAGCCCGGGATGCTTCCTGCGGCACCTTGGGACAAAACAAATCCTGCCTTTTCAGCCCTCCCATAGACACAGCGTTAGACACTCAGCTTGACTTGTGCTAGTTAAGCTTCCTACTGAGAAAGACGTAGAGAAGAGTGATCAATAACAGTAGTAGTAATAATAAATTAGTAATAATAATGCTGGGCTGGAGGTGACTCTGTATTTGAATCTAAGCAATATGCAAAGGCTAAAGGAGTAACACACAACACACACACAGACACACACAGACACACACACAGACACACATACACAGACACACACAGAGAGAGAGAGATACACAGACACACAGACACACACCCAGACACACATACACAGACACACACATACACACACAAACAAATACACACACACAGACACACAGACACACACACAGACACACACATACACACACACACACACACACACACACAGACACACACACACACACACACAAACACACACACACACACAGACACACACACAGACACACACACACACACACACAGATACACACACACATACACACACACAAACACACACACACATCCCTCTGTGTTTGTGTCTCTCTCTGTGTTTCTGTCTTTGTCTCTGTCTCTGTCTCTGTTTCTGTCTCTCTCAACAAAACAGGAATAAATATATGACTACACAAAGTCCAGTTTCCAGATGAAAATGTTCAAATCAAGGAGGCCGTGCGATCCTGCTGACCATAGTAGGAAATTACAATGGTAGCTTGCTGTCTTTGGACAGAAGAAGCTGATGTTTTGGCCGGCAAATAACTGAGTGCAGAGGGACATTTTCTCCTGTATATCAGTAATAACTTGCGAATTATTAAAACATGTGGATACAAATATATTTTTCCTAAGGATGCTAGTGTACAAAGTCACAAGTTTATTACATATTTCCTTCCCATAAATATTTTGTAAAGCGTGAAGGTAGAATGCCCTTGCACAGAAGTTCCAAGGTGACTGCCTAGGTTATAAATCTGATAGGCTATGTTGTATCCAGTCGCCAGCATCTCGCTTCCTGTGCTGTGGAACTTCAGATACATCCTCAGAGTGGGACCCAGACCTGCCATGATTCATATCCTCAGGGAAGTGTCTGGAATAGCTGGCATCCAGCTCCTGTTGTTTTCATCCTCATCTGCTATTATGGTTTTAATGTATGCTGTGGAGATGGCCCATTCTTGAATCCATTCCATAAATTTTTTAAATTATGTTTGGCATGTTCCTTTAAAATGCTTCTAAGTTGTCTCTCTTCTGTAGCATTAAAGAATATATGGAAAGGCCACTCTAGTTTCAAGTTCTTCATCTGTTAAGTGAGAAAGATAATTCCTGCCCCATAAGTTTGGAATAATGAAAAACAAGCTGGAGGCCCACACACATGAACATCATCAAGATTAATATTATCATTATTATCATTTTCCCACAGGTAGGCATTTATGATAGATCTTAAAGACAAGGAAACCAGGTCTTGATAAAGTTAGTTACCTAAAGACACAGAAATGGGCTTATTTCAGACCTTTATGATTTGAGTATTTTTATGTGTCAGCCATTTCAATTTTTATAACATATATAGAGTAACAAAAGATCATCTATTTTTCTATTAGTGTTATCTAATGTTATTCACATAAGTCACAATAAATGATTTCCAGTATTTCATTTTTAAATGTCATTCATATTATCTCTATCTTGTTTGTGGTATTTTAAAGTTTACTATGTATATGATATTTATACATCATGCTCTATTTTATCTATATGCAATGAATACAGTACAAAGATGGTATTATATGCACAATTAATAATAGTATGCACTTTTATTTTTAGTATGAACTTTTAAGTTTTTAATCCTCTGTTTTTTGTATGGGTTAAGAGAGGGAAGACACCTTGGAATTTATTTATTTTTAAGCATTTCACTCAACAAATAAATATCCATTTTTTTTTGCTATGCAAGAATAAAAATGATAATAGAGTGTGAAAACAAGTAAGAAGTAAGATGGGAAACAAGGAGATTCCGTCTTCCTGAAAATTCCTTTTTAGTGAAAAAGAGATGAGAACAGGTCCTTTCAATCCAATGAGGTCATTGTCTATGCAAGTGTGCAGGCCATTTCTATGATGCCCTTTGATATGCTTCAGGAGCCTTGGGACACTGCCCTGGTAATGTTTCCAGGATCAGACCCTCTTCAGTACCCATGTGATTTGTACTGGCCATGTGTCTTGCGGCCTGAACCTGTGGATGTCCTACACTGGGACAAAAGCCCAGCTCCTTATTTCCACAAGTCCACATTCAATCTATGCAAACCTCAGCTCAGTTAGAAGAGTAAGATCCAGGAAGAACCCTGACTGTGTACCTCATCTCACAGTCTTTTCTCATTCACATTTAATTTAATTAGAAATAGCTTAAATTGAACGTCAGTGGAGCAAAGCGACAAAACAACCAGGAAAACTCTCTTTGCTAATAGGGTAGATTTAGGTCGATGTTTTCTAGCACAGTAAACATAAGCCTAAATGCTCCTAATTAGAGGGAGTGTGAAGTCAGCCAAGAATACCTAGTTCCCTGGAAGTCCTACGGGGTAAGTACCACACTGCAGAACATGGGGCAGATCACATCAGAAATGTTTCCCCACACCCAACATGCCCAAGCTCACTCTGTATGCCGTCGAGTTCTAGACTTATTTTCTAAGATTCTCTATTTATAGCTTCAATTAGAATTCCGAGATTGCTCTAATCTACTCAGAAAGAAATAAAAGACAGAAAGAAAGAGAGAGAGGGGGGAAGGGGAGGGGGAGGGGAGGGAGGAGAGGGAGAGGGAGGGAGAGGGAGAGGAGAGGAGAGGGAGAGGAGAGGAGACGGAGAGGGAGAGGGAGAGGAGAGGAGAGGGAGAGGAGAGGGAGGGAGAGGGAGAGGTATTGATTCCAATCATTTCCTGTCTCATTGAGACAAGGGAGAAGCTTAATTTCTTGCTACTCTAACTTCCCACAGAGGCATAGGTAAACTGGAATATTGACACTTCCTTGCCAATTCGGAGAAAGCTTGTTAACACTTAATCACCACTGTCCCCTGAACTAACAGAGGTTTGCCTGGGCTGAATGAGAGAGGATTCTTTCAAGGACAATGCTGAAATTGACTAGATCTCTTTGTTTTCTTTATTAGACCAAATTGAACAAAGTCACTAGAGTTATAAGGTTAAGTTACATAATTTTAAAACATCCCAGCTGCTCTTTTAGTCTTCTCGGGTTTTAGTGGAGAGCTGAGAAGCACAGGACCATTGTGGAATTCATCAGCAACAGAGCTTTGTCATAGCACTTTAAATTTTTAGATCCTAAGTTGGACATAGTAGACAAATTGTTGCCTTGGGAAATAAGAGATCTCAGAAAATAAAGGTTTGCCTAATCAATAAGTGATGATTGAACTCTGGGTTCTAGGCTGTGTATTATTATTGAATTTGTTTCCTGCTCACAATAGAACTTGACTCTTACTTCTGTCTTCTTGTTAATAAAAAACAGTGTTTTGTTACCACTTCTTCATTCACTTAAAGTTCGTTGAGTTTTCATGCATTCAGTTCAAAATGAATCACTACAGAACTTGGTAGGAGAAGATAAAACAGCTGTGTCACTCTGCCTGTCTACTGTAACAAATACGATGCACTGGGAAGGTTAGAAACAAAATAATATTGCTTGCAGTTTTGAAAGCCAAAAAGTTTAAGCTCAAGAGTTTTGAGAGTTTGTGGGAGCCTCCAAGTCATAGAACGAAACTTTCTTACTGTGTCCCATACAATAGAAAGTGGCACAACTTTGAGTTGCCCCCCCTTTTTTGCAACTCAACAATCAGATTTATATGTTAAACTCTTAATTCACAATAAATCCACACAATAAACTTACAACCAATTGATAAGGATACAAGCCACCCACCTAGATAAAGATAAATTTGCTTACAGAAATTCATCCCAATTACCTTGGCAACTCAAGACCGCCTGGATCTGGGTCATCCTTCCCCGTCTCCATCTTGATTTTCCTGCCTTCTCCTCTCCTACCTTACAAAAACTTTGCTCCCCCCTTATATTGCTCTGTCCAGTCATGGCCTTGACCTAACTTGTATCAACCCTCACCTGCATATAGACATCAACTACATAGGACCATAGAGAAAACTTGAAGTCTAGCTTTCTTTGGTGTTTCATTTCTCCCACCAGGCAGGTTACTTTAACTCTGTGGGAGACTGAGCCTAGTTCCTTAGAGAGGGTAGAGGGTAAGTAGCTACGACAAACCTTGAGGATCGGTAAAGGCTTACACGTATAGTCTTAGTCTCATGAAGGCTTCCCTAGACAATGGATAATTTTAAAACAATTTCATATTGTATGTAATATACTTCGGTCATGTTCACTACCTGGCCTCCTTTCTTTTTTTATTTATTTTTTATTGGATATTTTGTATTTACACTTCAAATGTTATTCCTTTTTCCGGTTTCCCGTCCATAAACTCCTATCCCATCCTCTTCTCCCTTCTTCTGTAAGAGTGTTCCCCCTCCCTAACCACCCTTCCCATCTCTCTGCCCTGACATTTCCCTACACTTGGGGGGCTTGGGTCCAGCCTTGGCAAGACCAAGGGCTTCTCCTCCAACTGTTGCCCAACAAGGCCATCCTCTGCTACATATGCAGCTGGAGCCCTGGGTCAGTCCACGTATAGTCTTTGGGTTGTGGTTTAGTCCCTGGAAGCTCTGGTTGGTTGGTATTGTTGTTCTTATGGGGTCGCAAACCCCTTCAGCTCCTTGAATCTTTTCTCTAACTCCTCCAATAGGGACGCCATTCTCAGTTCAATGGTTTGCTATTAATATTTGCCTCTGTATTTGACATGCTCTGGCAAAGCCTCTCAGGAGACAGCTATATCAGGCTCTTCTTGTCTTTATCCATATTGTCTAGGTTTGATGGCTGTTTATATATGGGATGGATCCCCAAGTGGGGCAGGCTTTGAATGATCATTCCTTCAGTCTCTGTTCCAATCTTTGTCTCCATATCTCCTCCTATGAATATTTTTGTTCCCCTTTTAAGAAGGACTGAAGCATCCACACTTTGGTCATCCTTCTTCTTGAGCTTCATGTGGTCTGTAGATTGTATCTCAGGTAATTCAAGCTTCTGGGCTAATATCCACTTATCAGTGACTGCATACCATGTGTGTGTGTGTGTGTGTGTGTGTGTGTGTGTGTGTGTGTGTGTGTGTGTTTGTGATTGGGTGACTTTACTCAGGATGATATTTTCTAGTTCCATCCATTTGCCTATGAATTTCCACCTCACATCAGGTAGAATGGCTAAGATCAAAAACTCAGGTGACAGCAGATGCTGGCAAGGATGTGAGAAAGAGGAACACTTCTCCATTGTTGGTGGGATTGCAAGCTGGCACAACCACTCTGGAAATCATTCTGGAGGTTCCTCTGAAAGTTGGACATTGAACTACCTGAGGACCCAGCTATACCTCTCTTGGGTGTATACCCAAAAGATGTTCCAACATACAACAAAGACACATGCTCCACTATGTTTATAGCAGCTTATTTATAATAGCCAGAAGCTGGAAAGAACCCAGATGCCCTTCAACTGAGGAATGGATACAGAAAACATGGAACATCTACACAATGGAGTACTATTCAGCTATCAAAAACAATGACTTTCATGAGTTGCTCCCTTCTTATGGACACTAATCTAACCTTAGATGGACAGGTTATCATAACCTCATTGACTCCCAATGGCCCTACCTGGAACTTCTTTTTTTTTTCAGGAGCTGAGGACTGAACCCAGGGCCTTGTGCTTTCTAGGCAAGCGCTCTACCACTGAGCTAAATCCCCAACTCCCCTACCTGGAACTTCTAACACATTGACAGTCACATTTTAGCACATGATCAAACCAAATTCATACCTCAGACCAAGTCTTTAAAGTGATTTCACTAGTCTATCAGGCAACGAGGTAAGATTAGTGTCTGAGAAAACACATCACTGCAAACCAAAAACAGTGTTGGGCAGGCAAAGAATAAAAACTAACCATGAGGACCTAAGCAAGACATTTAACCTTTCTGAGTTTGTTTCCTAACCCCTAAAAGTTACAAGTCATGTGATCTTCATTAACCTGTTTGTGGTTTCTTTTTAAGAAAATAAAAATAGATACATTTTATTATGTTATTTTCATCAATACTTTTATTAACCTTTCATAAATTTCATACAATGTAATTTAATCCTATTCCCCCCAGTTTCCTCCATGTATAGTCCCATCTTCCTCACCCAGCTTTGAAATTATTTGTCTTTTATTTTCTTCTTTCCTCATTGAGCCCATTGGAGTGAGGCCTGCCTTTGGTGTGTGATCAACCTGCTAAGAGTCATTTCATTAAAAAACAAAAGTGCTCTCTCTCTCTCTCTCTCTCTCTCTCTCTCTGGCAGCTATTAAATGCCAGTAGCTTTACAGGGAATGGTGGAATGTTTATATACACCTGCTCTGTGTTGGAATTCTTTCTGGGTAGAGCTTGCACTTTTTAAAAAACATTACTATCACATTCTGTAAGACTTTTGCTTATATAGTTGACTTTTATTAAAATAATTATTCAAAAGCTCAGCATTGTTTTTGTTCTATTGACAATTCTGTACATAAATGCTGTATTATGGTAATTATTGCCACCTTTACCATTTCCTATCTCCCTCCCATGCCTATTTGTTCTCTAATACTTTGCACCAATTCCTAACTTTCTGTCTTGCTTCATGGCCTATGGAATTTAAATAGAACTGTCTCTGTGCCCACGGGTTTTTCTACTATTTCCTGAAGTACGGTGGATTCATCAGTGGTATGCAAATTTAAAGAATGTTTGCCTATATTGTGTGGTTCTAAAATCTACAAGACTGAGAGCTGTCTAGGCTTGTTAACTGAAGTATTGTTGCTCAATGTCTTCTGTTTGGAAAATGCCTGTCATCTCTAACTCTGGCAAGACTGACTCTGAAACCGTAATGTGAGCTGCTATGTTTAGCTAGGCCATGCTTTTGGGCTGTGACTTTCCCAATACTGCGTCATCGGAGCCTTCCTTCTATCCATTGTAAACAGATACAGTGAATCTACATCACCATTGTCTTTGACACCTGTCCTAACATTTCTCAAATCTTAATTTTCCTTCAAATTAAGACAATGTATAGTCCCAAGATTTCAAAAACAATTAAAATGTTGCCTTTAAGCAAAAGCCCAATATTTTATCCTAGAAAGGAACTTGACAGAGAACCATGGGATGTTCAATTTGCATTACCAATCTTCTCCCCGCATAAGAGACAACCACAGCTGCACCCTTTCTCACTTCGTTAGCATCACAGTCCATATGAACATGTCTGGTTCCTAACTTTGCCCCCTCCCCGCACACACACTCTTACCAGTGACCTCCATTAGCTCTCCCCCCCCATCTGCTTTACAAAATCACTTTGTCATTCTATTTTCATCTCTGCTTCCGAGCGTCTAACCCACTGAAGCTGTGACCTTTCAAGCAAATGTAGCGATGGCATCAGCATAGCCTCTGATTGAAAAATCAAAATGCAGCCCATACATGGTATAATTATTCTGTGTGCTCAGAAGTGCTGTCTGCACTTGCGGAAGGCAGATAATTGGATTTCTGATAACTGTTAAAAAATATGCACCTTGCACCTGAGCCCCAGCACTTTATTTGTCTTGGGAACCCCAGCGAAACTGGCAACTTCATGTTGTCTTCAAGTACTCATCCATGGCTGCTGGGTCCATCTTGTTCTATCCCCTGACGGTCTACAGTTTGTCGTCTATTATCCCTCCAGAACTCTTTGCCCTCCTTACCACTGTCATCCATGTGGGCAGGCAGTGCTTAACCTGAACAGCCATGCATCTTTGAACTCGCCACCTGTCATCAGGGAAACAAAGTGCTCTGGTATCTCTGACCGAAACTTTTTACCTCCACTCTTGCCTGACTTCCGCTCACCATCGCCACAGTCACCACAATTGTTGGAAACATATAACTAAACTTTTTCTTTACTGCCACTCTTGTCACAGAGGCCAGCTAAGCCAGATGATTTCTTCTAAATTTTTCTTTCTCACGCAAGCGCTCATGTAGCACAGGCTGGCCCCTACTCACTATGTAGTTGAGAAGAAGGTTGGACTTCTGATACTCCGGCCTTTGCGTGTACTGAAATTATAAGTAGGCATGTGCTACAACACAGAGTTTTCTGCAATGCTTGATTCAAATCCAGGACATTAGCATGCTCAGAAAGCACACTATGCCCCTAATATAAAACAAATTTCAGGCAAATACATTGGAAAAGTCAGATTTCTAACAGATCTAGCAACACTGCCCCTCTTTCATAAACTGTCAAAGCTCCCTGGCCCTGAAGAGTGTCTGACCCTTTAAGAAAATACAAGCTCTGTCCCACTGATTACTATTTTGGTGTCTCCTCACGTGGAACCATGTGTCACAGTGCTGACATTGTATCAAGGAGCACCACATGTACCCCTGGGTGGTTGCTATGAACACTGGACAGCCCTATGCCTCTTATTGGATATAGAAACATTGGAGTAGTAGCTAGTAAATGGATGGGTGAATTAATTTGTTTTAGGGCTCCTGTACGTGAATATAAATTTGTGTTGTGTGGCTTTCTTAACAGATATGTTACCTAAAGTCTTATCAACTTTAACATTGTCTTACTTCTGTAAATGGCCATTTGAAGTACCAAGAGAAAACAGTAGAGAAACAAATAGGAAAAAGTTAAGACCGTGGTAATTTTGAGAAATAATTTTATTATCTTCTAAACCAATTATTAATGAAAGGAGAAAACACTGAAGACGTCTTAAATTTCTCAGAGATGAAATTTCACTTAAGACTCAATGGCCTACTTATACTTCCTTTCATTCTCCAACTCTTCAATTTTTTTAAAAGAAATTGCGGTTATACAAAAGAAACTTTTTCATAATAGACCCAAATAATATAAAATACCTCGGTGTGACTTTAACCAAGCAAGTAAAAGATCTGTACAATAAGAACTTCAAGACACTGAAGAAAGAAATTGAAGAAGACCTCAGAAGATGGAAAGATCTCCCATGCTCATGGATTGGCAGGATTAATATAGTAAAAATGGCCATTTTACCAAAAGCGATCTACAGATTCAATGTAATCCCCATCAAAATACCAATCCAATTCTTCAAAGAGTTAGACAGAACAATTTGCAAATTCATCTGGAATAACAAAAAACCCAGGATAGCTAAAACTATCCTCAACAATAAAAGGACTTCAGGGGAATCACTATCCCTGAACTCAAGCAGTATTACAGAGCAATAGTGATAAAACTGCATGGTATTGGTACAGAGACAGACAGATAGACCAATGGAACAGAATTGAAGACCCAGAAATGAACCCACACACCTATGGTCACTTGATTTTTGACAAAGGAGCCAAATCCATCCAATGGAAAAAGATAGCATTTTCAGCAAATGGTGCTGGTTCAACTGGAGGTCAACATGTAGAAGAATGCAGATCGATCCATGCTTATCACCCTGTACAAAGCTTAAGTCCAAGTGGATCAAGGACCTCCACATCAAACCAGACACACTCAAACTAATAGAAGAAAAACTAGGGAAGCATCTGGAACACATGGGCACTGGAAAAAATTTCCTGAACAAAACACCAATGGCTTATGCTCTAAGATCAAGAATCGACAAATGGGATCTCATAAAACTGCAAAGCTTCTGTAAGGCAAAGGACACTGTGGTTAGGACAAAACAGCAACCAACAGATTGGGAAAAGATCTTTACCAATCCTACAACAGATAGAGGCCTTATATCCAAAACATACAAAGAACTCAAGAAGTTAGACAAATAAGAGGAGACAAATAACCCTATTAAAAAATGGGGTTCAGAGCTAAACAAAGAATTCAGCTGAGGAATGCCGAATGGCTGAGAAACACCTAAAGAAATGTTCAACATCTTTAGTCATCAGGGAAATGCAAATCAAAACAACCCTGAGATTTCACCTCACACCAGTGAGAATGGCTAAGATCAAAAACTCAGGTGACAGCAAATGCTGGCGAGGATGTGGAGAAAGAGGAACACTCCTCCATTGTTGGTGGATTGCAAAACTGGTACAACCATTCTGGAAATCAGTCTGAGGTTCCTCAGAAAATTGAACATTAAACTGCCTGAGGATCCAGCTATACCTCTCTTGGGCATATACCCAAAAGATGCCCCAACATATAAAAAAGACACGTGCTCCACTATGTTCATAGCAGCCTTATTTATAATAGCCAGAAGCTGGAAAGAACCCAGATGCCCTTCAACAGAGGAATGGATACAGAAAATGTGGTACATCTACACAATGGAATATTACTCAGCTATCAAAAACAACGAGTTTATGAAATTTGTAGGCAAATGGTTGGAACTGGAAACTATCATCCTGAGTGAGCTAACCCAATCACAGAAAGACATACATGGTATGCACTCATTGATAAGTGGCTAGCCCAAATGCCTGAATTACCCTAGATGCCTAGAACAAATGAAACTCAAGACGGATGATCAAAATGTGAATGCTTCACTCCTTCTTTAAAAGGGGAACAAGAATACCCTTGGCAGGGAAGAGAGAGGCAAAGATTAAAACAGAGACTGAAGGAACACCCATTCAGAGCCTGCCCCACATGTGGCCCATATATATACAGCCACCCAATTAGATAAGATGGATGAAGCAAAGAAGTGCAGAAGTGTAGATCGCCCTGAGAGACACAGCCAGAATACAGCAAATACAGAGGCTAATGTCAGCAGCAAACCACTGAACTGAGAATAGGGACCCCCTGTTGAAGGAATCAGAGAAAGAACTGAAGAGCTTGAAGGGGCTCGAGACCCCATATGTACAACAATGCCAAGCAACCAGAGCTTCCAGGGACTAAGCCACTACCCAAAGACTATACATGGACTGACCCTGACTCTGACCTCATAGGTAGCAATGAATATCCTAGTAAGAGCACCAGTGGAAGGGGAAGCCCTGGGTCCTGCTAAGACTGAACCCCAGTGAACTAGACTGTTGGGGGAGGGCGGCAATGGGGAGGGTGGGGAGGGGAACACCCATAAGGAAGGGAAGGGGGGGGGATGTTTGCCCGAAACCGGAAAGGAATAACACTGAAATGTATATAAGAAATATTCAAGTTAATAAAAAAATGGACATAAAAAAAAGAAACTTTAACTGAAATGATTGACTGTTATTATTAAAATTGCTTTGAAGCACAGGGGCATTTTTAATAAAGCTTATACTAAAGTGACATTAAAATAAAGCTAAAACAAGTTAAATTATTACCATGCAATGTCATGTTTATTTTTTCCACCAATTATTTTTTTAGAAATTGTGTGTGTGTGTGTGTGTGTGTGTGTGTGATTTATTTGCTGGAAATCAAACCCAGAATCTTATGTATAGTAGACATGCATTCTCTCATGGAACCATAATACCAGGCTGTTGGTTTTGCGAAACACAATCTACCTTGCCATGTGGTTCAAGCTTTAATATCTTTCTGTGTATTCTAGGCTGGCCTTAAACTTAGAGTCTTCCTGTTTCCATTCCCCAAGTACTGGAACTATATGTATACATCACAAGGATTAGCTCTGTGCAAATTTTAACATAGCTTCAAATTTTTCTCATTAGTCAATAACTTTTCCTTTCTGAAATTTAAAAAATTTGGAAAACTTATGATATAATAATAAACATGCAGTAGTTAAGAAGTAGAATTATAGAATATGACCTAGTTTCTAACAGCCAACTCTCAAAGCAATGTCACATCCCATGAATACTCTAAGAAGCAATACTCTTACTTAAAGGAGCCTTATCAAGCCCAGAATTTAGGAGCAAAAGGAGCATAAGAAATATAAAGAAGCAACCTTCTGACTGGTTACTGAAATATTTATTCATGCACACACTGAAAAATTAAGAGAAATTTCTGGAATGTTTGTTCAAGGAGAATGGTTGGAAAAGAAACATTTGACTCACCTTTATTGCTGGACTATACAGCTCCTCAGAGAACCATCATCTCCCACTAAATTGGTCTTTGCAGCACTGTTAGTCTAACTACCTGCTAAGAATAGTGTTCCCATTTACTAACTATGGAGGCATCTCAAGAGCTTTGCATCTGTAACAAGGGTAAAGCTATTAGTGTGTGTGTAATGGGAACTTAGGAGATTGATCCAAAATGTATTGCTTCAAATATAATCAAAGGAAACTTGGAGCATTGAAGAACAAGGAATAGCCTTGAAGTTTAGAAGTATTTTAAATGTTTCATATATAAGATATCTATATCAAATGAGTTATTTTTTACTATTTTTGTAAAACAATGTAAACCATCTTATCTCACATAAATTAGCTTCAAATGTTTAGCAGTGTAGAAACCTACTATACCAGAATCTCTTATATGTAATGAAGATCATTGGCTTATCATGAATAGTTTTCTACTTGTAGTGACAATAACATTTCTTTTGTCTGCAAGAGGAAATGTATGTCTAAAGGTTTTACTTAGATGCACACATGTACAACTAAACACACATATCACATGTGCATGTAGGCATGAATGTGGCCCTGATAATATACTGCTACCATCTCGGTCTAATTTTCTAGATATTGAACCTTATTAATTTCTTCCCTGTAGAAAGAACTTTGATATTCCTTCTTTTCTACAAAGCTGCCTCTTCCTCCCACCCTGCCAACCACTGCCTTGTTCTGTAACTCCATTGCGACAATGGCAAGTTCATTTCCAAGAGCAATATAAACTGCTCAAGAATACCAAAATTACGGAAGATGTTAAATGTACTTAGAAATTAAAGATTGAATATTTTTCACCCATCACTCAGGCACTAAAGTTCTAGACTCTGTCTCGTCCTCCGAATAGTTACTCATGTTAATTTTAGCAAGGCTTTAATTTTTCAAACCATACAAGGTTTATTATTCTTCATTAAGGATGATTTTATCTGAGAATAACGATAGGAACGGAGCTTGGGTTAACAAAATCCACTTATTTCAAAGTGCAGGTGTTATTTTTCGGGTGTGAGTTTTTACTATAATTCAAATTCATGGGTCACATTGAACGTATTTTACTGCCTTTTCCTTCACTTCCCACTTATTACTCAATCTTTAAACCATGAAGATACATTATCTCCACCACCTGCACTATAATCCAATGCAAACCCTCCATCTCCTTACCAGACTCGCAGTGATCTACCGTGTTCCTCCTCCATTTCTTGGTGAATAAAGGATAGTGTAACATCCTTGGAAGACACAGATTAACTTATACCACTTTTCAGTTCAAGAATCCTTTTACACAAATTTCCAGACAATACTTGCCCACTGGTGTAATAATGGCAGCTCTCTTAGAGGGGTAACCAACTGCTTTCTTATTGGATTTAAGGATTCTAAAACATAATACCTAAAGAATCCCCCTAGTTTGATATCCATGTCGCCAGTGTCATACCCCTTCCATGTCACCAGTACCAGACACCTACCTTCAAGACTAAGAGGGAAAGTGATGTATTACTGTCTGCATGACATTGACAAAAGAGTATTCTTTTAAAATGGTATAATTTAGCAAATGTAACCCAGTCTTGCCATGTATTGCTAAGTACCTTTCAGTGAGCTGTATATATGACTAATTAATCTCAGAGGCAGAATCCCTCTTTTTCAAAGTTTATCTCATACCTCTTGTTAAATGCCCATGTACACGATAGAGAGTAATAACATTCTACTTCCTCCCTGTAAGAGTTGCAATGAGACCTAAACCTGAACAAATCAAATCAGATATAGACAGTTTCTTCTCAATTAATCTTTGTCAGTATGAAGGTTGTTTAGCAACTAAATTAAAAAAAATGCTCTAATATTTTTTTCTTGTTCAAATAGTGTGATAATTATTCATATTGGTTGTCAACTTGACTAAATTGAGAAGCATTTAAGATGTTATTAAAGCACTCCACATTGAGCATATACTAGGGGGACTACTAAGGGGAAAGACACACCTCAAATGTGAGTTTCAGCATGCTGTAGGCTGAAGCTTCAGATGGAAAAGGGGGTAAAAATAAAAATACCATGGCAGACATTAACTCCTGCTTCATGGTTGCCATGACGCAAGCAGCTTTACTCTAACAATGCCTTCTTGCCACAACTGGCCGATACTTCTGAAACCACAAGCCAAAATAAGTCTGTCTTCTCCTCAGTTAGTTTTCTCAGGTATTTATCAAAGTGAAGGAAAAATATGACTGACAGGGAGGGAAGAATAGGTTTTCTTATCTGGACAAGGAAGAAAGGAACCATACTTAAGATATCTAGATTCTATCTTAGCAACACAGAGAACAAGGGAGGTCCCAAGTTGAAGCAATTAGTTGTATGTACTGTTGCAAGCAGAACAAGAGAGCAGAAAAGAAAAGAAGGAAAAGAGAAGGAACCTTACCATTCTCTTTGATCTCTGAGAGCTAACAGTGTTGGAAACAATACCCACATGATCAGTCCTCTCATTAGGATGCTGACATTGCTCTTCAGATGATATTCTCAGTACATTGATAAATTAAAAGACTTATTATTTGTGACAAAGCTGATTGTCTTAGTTTTGCTTGGCAAATGCAAATATTAAGCAAATGATTATATATTTCAAATGGGAAAAGATAACTTTGGTATAATATACAACTGAAAACTTTAAGGAATGTCCCCTCCAGTGCTTGCAATGTAAAAGTTCTATGAAACTTTGACTAAGTGGATTTGCTGCTGGACTAAGTGAAGTCACATGAGATTCAAATTTAAATGCTCCCTGGAATTCCACACTGTCACTGGATCACAACACAAAGATTGGTGTCAGCTACTTTCTGTTATAGTTATTACAATGAAATTCATGAGGAAACTTTTTCTGATGGGTAGAGTTTTATTTAGCTCAGAGTTTGGGAGGCCTCTGGCTTTGGTGAGTATGAGAAACTTGTAGTGGGTGACAGCCAGTAGATAGAGAGGCCGGAGCAGAGAACACTGCACTTAGTGAGCAGGAAAACATGGTGGAAAGAAATGAGCAGGACCAGGCTTGCATTCTGATTATCATGACCTTCACGAAACTACCAGAAAAGTCACCCAAGACCACTTACTAAGCCCTATCTCACAAAATTTCTACCACTTCTCAAGCAATAAGAGCCTCAGAACAAATATTTGATCACAGTAGACCTGTTTTAGTCAGGGTTTGCATTCCTGCACAAACATCATGACCAAGAAGCAAGTTCGGGAGGAAAGGGTTTATTCAGCTTACTTCCACATTGCTGTTCATCACCAAAGGAAGTCAGGACAGGAACTCACGAAGGACAGGAACTTGGAGGCAGGAGCTGATGCAGAGGCCATGAAAGGGTGCTGCTTACTAGATTGTTTCCCCTGGCTTGCTCAGCTTGCCTTTTTATAGAAGCCAGGACTACCAGCCAGGCCTTACCCTCTTGATCACTAATTGAGAAAATGCCTTAGAACTGGATCTCATGGAGGCATTTCTTCAACGGAGGCTTCTTTCTGTGTGATAACTCCAGCTTGTGTCAAGTTGACACATAAAACCAGCCAGTACAAGATCCTTGAAGGACACCAAACATATTCAGATAAGAGCAAATGGACTACAGTCTTTGGTGTAATCTCTCATGATAATTCTGTTTAAGTGTTTTTAGTTCCCTTTCTACCACATCGTGTGTGCCTTCTATAAATAATACCGAAACCCATTTTACACAGACCAAATGCCCTCATATATCTGTAAGTAAGACACACACATGAAGTGTAGCATTATTTTATCTATTATCAGGTATATACAATATGTATACAATATGATCACTTGTTTTGGACACCTAGTGATAAAGACATGTTTCTCCATATGGCCATGTTTCCTAAACAGACCTTGCTTGCTCAGTTTCGTACATATACTTTAAGAAAGACAATCTTCCTGGCCTGGGACATGGGGCTCTGGAGAGGAGATGCTCCACCCCCCCCCAATTATCACCATGGAGGCACCAGGTGAGCTATCTTTGCTCCTCATTGACTTCAGAACTCAGGAGAGCAGGTCCTGTACCTCATCTGAGAACCATAGTAAAGGCAATCCTTTTTGAGGAGGGCACAGGTGATCCTATCCCTGGGCAAGTGCATAGGAGTAATGGCCTCAGTGCTGTGAGGCCATGTGGGTATAGGGAGGATTCCCTTTCCCGCTCCTTGCAGTAGTCAGGGGAAATGGCTTCAAGGTGATGTGAAGAGGAAAGCTATCTGCCCCCTCATTGGCTGGAGCACTCAGGATAATGGGTCCTGCACTTTGTCTGGAAACATAGTGGAGCTAGCCTTGATCACAAAGTGAAGAACTGGATCAGCCAGCCCCAGGTATGTGAGAGTAGGAGAGCAGGCCCAGACCATCACAGCCTGTAGCGCTGGGAAAGTGGGAAAACACCTTGACTGGGCAGCACAGTGGTGCTGGATCTGGAGATGTGGGTGTGGGTGAACTAGTCCTGAGGGCAGGAGAACAGGAAGGCTGACCGTGTCTCTTGCCAAGGGAAGCATTGGGTATCAAGCCAGAGCAGTGTTGGAGAGCTTGCCCTCACAAGGGAAAGCAAGGGCACTGACCAGATCAGGTACCACCCAGAGCCAGATGCAGGGCTCTCAGCTGTCCCACCCCAAAGTCTACATAATCTGGGAATGATTGGGGTTCACGAAAGGCCTAACTGCTGATCCAAAGCTACAGGAGCTGCATGACACAGGACAACAACAGGGAATAACCAGGTAGAGTCCCAGTGAAGATATAATATGGTATCCCAGAAGCCAGAGACATCGAAACAGACCAATGATTTATTGCAATGAATATTTGCAAGTGAAGATGTATGAACAGAGGATATACTGTGGGATACACTGTGGCATACTACAGCTTCCACAGTGAAACATTTTTCTATGCTTGTGTGTGTGTGTGTGTGTGTGTGTGTGTGTGTGTGTGTACACATGTATGCATGTGTGTGCGTGTGTATTTTATTGGGAGTGTTGCAAGAGTGAGGTTAGATATTAAGAGACAGGAAGGTGAGTGGAACTGGAGTGCATGATGTGAAACTCACAATAAAGAGTTCAGAGAAAAAAGAAGGCCAATGTTGTGGTCTGACACTGCAACTATAGGATGAGAAAATTCCCAGATTTCTCTAGTTAGTCTGTTATACAGACTCATGGCTGAGATCAGAAAATAGAGGACTAGAATAGCCGTATGCTTTCAGTAGACAAAGGTTAGCCATGTTTCTTTCCTTCTCTCATATGTCTAGCTTTGTCCGTATGTCTGCTGTTGGGAAAGGGGTACAATATCTATAACTCAGTTTTCTCAAGAAAAAACAGACAAACAAACAAACAAACAATAATGAAAACCACAGGATCTCTTAGAACTATTGAGTCTGAGCACTAAGTCTTCACTGCATGTGGGACAAAGGTAGGTGTAATCAACGTCCAGTACAATTGAAGGGCTCACTAATAGATACAATTCAAATTGTGGGGTCTTCTAGTAGAGTAGATGTGTCATGAAGCACTGAGCATCTCAACATAGATAATTCAACTCAAGCAAGATCACTATCAAAGAAAACAGTTCTTAATGAGGAAGCCTTCATTACTGAGAGAACTAGAAGAAAAAATAATAATAGATGTGGAAGAAAAAATCCCTTTTCTCTTTTTCTTCTCTCCATCTCCCGCTCTGTTCTGTCTTTCATTGTATTTTGTTTTCTGTAGTTTCTCTCACTTTCCTCCATGTGGTTTCATAGTTGAATATGAAACACATATGCAAGCAGTATCATAAATGAGAAAATAATCAAAACCAAAAATTTAAATAACAAGGGAATGTTTTCAGGATGATGACTCAACTATTCAACTTTTGGAAAGTAGATCTTTACAATAGTGATGAATGAATTCACTCATTCATTTTCAGTTCTAGGTAAAAAACATTAGTCTAGAAAAACCCACAAATTAGCTCTTATTCATATGATTTCTATTAAGTATTTATGAGATGGAAGTTAGAATACCTGTCTGCATATGAATTAATGTGTCAATATGCGTTCACCATCATCATTCTTACCATCAAGAGAATATAAGAAAGAATAACTGAACAGGAGGAAAAGAAGGATTTGGGAGAAGAAAAAAAGAAATGTATCACAATATATCATATTTCCAAATGTCGTATAAAACCTTGGTTAATTTGCAACTCTTTTCAAACTGGAAAGGTCTTACAAACATACTTACACCCTAAACACTAAGCATGTATTTATCAAGTGACTAAAAGGACAAATAAAATCAACAAATCACAGCCCCAAAATAGACACCATGAAAGTTAGTAGAGCGGTCTCTGGAGTGACTGCAATTTTCAACTCAACTGGTAGGGTTATATGACTCAGATTCCATAATTGAAATAATTTGATTTCCTACATATACAAATACACACAGTTCATCAGCAGCCTGAATGGAAATTGATACAGTTCCATGAACCAAGACTTTGTTTGTAAGTCATTTCTGGATTCCAGCAACTCACAGCATGTCCTCCTCGATCAGCACAACCCACTGAAGTTTGTTATGTAAAACTGACTTTGCCCCAGTTTCTAAGTGAAACTCAGATCCTGTGTGATCATTTAAGGGAAGGCAAAAGCAGCACCACTAGCATAAATAGTGTTATTGTCCTTAACTAAAGCAGCCACTGGGAGCTAGTAACTTCCATCCATGGCATAGAAGTGCCCAATGCTAGAAGCCAATCCATAGGAAACCCGAACTAAGAAAGCCAATAGTCACCAGGGTTTTACAAATGGACACTTAAATAATAATAAAAATACAGTTGTGTATATACTGTACCTAGCTAGAAGGCATGCTCGGCGAAATTGAAAAGAAAGTGGTCTGTGGAGCATGACATGAAATGAACACAAAAGAAATGTTTACTTTGCTTAGGAATGTAGGTGAAATTTGTTTTCATGTTTCAGCCTGGGATTCCACAACACAGCTCTCCTGACTCAACTAGGGGATTAACTCATATCTTAGAGAAGCATGTTTTTCTTTCTCATGAAATTATGTTAAAAGCTGACATCAAAACACACAAAATATTACAAATAACAGAAAATCAGTAAGTTGTTAATGAAACATAATGAATTTAGTGCTACAAATTGGAAGGATTTATCTAAATGATGTTCCCAACATGCAAGTAGAAATAAGTCTCATTCTTCACTAAAATGGTTTACTGTGTATGAAGGCTATACAGGCAGGTATACTAACTTGATCTCATAAATACTTAATAGAAATCATATGAATAAAAGTTAATTTACAAATTCTCCTGGACTAATATTTATCTAAAACTGAGAATATGCAATTTCTGTATTCCAGCTTCTGCAACTAATGAATGCTACTCTTCCAAGTGTCCCTACCAGATCTCACAGTGACTCTGTCAGGATTTCCCCCTCCCAAATCACTGGTCAAGTCAACTGCTGATCATCTCAAGACCAAAGATTTGTCTTTGGTCAAATTCTTCACAGCAAACAGCAATCAAGTCGAAATCTCCAGGCCAAAAAACAGTTCTCACCAAACCAACTGAATTCTTTGACCTACAGAAGACAGTATGGAAAGAATCACTCACGTTTGATGACAGAGTCATTCTAAAAATATATCTCCCCACCCCAAATCAATTCTTTCCAAGCTTTCATCACATTTTCTATCCAGTGAGTCAAAAGAAGAAATATATTTGTTACTTTACTTTAAACAAATGGCCCATGTATTTAATGTACTCTCTGCCCTGCAGAATCTCTACAGCCTTCCAAGAAAGGGAGAACACCACATCTGACTACAAAGAGTTAATGAAAGGTTATCCACATCAATGTTACTTGCATTCTTCAAAGCTGCTGTATTAAGATCTAAGAACATGCCCCCAGAGGCTTACCTACCTTATATTGCCCTAGGGACCTAAGGATCTTTCCTTGATTCACTGGTGATTTAAGTGAATTCCTGGAATTAATTTGCCCCTTTTGTATGGAAAAAGAGACAATTAACTTATGAGTTTCTAAGTCCCTACTCCAGCTAGGGGACCCAATCCATTCTATCTACCAGGCTGCCATCATATCCTTTGGGAGTTGTGTATCTTGATTACTATATTAGTAACAGTTTTATTGTTGTGACAGAATACCATGAACACAACAATTTGAAAAAGAAACTACTTACAGATCAGGCTTACAGATTAGGTGAGTTAGAGTTTATAGAAACAGAGCAAGGGCAAGCTAGCAGAAACAGCTGCAAGCTTACATCTTTACCCACAAGTAGCAAGTCTAATTCTTCCCAAGTAACTCTACTAAGTTGGGATCAAATGTTCAAATATACAAGAGTGTGAGGGACATTCTCCTTCCAACCAGCACAGTGCAGAAACCATATCCTACAGAAAAGTATCTGGGATTTCAGTCATTGCAGATATGACTATGTTCTTGCTTAGTTCCAGGACAAAAGATAGAAGCAACAGCGAGTGATCAAAATGAGTTGTTTTCTTTCTTTCTTTCTTTTTTTCTTTCTTTCTTTCTTTCTTTCTTTTTTTTTTTTTCTTTCTTTCTTCCTTCCTTCCTTCCTTCCTTTTAATACAGAACACAAGGAAAACAAATGGTAAGAGAGAAAAGGAAAAGCAAGGGTCATTTAGAAGCCACTTGTCACAATCTACTTTAGTAAAGAATAGAGAATTGATTCAGTTCCCATGAAATCATCCATTCTATGTCTATAAATTATAAATTATAAATTATAATGCCTACAGATTTCATGCATGTTATCAAGACAGATGCTACTAAGGTGTTACACCAGAAAGCACGTTTTAAGAATTTTGATAATTACTCTGAAATTGCAAAGTATCATCATTCTCATTTAAGTGAAATATCAATTGTTTCTGTAAATCTAGAGTATGTCCATGCTATTACTGAAGACAGCAGTCTATTTTACAACTGAAGCTCATGTTCGTGTATAAGGAGGTCAGGGGGTTAAACTCCAGCCATGCCCAATTTTAAATAAGCTTTATTAACGTTAGCATTCATAAACAGATTCAGACATGGTTGGTAATAGAAAGTCTGTTCACTGGAAGGTGGCCATCACTTTATAGGTGTCATTTTTCAAAGCACAACAAATGCTGAAATAAAAGAAAAAGAAAAAATACAAACTGTCCAAAATTATCAGAGAATTGAAAGTTTTAATTTTTAACTCATTCCATTCATGATTTTTGAAAGGGTTCTAAGAGTAGGATAGCTTTTAATCTGATATGATTTAATCTTTCACTACAGAGGTTTCCTCTTAATAAAAAGAACTAGCACCCTGTCCTTAGAGACAGTGCAATACAATACACAGAGCATCCAGATTGGAGTACATTGGAGAACGTGTAGCCAGACACCTACTCCTTCTCGGCCATGGTAAAAACACATTGTTTATCAGTTGTAGACTTTATTGTTGCTATTGTTGTTTGTTGTTTTGCTGATCTTAAGGTAGACCTTGAAATCCATCTAAAGAGAAGTCATTTCTCTAGTCTATTAAAATAGAATTAAAGAAGAATTATGGCCTCTTGAAGGTAGTTAATCCATCTCTAATATGAACCAGAATGCCTAACCACATACGGCCTATGAGAAAATGTTTGGTGAATGAATGATTTGCTGAGCAGACTTTTCTAACACTGCATTATTATTGCTGAACAAAATCATATGGCCAAGCATGAGTAACAATTTATCTGAGTATACAACAGCCTTGCCAGCCACAACAACATTATAAATGAGACTCACAGGAATCCCTTGTTGAAAGCATGCCTGTCACAAAAATAAGTCCTGAAGTGAATTCTGTAAACAGATCAATAGAAAGTTTCAAATGAATAGGACTCTAGAAGTAATCAATGGCAGCTGAGTAAAAGATGCAGCGGGCTCTGGGACAACAGAGACCATTATCTCTGAACAAATTACCCAGCCAAGGCAGGCAGAAAAACAAGGCTGAGGCCGTTGTCAGGTTGGCTGGAATCCCCTCCTCCCCCGCAGTCGCACCTCTGCAAAGTTAATCTGCTTTCTAGGCTCTCTTGATGTTCACTGAAGATATGTAAGGTTAAAATTGTTGGCTCTTGGAGAGCTGTACCATATTTTCTTTAACATTCACACATTATCACAAAAGGAGTAGTATTCCCATTAAAAGGAGCCTTATGGCCACTTGGAGTGGGTAGAGGTGAGTGGGGATATCACATGTAACTCAAATGTACGCATGTGTGTTTACCAATAGCTTTTATGGTCAGAGCTTCCTGGGAATAATCACTATGAAAGCATTCTTCTTTGAGTTACTACAAGCTGCCTGTAATCACCAACTGACTAATCTGTTAGTCTATTTAAATCCATCTGGGACATCTGTTTAGATAGCTCTTCCTAGTCCCTCTCCTCTGGGCCTTCCAGGTTATTTGAAGGTCGGTTGCAGGTTCCTTTGACAGAAGAAGAAAGGAAGGCCTCCAGAGAAAGCTCCAGATCCAAGCAGGGTGGTCTCTCCCTGGTGTCTCATTGTTCAAGTCAGTACAGCCGCACCGAGTAAGCTTCTACCGTTGACACACCCTTCTCCTGCATTAGGCGAAGACTAGGTGGTTTCACTCTGTACTATAAGTTGGCTTCATCAAGGTTCCTCTCTTTGCCTGAGTTCGGGGATTAGAGGTGCGTGCCTTTGCTTGTTGTTTTCCAAGCTCAACTGCTACATTTGCTGCCTTGACATATTAGTATGTTGGAAAACTACCTTTACCTGAACTCTTTTCAACTGCTTTATTTCATGCCAAATCTAATATGATATGAATAAAAAATATCTTAGCATCATATATCAATACATTAATGGAATGATATTACTACTTTGAGGTATTCCTTGTTTGATTCATGCATGCCCGTGTACATGTGTACATATATATACATACATACTTGTGTGTGTGTGTGTGTGTGTGTGTGTGTGTGTGTGTTTCTAACTTCTAACTTCGTTGTATTTCCTTGAGATGACTGTGTTATGTTCTATGGGTTCATATAGCATCTGATCAGAACTTAGAAACTGACAACATTCTTGAATTCATTGCAAGGATGGGACATATGTCAGAGGAATTCTGCCAAATGCCACCAAAGTTATGTGCTTGATGAGAACAAAAGGCATTTTCCCCATCAGTCTGTTAGCTGCAGTTTTGTTCTTGCTGTTTTTGCTGCTTGCTGCTGTTGCCCCTGTTTTCCTGTTATTGTTTGAGACAGGGCCTCATTAGGAGGCCTGAACTGGTTTGACTCTTAGTGCCTTTGCCTCTGGGTCCTGAGATTACAGATGTTTACCACTGCACCATACCCTATATAATCCTTAACTCCCATAATACTTCTGAAGTTTATTATCTGCATTTTAAAAACGGGAATTTAGAGATGTGAATGATACCTAAATAAGGTCACAGAGTTAATAAGTACTAGAGCCCAGATGTCAGCTTAGAGCCTTCCTGCGTTCTCATCCTTTTCTACTTCATTTCATCCCACAGTAGAAATGCTAATTACTGCCAAGAGAGCTGCCTTGCTGCCTCCTCCTTACATCCAGGGTCATCTGGAGACAACAGGGACTGTGGCTTTGACCCCTGCTCCAATTCATTTCCTTCAAATAAACAGGCAAAACTAAGTGTATCTGAGATTAATGACTAAGGAAACTGTTTTTAACTTTAAGATAAACTGGTGGTTTGGGATTACTACATTTAATACACTGTATCCGTGTGTTGTGTTAAACATGTCATGCTTGTACAAAGGAATATTATTTCCACGGTCTCTCGTATGTCATGGGCACTTAATAAATAACGAGTAGATGCAGAAGTTTGTATGTCATGGGAAATCAACGCTTTGTTCAGCACTCAGAGACACAGCTTATCATTCACAGCCAAGCGAGAGCTTTGATGATTTGGTGCTGAAAAGGGAAACTGCAAATTTTCAGATGTGTGTAATTGCACTATCGAAATTACACAGGTCTGATTTCATTATAGTAAGTGCTAATTCAATGTCTGGTTCATTTTTGTAACTGGCACTAAAATGCTTTTACTCAGCATGCAATATGAAAACAGTAGATCATAGGATTTGAGGGAAAAAATGTTTATCGACTTGGGGGCAATTCAGGATAAGCAAAAGACTTTTAAAACTATGGTTTAAGTGGAGAGGAAAAAAAGACCAGAAAAAAATCTATTTAAGTTCTTAACATTTCTTGTACTTTGAAATCTTTCGTGGTTTTTTTTTAATGCCTCCTCAGAACAATGCTTATAAATGAATAAAGGAACATATGCACGTAGAGAAGAAGCTCTTTCTACTAGGAAACACTGTAAAAACATTACAATAAAGGTTATGTAACGTGCTGATAAACTTTGCTGTGAAATATCATGCCTCAGTATGTACATGTCTAATACCTCTTATAATGTGTTAACATATAACATTATCAGCCCATTTGTTACAGAGTTGCACATGGTTTCTATGTTTCTTCAGGACTGGTTATACTTCCTTAGCCAAAAGTACCTGAAGATTTTATTCTTAAGAAAAATCACTGGAGCCCTGGATCTGTTGATGAGTCCCAAGTAAAGAGCCCCCCACCACCACCAAAAGGCGTTTAAGTCTAGCCCTAAGAGGACAGGCAATAAGCAGAAAGCAAGGGGCAAGAGGAACCCTCTTCTTCTCTAAGACTAAGTGAGAGGAAGGAGAGCTGTTTGAGTAGAATTTAATTTAGAGCCAAATATACTCCTGCTGCACAGAACAAAATAAAATGCTATTTAAAAAACAAGTTTAAATAGATTTCAAGCAGACTGCCTCAAGAAAGCTTTTGAAAAAGAAATGGACTGGATTGTGAAGTGACTGACAGGACGGAGCCTCTCAAAACTTCTGATGTATATTTCATCAGAAAAAAAAATGAATGAAAGTTCAAAGGAAGAAAATGGTCAGAGCATTCATTGATTTGATAGACACGATAAAAGCAAATATGTTCTGTGTGCTGGGGGGCTGAAAGCTAGATGACTTATGTTGCACACTCCCAGATCTGCAGTGATAGAGCAGGATCTGCATACTACTCACTCAAGCAGGCACAGCCTAATTCCCTGGATTGGAATCAAAGGGAATTAATGGTCAGCAAAATAACACTGAGAAAGATCAGTATCAGCCGGTTAACTATCAATCCCTTAAAATAAGATATGGAGCAACCCTTCTTATTTAATGGATAATACATTAGCAGGTCATAAGGAGAGGCCACAGAGATGGTCTGTGTTTTCATGGCATACACATGCTACTCCCAAATCAGTTCTGACTGCCATCCGTTATGTAGTTACATTGTATCGTATTCTAATTTCCCTCCCCACAACTGTCACATTGAACTCCGGGCTCTTGACCATTACTACCTACACACCCTTCCTTTCTGTGGATTCCTCTTTGTCCACCTGGGTTTTAACAGTCACTTACTTTGACTCAGGACTTCCTGTATCTTACCAGATGCCTAATCTCAGGCAGATGCCTCGCTCTGGTCACCAGGTGCTCTCTCTAGCCCTGATTCTGTCTCTGGTCCTTATCCTTCTGCACAAGCAACGGTTCCATAGCAAATCCTGGTTTAGGAAAGAAACGAAAGACCTAAACTTTCTCCCCAAGTCAGCCCCTCCCAAAGTAGATATTGAGCAATGGCCTAGAAAAGAGGGTAAAATGACTCATCCTCCAGAGAATTATTCAAATCTACACAGGGAAGTGGGTCTCTGTCTGGAAGGCTGTGGTGCTGGTTGCTGTTCAAAGCTTGTCTTGGATCAAACATGCACTATATCTTGTATCTATATTAATCAAAGTTGTCTCAGTCCCCACCATGGGTTCACCTTTCTCAATCTACCACCACCGTGCTTTAAAGACAAACATTCCTCTGCGGATTCTTCATATTCTGCTCTTATCCTGAAACTTAGGGGATGTCCAACTTCACCATAAACAGTACTGTCAGCAATTTATCACTGTACCATTTTAAAGCTCAGATGACTTTAGATGGGACTTCTATATTTAAATACATTGCTTAATTTTGTTTTATTATTGTTCTTTTTTTAGTTATTAAGTTTTTAATCCCAGAAATCTGACTATAAAAAAAGACACATTAAACAATGCAATGTTTAGAACATCCTACTTTTCCTTATGGCACTGAAGCTTCAGGCTTTTATTCAGAAAAGCCCTTATCAGCTAATGGGATGGATAGAGAAGTGAGCTGAACACTACACAGAGGTGAAGTTGCAGGACCCAGGCTTTTCCATGGTGAAGCTGTCAAAATACATGCCTCTTTCAAAAGTAGCACTGATCCAATTAAAGTACTATCTTTTATTGTTAAATACCATACCAGCCCATTGTCTTCATTTCTGAAGGAAGATCTTTTTGTTCTAAAAGAACTACAATGACACTAGGACTTTGAGGCTTGTTTCTTTTTTATTTTATTTATTTCTATTTTATGTGCGTGGGTGTTTTGCATGCATGTTTGTCTGTGTACCATCCGAATACCTACTATCCAGAAAACGGGTCAGATCCTCTGGAACTGGAGTTATAGACAGTTGTGAGCTCCTATGTGGATGCTGGAAATTGGACCTGGGTTCTGTCTCTCCCTGCCTTGCAACACCGTGAGTAAAGTCATGTACCACTAATTGTGTTATGTTCCTGCACCATAAAGCTTATTGCGAAGGGGTTAGGGTGATAGAAACATTCTGGTTTTTGTTTCTGGTTTTGATTTTTAAAGTGTACATCCTCAAGAAGAAGAGATGTATAGAGTCATGGTCTTGTCACTAGGTGAAACAGTTTCTGAGGAAAGCTGAAGTCTGATCAGACTGAAAACCCAAAGGCAACAAACCCACGTGAAGCCAAGCAGAATCTAATTCTTGGCAGTGCTCTGGGAGCTCTCTTCTTCCTGAGTCCTCTGCAGCCTCCCTGATCAGAGGTATCTGACCTGTGGGTGGTTCTGCCAAACTAGGAACTGATCTGATCCATAACCCTTTCTTGTCTTGCGAACCTGGCTGCAGGGTTTGTGATGTTCTCTTTTATTCAAGCTGCTAGATGTACTTTCTTCAATGTGGTCAGTTGATCAAGCCCAAGTTATTTTCTTCCAAGCAACAAATAATTATTTAATCCATAGTTGAAAACTATTGAGAAAACATAGGGAAGGATAAAGAAAAAAAAATCACGTATAATCCCATCATTGAGGATAAACAAAGCTAGCATTTATTCTAATTTCAATCTTATAGTAGCCCTTGTAATAATAAGGTAACCACTAAAGCTATCCATAAACAAAAATGCTCAATCCCAACCCAGGTCTGGAAAGTTCCCAGGTCTTGAGCTGTGCATCTGGCAACTCCCAGGGATGCTGGCTTGGGGTAAAGACCTTACTCACTAGGGACATTTATCAAGGACAAACAAACCAAAAGGAGATATTTTTAAAAATGAAAGAAACCCTTTCTAACTCGGAATTTTCCACTTTTGCCTCTCCCGTGGATAGTTGTCTCTTTGTATATAGAAAGTTTTCTAAAATAAAATTGATAAATCACAGTGATAGACTGATAAGTTTGGGAGCATACTAAAGTTTTAACCCTATATAATAAGCAATATTATTTGTCGATGGCTTAAGTCCTTGATTCTTTAGTTTTCTTCTAATAAAAAGTCCTTTGTTATACTTTGCTGAATGCATGCTCCTTCTTTTAATAGTTTTCTTCTATATATTATTTATCAGGTATTTTCACCAGGGATATCATTCAATAAGAAAATATATTCTATAAACGACGTACAGTCCAAGGAAGATGGCACAAACTTGCCACCAAGTATGAAGTCAAGTTCAGTCCCCAGGACTCACATAGAAGTAGGAGAGAATCAGTTTCCACAAATTGTCCACTAGGTTCCAAACACTGTGCACTGTGGATGCGTACACATACGCGCACGCGCACACACACACACACACACACACACACACACACACACACACACAAGCACACATGCACTTTCCCACACATGCACACAAATAAAGAGGAATAATTTTTTTTATTTCTAAACATTTAAACAATGAAAAGATAAATTATCATATATGAGTAAACACAGAGAGGCCATTCCCTACAGTTTGTTTAATGTTCGAGAATTTAAATGAAGGCTGCAAAACAAAAATGGTCTGCCAAGAAAACAAGTAAATATTGTTTCCAGTTATTAAACAGTGAGGTAAATTTAAAACATTCATCTCAAATCCACTCAGAAAAATGTTCTTCTATAACTAGGTTACTAGCCCCAGGTAAAAAAAAAAGGACGTTTGACGTATCCAATGACTTTGGAGCTGGAAATATTCAATGGATGAATTACATTCATTTGAACCCCTGCATCCAATGACATGCTTTTGGTAATACACAGAATTATAAAAAGTCTTAATAGCTGGGCTTGTGGAAATACCCCAAGAAAACTAAAACTATCAGTTTAATTATGTATTTACACCTTTCTATATGTTTTCGGTTGAGTTGGAGGAAGATGGTTGTTAAAAATAGTGTTCATAAAAGGTTGTCATTCTCAAACCTTTGGGTGGACTATGTTTTCTGGCACTCTGCTTGGTTCAATGTTATTTTGCTGTTTTATACAAAACAAGCAGTAATGTGTATTTGTGTAAATCTCGTAGCCTACTACTCTACTTTCTCATAGACCTAAAACTGAACCTTGGTGAGTATGGAACACAGAAGAGATTTGTCTCTACACCACTAATAAGAAATGGTCAAAGCTGGTTCTCATTTTAAAAATTGAGTTTTCTAATATGATACAATATATTAAGCAGAAAATATATGTACTACTGTTGTAATTGTATGCTTTTTTCATACACTATTAGATGCTATAAAATATAAGCTGTATCTGGAATGTTACCTCCTCTTTCCAAAATTATTGCATAATTTAAGAGAAATCAAGAAGGCAAGGAACATACAGTATAGAAGACTGTATTACTATGTTAATGATAGTTGCTTATTTGATCCATGAATGTCTTTATGAAGGGAGAATTTCTGTCTCGCTTTTGAGCTAAGAAAACTAAAGCTTAGAGTAATTAATTAGTTCAATTCACATTTCTTATTGAAATTACTCAATGCAGTAGTTCATATCATCACCCAAGATGAGGCAAAGAATCAGAAGAGGTTTTTTTTTTGAAACTCATGCAAAGTTTCACAAATTTTGTGTTTAAGATTCAGTCTGGCATTTTCATTTGGGTTTGTTGTGCAATGTCAATAATTAAATTCTAGAATTTGGGCATGCTAAGGAGACAATACTTTATCATTAAACTATCCTCATAACCCTCCAGTTGGTCTTCAACATTCCAGTCATGAAGTTCAAATATAGAGGAGGAGCTTTTAGAACTGGGCTGCAGAGGTCTATGCAGATGGGAAGAGAAAAAGAGTGTAGAGGAAGAAAGACAACATGGAGAGAACCAAGCAGGATTAAAATAGAAACTGAGAGACTGTGCTACAAGGAAGCCTAGAGCAGTCTCTTTTAAATCCCAGAGCCCTTAACTTTTGTAGAAAAGAGCAGAGGGCTTTTGAACTTGTGGACTTTGGAAAGTTTCACTTTTGCATGCATACCCCAAAAATTCATGACCAATAACAAAATATTCAACCTTATGGATGAGGAATTTCTCTACCGGTGTCTTCAGTACTTACCAAGGGCAAACAGATGCCCCCAGGAAAACAAAGCAATCCAAGTAGAGAGATACATACTAAATGGATAAAGGCTTTTCACTGTAAGATCTTATTTAAAGAATCCTAAATACACAGAGCCATTGCTTCAGGGCATTGCTCTGTGTACGGCTTGACCTAAAACCTGAGAATTTACTTTACACTCTTCTGACTACCATTCTTCAAAGACTCACAATTAACTCTGAACAAGTTTCACTGAAACATCTGTGTTCTACAAGGCCAATGACTGCCCACACTTGCTCTTTTCATCTTTACATTATGGCTAAAAAATTCCAAGTCAAGTGCTTAATACTTATCAATTAAATGACCTTGTAATTGACTGACCAGTGGATGAAGTGAATAAAGAACGTACAACCAAATGAGTAGATAAATGGGTACTGTATCCTGTAACTACGTACTCCCATTTCTAGAGGCATTCAAGAGAAAGTTATGTAATAACATGGACTCATGCATGGGGTAAGTGGTTGCTCTGTGTGCTCCTTCTAAGCCCAGGACCCCTCTTTCTATTTACTATTTATGGCATGAAAGAATGGAGCTTATCTGTGGGAGACGCAGGAAGATATATTTTAGGATAACAATAAGACCTTTGGAAATAACTGACAGTTTTCTCCCGAAGAAAAAGTACTTTCATTTGCCGATACCATGCTGGCCAGCTCTTGCCTACAAGCTACCAAGCAACAAATACTCCATTTCAAAAGGCTAGGACAGTGGATGGCAGATGAAAAAGGCTACACTCAGGGCCACTCTGTCCTGAATGCTCCCTGGGCTGCCTGAGAGGACTCTCAGAGAAGTATAGCACAGGTGATCGTGCTGAGAGAGGAGGAGCATGTCTGCTTCCTGTTGCCATAGTCAGGGGTATCCTAGGTCAAACACCAGTTCTGCAAGATGTCCCAAATATGAGAAATTAAAATTTTTCTAAAAAGTGCTTCATTATTATTTCTTACCTTTCCTACACCAAGGGAAATAGCACTGATGTATAGAGCCTATTATATTTATAAAACTAAAAAGGTAGTGAGTGTGCTCTTTATCAAGCATGGTCCAATGGAACAACCTTATGGAGTTCTAAATAGTATGGTTTAGAATGGGAAAGCAAGGAAATATAAAGAGGAAAAGGAAAGGGAGAAGAAAGGGAAAGTCCAAAGCAGGGAGGGGCCCATTCAACAGGGGAATAAAGAGGGGAGACCTAAGGGACTTACAGCAAAGGTTGAGGCCTTTGTTTTCTGGGTGTTACCAAAGACATTCAAGAAAAGCAATGAAAACCTTACTTCCTGCTGGTGCTCCTTTTTCATCCTGTCTAAACTTAGCACCTCTTTAGATTCTGGAATCCCAGATACTGCCTTCCCTTTCTCTGAAACTCTCCTACCAGACAGTCTTCTGCCTCTCCCCATTACACAGGTAGCCATCAAAGAGCTGCTATGACAACCCAAATAATGTGCATAGACACCAACCCCCTTATTTTCTAGGTTAGGTCTTTGCCTGGGGCTTCTGCAGCACCTGTGACAGTTAATAATTATCTAATCTGTTTATTTTATCTTATTCTATTCTACCCACGAGAGTCAGCCCTTTTGTGTCATTTGAATTCCTAGCACTTTAAACAATTCCTGTCATGAAAGTGGGGATGGAAAAGATCAACTTGTCAGGAAGAAGAAGAGAGGAGAAATGGAGGAGTGGAAGGAACATCTGACTTATTTACACAAGTGTTGGCTAATTGCATCCAGCATTCACTATAGCAGCTCCTACTGACAATGTAATAAATATAATATAACATATAATTAATATATAGTATATTCTATTCTATGGAACTAAATCAGCTCCATTCCCTCTGAAGGAAAAGCTTCATAAAATAGAGATGTCATATTTAGTAAGTGGGTAATATCTTTCTGCATTGTTATTGCACAGTCCAAAAAAAGGCAGCCACAGCTTCCTTTCCTGACCCCTGATGCACAGCTCTTTATCCGAATGCCCAAGAATCACAGGCAATAGCAATGAATCATTTTCCCACCAGGGTTGATTTTGCACTCCCTTACCACTGGTTTTCTATTCACCCACTTCCAGTCTGAAGTCAATCAAACTTTTATAACCGAATTCCCTTAACAAATGTGAAACTCACTTCCCACCAAACAGCCCTAATTTAGCACAAACTAAATTTCAAAGGAAATTTGACTGTGCTTCGCTCTAAATGTCAGAACTGGATATTCAGAGAGAATAATTAAGGGGAGGAGATGGTTTCATCCAATAAAAAAAAGATTGCTAGTTTGTGCAAAGCACTAAGAATATTAGCATTTTAAATACATTCGCTTGAAAATGCTACTAATGGACATGCTGGTGTTCACATAGAGCATGCCTCTCTGTCTTTACTGCCAGGAAGATGAGAGCTTTTGCTCTGGAATTCAAGGGACAGACACTGCCCCTTAAAAGGCAGATCTAGAGATGGGTGCTTCCTAGTTTGCCTGGATCTGAATCACAGCCACCCCCTTTCGTGTAAGTTTAGAACCCCTTTCCCACCAAGTTTCGGGCAAGCGGGCTTGTATTCTTATAATTCATACATAATATTGTTCTTTTCTTTCTTCTTTTCTTCTTCAAATCCGTGTCATAGTTACTGTTCTATTACAGTAAGGAGACACCAGGACCCAGGCAACTCTTTAAAGAATGGATTTAATCAGGGGCTTGCTTGAAGTTTCAGAGGGTTGGTACTTGATCGTGGTCAGTCAGGAGTCAGACATGGAGCTGGGACAGTAGCTGGGTGTCCATATGATCCAAAATTATGGCAGAATGAGATTGTGCGTGTGTGTGTGACACTAGGCCTCTCGTGGGTTTTTGTAAACCTCAATCTAACCCCCAATGACACACCTCCTCCAACCAAACCGCACTTCCTAATCCTTCCCAAAAAGAACCAGAAGTTCTAAAATGCCAGAAAGACTTCAGAAATGTTTCCTTCCCAAACAAAAAGGTTCATATTGTTACATGTTTTTATTTTTTCCTAATTTAATATCCACACGGGTCTGATATTTTTTCTATCACAGCAAAGTTGACTTCTCAGTTAGGTGTCATCATCTGCTTCCCCTCTCTAACATGCACTCTTCATGCCTCCTTTTAAAAACACTGGGTTCTGTTTGCACTTGATGTCTCCATATACCCATATACCCATATGTGAGAGCAGTATATGATGTGAGAGCAGTGTCACTGGAGGCCGTAAATGACAGCAGCCTCTAAAACTGGAGTTATAGGCAGTTGTGAACTCCCTGATATGGGTACCAGGAACCAAACTCAAGGTACCTGCAAGAGCAGTACATACCTTAACCTCTGAGCCTTCTGTCCTCACTTCTGATGCTTTATTTTTTCTTTCTTTTATTGTATATTTTCTTTATTTACATTTCAAATTTTATCACCTTTCCTGGTGGCTTCCCTTCCTGCAGCTCCCTAACCCATCCTCCCTCTGCCTGCTTCTGTGAGGGTTCTCTCCCACCCACCTATTCTGTCCCTCCTCCCCTGCCCTGGCACTTCACTACACTGAGGCATCCATCCTTCACAGGATCAAGGGCCTCTCCTCTCATTGATGCCCGACAAGGCCATGCTCTGCTACTTATGCAGCAGCTGGAGCCATGGGTCCCTCCATGTGTACTCTTTGGTTGGTGGTTTAGTCCTTGGGAGATCTGGAGGGTCTGGTTGGTTGATATTGTTGTTCTTCCTATGGGGTTGCAAACCCCTTCAGCTCCTTCAGTCCTTTCTCTAACTCCTCCATTAAGGGGACCCCATTCTCAGTCCAATGTTTGGCCACAAGTATCCACCTCTGTATTTGTCAGGCTCTGGCAGAACCTCTCAGGAGACATCCAAATCAGGCTCCTGTCAGCAAGCACTTCTTGGCATCAACAATAGTGTCTGGGTTTGGTGGCTGCATATGTGATTGATTCCCATGTGTGGCAGTCTCTGGATGGCCTTTCCTTCAGTCTCTGCTCCACACATTGTCTCTGTATTTCCTCCTGTGAGCACTTTTGTTCCCCCTTCTCAAAAGGACTGACACATCCACACTTTGGCATTCTTACCAAGGTATTTAGCTGTAGGGTTTTTTCCTAGGGCTGCAGAATTAGGTGCCCTCATACCAGTTGGTGTTTAAAGAAGTAAAAACTGAATCCCAAATTTACGAAGTCACACAGTTTATCCAAGTTTAAACATTTTATCATATTTTTATGCATCGGCAGTGGGATGTGATATTTATCAGGAAAACAAAAGCTGCTCAAGTTTATTGAAGGTTCAGGTCCCATCCGTCAGGGCACAAAGAGAAAACTGCTTTCAGCTTTTTTTTCCTTTTCGTCTTTTATTTTATTTTTTCCATTTGTTTTCATGATACTTCTTAGGAAACCAACATGTGTGTAGTAAACACTTTTGTTTTTCCATGGTGTGAACATTAAAATTATATGGCTTGCTATACATAAAACCTCTGAGGGTCTCTGAAAAGAGTACAAGACATCACAAACAAGAAAACTATGCTGAAGGTGCTGACCACAATCAAAGATGTTCTTAGTACCATGCAACCTGCATACTGTTCCCTTCAGAAAATGTCAACAGAAAACATTCTTTAAAACAAAGAAAACCAACTTTTTCTTGTGTAAAAGGAGAAAGGAAATACGTGAGAAGGGCTTTTTTTATGAGTTAATTGTAATAATCTGGTATCTTCATCAGTATATCCTGCTATAGCAAAAAGATCACAGATTAGTATAGATGACTTAAATAAAGAGATGCATCCCTCATAGTTTTTGGAATCTGGATCAAGATGGCTCCACAAGGCCTGAGAGATGGCTTAGCAGGTAAAGGCGCTTTCTACCATGAACTGGAAGTCTCAGGAATCTACATGCTGAAAGGAGAAAAGCAACTCCAAGAAGGTGTTCTCTGCCATTTCCTCTCACATGCACATTTTAACACACATGTGTGCATACCCCACACACATACACTCCAAATCGATAAGTACATAAAATTTAAAAGATAACTATATGGCAGCTGTCTTAAGGTGTCATTACTGGGAAGAGACACCATGAACACAGCAACTCTTATAAAGGGAAACATTTAAGTGGGGCTGGCAGTTTTAAGGTTGAATCCATTACTGTCATGGAAAGAAGCACGGCAGCATGCAGGCAGACATTGTCCTGAGGAAGGAGCTGAGAGTTCTACATCGTGATCAATAGGCAACAGGAAAGACTGTTCCATACTGGATGTAGCTTGAGCACAGGAGACTTCAAAGCCAGTCCCTACAGTACCGTACTTCCTCCAACAAGGCCACATCTCCTAATAATAGCACTGCCTATGGGCCAAACTTTTAAACATATAAGCCTATGAGGACTGTAGCTATTTGAACCACCACAACAGCAGTCTTGTAATAGGAAATGTATAGGTGGCCCTTGTCTTCTTGTGTTCTTATTGGTAGAAGCTAGGAGAGTTGGTATGAGGAGAAAGCAACAGAGACACAGAGAGTGCCCTTATTACTGCTCTGCTCTCTTCTTGTGAGGGCGCTTATGTCACTGATAGGACTTCATCCTTGTCCATTGCATATCTCCAATGACTTTGCCTCCTAACATCTTCATCTTGGGAATTAGATGTCTGCATGAGACATTGGAAGAAGTAGAAACATTTTCTTAATATCACCTGATATTAAAGTAAAGTTTTACTTTATAAAGGGGTTACAAATACAGCTGAAGTGGGGAAATCACCCCCTTTGCCAATAAACCTTGTTAAATTGTTTCAAACACAGAGAAGAAAGAAATTCAATATTCTCTCTTAGTGATTACCATACTTAAGGAAATTATGCTAAACTCATTTGCATGTAGATGATTCAGCCCTTAGAATAATGATTTCCTTAACTAACACAGTTATTATTATAAATGACATTATATGATAGGAAAGATTAAAGGAGATTGTAACCAGCATTGGGATATTCAAATCTGTAAAGAAAATACTACCGAAGATGGAAACCAGTTGATTTTGTAGGGGGCTTCCCTTCCTCAACCTACAAAAGTCTTACTATTAGATTTAGGGTTTTAAATGTACTGTAGACAATTGTGTGAAGTAAATAAATCCTCCCATTTAAAGTCTGAGCTATGGGTTTTGTAATGGGTTGGTCTGATGCTGCTTATATTCTAATGCTAAATACTGGCCTCAACTCTGGTAGGTTCCCACCTCCACAGGCATCTGTAGATTCTCATGTACATGATGCTATATAATCCTTGCTCCCCAATTTAACTGGCCAATAAAAAGGATAGAGCCTGTGATTGGGCAGTGGGGGGAGAAGGGTGGGTCTTGAGCATTGAGTGAGAGGTTGAAGGTAGAGAGAGAAAAAGAGAACACAGAGGGGCAGGAGACCAACATGAGAAGAGATGGATCATGAGGGGGTGGCCAGAAAAGAGCAGGAGGTAACAAGAGACATTTTGGCTGGGAATAAGTTAAGATAGATCCAAACCTGCCCAATACAGACTTACAACTTGTAAATAAAATATGTAAATTGTGTGTCTTTTATATGGGCTAGCCAGAATGTTAGTCATTTTTCAGTGTTTACTTTCAGCTATTATATCATGACAACCCATTCCTTACACAGTGCTTATTGGGTATCCAACATCATTCTAAAATTCTATTGATAATTATTTCATGTCATTACTCTAGTCACTCTATGATTTACACTTATTAGGTATGATTATTATCACCAACATATAAAGGAGAAAACTAAAGAGAGGGAAGTTACTTATTCTAAGAACTCATGTCTAATAATAATGATGAGCCTGCCATTCAAATACAAATGGTCTGGGCCAACAAATACTCATTCTTTACCTCACTAAAACCCACCCACACCATCAGGTAAGTAATGAGGGGAACCTGATGTGACCAAGAATGGTAACAACCAATACAGGCATAATGCGAAGGCTTCCTCTCACATAGACTCTTAGAAATTATTTGTAATAATGATAGGTGAGAAGATTCCCAGGCATATTTCCATAATGATTTTGTACCCAAGTTTTATAAGCAAAAGAGAATGAGATAAAGATGGTGAGAACAATATAGCAGGCTTCCTTTCAAGCTATGGGGCATAGCCTAAGGAAAGGACCATCTCCACAGACAATGCCTTGCCTTTTCTTTCACATGCCCTCAGGCCAGATCTAGCCACCTATTCCCTGGTGCTTCCGCCTTCTGTAGAGCCTGTTGTACCTTGCACTACCATATTGCTACTTCTATCCACCACCTTCTGCATGGCTCCTGCTCAACTCAGAACTGGATCATAGGTACAATGTTGTTGCCTCAAATCACCGCAGCAGGCTTGATTTCCTGATTGAACTGGTAACCCACTATTGCTTTGTGTGCTCTGGTCTTTGGATCTATGTTTTCACATAGAGCTTTGTTTCTTTGCAGACAAATGAAGGGGTTTTCCATCATTACCTATATTTCCATGACTAGGACTATCAAAGTCATTAAGTTAAGTATTTATCATTCATTAAATGCAATTTCTCATGAACCACACAGGATAAGAACAACCACCATTAACAGAAGGGAGGCAGGGAGGACTCCCTTGAGAAGTGACATCTAACTTGAGAGTTTATAGACAGCTTCAACTTGTGAAGACCAGAGTTAAAACTGTTGGGCAGAGAGATTTAAATACGCAGGAAAATACCTGATACTACTAAGACACCAATATGTTGAAAAAAAATAATATACAAGCAGACTGACATGGTGGCTTGGTATGGGGCTTGGAACCATACAAGATAAAGTAGTATAACTTTGTGGTATGTTTCCTCCCCTGAACTATAGATAGTGTTCTCCATTCACAGATTCTCTTTCAAAAGTTTTAGTCAATTCCTGTCTAAAAACATTAAATAGAAAACGACAGATATAAACAATTTGGCAAGTTGGCACAGTGGGTGAGTTCCCTGCTACCACACCAAGCTTGACAACCGAGTTGAATCCCTGGGACCTATGTGATGGAAGAGGAGAAATAGTTCTCCTAAGGTGTTCTGACCTCCACACATACTCTGTGACATGTGCCCTCTTCCAAATAAATAAATATAAAAAGGGATGAATTTGAAATTGCATGCTGTTCTGAATCACACGATAAAATTTTACAGTGTCTTGCTCCTTCTCACCTGGGATATGAATCACTTATTTGCCTAGAATCTTCACACTTTATGTGCTAACTGATCATTAGTCACCTAATGGCCTTCTCAGTAAAAAAGAAAGACATCAATTATGATAACTTAGCACTGCTTATGTGGTAGTAGTAGTCCCAGCTTACTTATTAATGGTCCCAAAACACAACTAAGCAAGGAAGAGTCATAAAGTGTTTTCTGTAGGGGGAAAGGGAACGTTATATATAAAGTTAGAGGTGAGCTGTGATATGGAACATTCAGTGGAGGTGCTGTCACATGTCCCTCCCTGTACAAGGATTACAAATGTTCAGCGTCATCATGAACAATGTCCCCATGCTTACTTATTAGGATATTAAGAGTCCAACCCATCTAGTGACCATCAAACGTAGTTTTCATATTACTTTCAGAATTGTTGTTGGGATCGCTGGCTTTACTAGTCATTATGGAAGAAGCACAGGATTCTTTGATGCTTACCTCCTGAACAAGAACACGTGACTGCGTGCCACACAGGCTGGCATTCATTTCCTTCATACACAGAGTGAAGTATCAGATCAAAGCGGACGCTATGAGGTAGAAAGCCGTTAGAAAGGTTCGGCTGTTTTCATTAACATGTTTGACTAAAGGAAGGCTTGGAACTACAAGGGAAAAAATGAATTCAAATAATTCATGTACATTCCCAGCATAACTCATTCTACATTTCTAAAATAAATTCTAAACTCCCTGGAAATATGCTCCAGCCTTACAAGGATGCCTCCAATGTGATGCCATCACCTGGAGATGTTCTCTATAGAGTAACAAATTTGGAGTCATAGAGATTTATTTCTATTTGCGTTATTAATGAAGTGTCCATCCAGGTACTATGGACTGGAGAGAAATCCCAGTGGGTAACCTGTTTGCTTACTGGTGTTAGGACTCAAGTTCAGATCCTCAGAACCCACCTAGGACTTGGTAGTGTCCATATGTAATTCCTACTGTTCCTAAGGCAAGACACATCTCTTTGAGCTCCTTGACTGCTATATTAGCAATGAAGAACAAAGGAACTGTGCCTCACACAAGGCAGAAAGGGACAATAGTCCCTAGAAACAATAGACAATATGTCTTCTAATGACCACATGTATTATAGGTATAGGAGTTTATGTAATAGCCAAATACAAAATCCTAGATTTTATGAGGTCAACAACATGCATAAACACACACACACACACACACACACACACACACACACACACACACACTACAAAAACATGCGCAAAAATGTTTATATTTGTAAATACTCTCTAATTAATTATAAGAGTAGAACATCTTCATAACAATATTCAAAGGCTCAATATATGCCTTTGCCCAGCTAGGCCAGGAATTATGATCCAACTGATGTTTCAGTTTTATTTTTCTACATTTTTTTAAACAAGTAAGAGAGATTAGAAAAATTTTAATTATATTTCTGTGATATTTTTTAAAACATTGTGATAATTTATATTTTTAAGATTAAAACTTCTTAGATTTATAAAATTGCTAGGCTTCAAGAGGTATATTAGAATAGAGATATAGATCAATAATAGAGTATTTGCTTAACATGCACGAGGCCCTAGTTTCAATTCCCCAGCACCACAAAAAAAGTCTATTAATTCTCACCAAGAAGCAAGATGCATATAGCTAGAAGAGTGTTTTTATTTGAATTCCTATAATATATAAATTGCTTCATTTCTCTCCTCATTTCTAATTTTCTCCTTAGACAAATTCATTATAAAGAAGAAAAAGTTAATAACAAAGCAATCAGACATTTACATAGTGTTTGTTTATACATTGTTTCAACAACAACGATGGAATAAATAATTGTTAAATTTAACTACCTTGGACTTGAACACTTTCTCCAGCCAAAGAAGAGCCTATATTTTATGTGGCATGGTTGTTTAAAGGAATTTAAAACCAGTAAAACCAACAGTTTTCTTGAATCTATAAAGTTATATTTCTGGAAGATTTTTATAAGCCAATATACATTGCTATAGTAGATCTCATCTGAATTGGCTTTTTTAGAGCTGCTGCAGACCAATTGTGTTGCCTTCATTCCCTGTTTTAGGATCCATGAAAGCATCATTCATAGCATAAAGAGGCATCTACTTTACTACAAACAGACGTTTTATATTCTATGTGTCCAGAAGAATTTGTCAACTAGATCTTTTTGAATGAATATTTTTCATTGAAATACACTTATTAATGTAATCTTGTGACAACTATTTCTTAGAAAGTTGCTTTGACTGAAATAAGCATGGTTTTTCAATTCTAGTTTTAAATCACAAAACTGATGGGGGAGAAATACAGAGGATCAGGAATTTGACAGTAGGTGTATAGCAGTGGGGGAGGGGAACTGAGTGTAGCCACTAGAAAGTCCCAGATAACAGGGACTCAAGAGGACCAACAGGGAGGACTTTAGCTAAAATACCTAATAAAAGGGAGAGAGGACCTATAGAGGCCATATCCAGTGGATAGGCATGGTCCTCAGTAGAGATATGGGGTTACCCACCCACCTCAAAAATATTAATACAGAATTCCTCCTGTCAAAAGGAAATGCAGGGACAAAGAGTGGAGCAGAAACTGAAGAAAAGGCCATCCAGAGACTGCCCCATCCAGGGATACATTTCATCTGCTGACACCAAACCCAGACACTATTGCTGATGCCAAGAAGCGCTTACTGACAGGAGCCTGGTATAGCATCCCCTGAGAGGCTCTAGTAGAGCTGGAACAATACAGATGCAGACATACACAGCCAAACATTGGACTGTGTGCAGGGATCCCCATGGGGAAGTTAGGGCAAGTACTGTAGGAGCTGAACGGGTTTGTAACCTTATAGGAAGAACAACAATATCAATCGACCAGACCCTCCAAAGCTCCCAGGAACTAAACCAACAACCAAAGAGTGCACAGGGGATACCCATGGTTTCAGCTGGATATGTAGCTAAGGATTGCCTTATCTGGCATCACTGGGATGGGAGACCATTGGTCCTGTAGGGGTTTGATGACCCAGGATAGAGGAATGTTAGTCCACTGAGGCGGAAGTGGGTGGGTGAGTGGGGGAGGACCCTCATAGAGGCAAGGGGAGAGAGGAGGGAAAAGGGGTTTGTAGAGGGGAAACTGGGATGGGGGATAACATTTGAAATGTAAATAAATAAAATAACTAAGTTTAAAAAAACCCACAACATTTCTGAAATGTATTAGGTACATCACTTACGACTCTGACTACATGAAGGAAAACCGAAATAATAAAGAAGCTAAGTAGCTATGTCAAGGAAATATGGAATTTTCCATTTTAGCAGATCATGTCATCCAAGATATAGTGCAATTATAAAATCTTCAGAAGCAAGCATTAAAAAACTCATAGCTAACAAGGGTTATTTTATCATTTAAAAATAATTGAAATGAAAGTTTAACATCGCCCTGTTGTTCGACATCACTAAGATATGGACATTTTCATTATCAATGTTGACTTTTTTGTGTGTGAATGTGTGTGTGTGTTTTCTTTAGTTTGATGTTTATAAAGAAAATTTTAGTTTATTCCTTTGCACAGTATAGAGACGTTCTAGTTTCCTTCTGCAAGTGTGATAAACATCATGACTCAAAATAACTTAAAGAAATGGTTTATTTTGGCTTATGCTTCCAGATCACAGTCCATCACTGAGGGAAGTCACACCAGGAACTCAAGCAGAAACCATGAAGGAAACCTGCTTGCTTTCTTTTTCTTTATTAAAAAAATCATATAATTTAATCATTTTCCCCTTTCTCTAAATCCTCCCAAATTCTCCATACCTCCCTACTCACTCAACATTGACTCCCCCTTTTTCAACAAACTCAAGAAACAAAACCAAAAATCAAGAAACACATTCCCAAAAGCAGAAAATGAAAATCAAAAATAATTAAAAAAGACAAAAAAAATGTTAAAACCAAGCAATATTGAGCAAAAAGTTCGTAACATCCTTGGGTTTATTCTGAGTTAGCCAACTATTCATGGCTAGAGACCTGAGCTGCAATGTACTTTACATACCCAGCGACACTCCACGGGAAAAAAATAATGTTTTCCTATGCCATTGAGTATCAGCTGAAGATCACATCTCAGCTGGAGTAGAGCCTTATGTTTTTCTCTCCCACTTAGTGCCAGGACTCCATTTGGCTCGGATTTGGTCCTGTGCTTTCTGTCACATTATCTGGGATTCATCTTTGTATTGGTCCTATTTTGTCTGGGATGCTGTTTCCTTAGAGATATCCACCACCTATGGCTCTTAAAAATCTTTCTGTCTCCTCTTCCACACAGATCCATGAACCCTGAGAGTTCAGGTTTGATAAAAAAAACAAAAAACAAACAAAAACAAACAGACAAAAAACATAACCATTTTACTGGGTTTTCTAAATGTGCATTGAAACTGTATGGATCTCTGTTATTATCATCTACTGCAAGGAGAAGCATCTCTGATGAGGGCTGATGGAGGTACTGATCTGTGGGTATAGCAATGTCTTTAAGAGACACTTTATTGTTGTGTTCATTTAGCAGTATAGTAGTAGTAGCTTTTTCCCTATGTTGATGATCTATCCAGTCCCAGATTCTTGGCTACTTTACTAATGTCATGTATGGGCCCCTGTATAATGAAAAGATAGTTATTGTAATAACAATTGAACCACTATTGTAACAGCATGTCTTGCAGACAGATCACTGGTGTTGGTTACAGATTTTGTAGCTGCGTGGTTTTGAGCATTCTTATACAGCCCAGACTCCCGTGCATAACAATGACGTTGCACAAAGTGAGGTCATGTCACACTAATCATTATTTAAAACTTTTTTTTGGTAGACAAGCCACAGGCTAATCTGATCTGGGCAATTGCTCAATTGATGTTTTCTCTTTTCACATGACTCAAGAGAGAGTAAACATTAATTAGCCCAAGGGATAAAATCTCTGACAGTATGAAGACTATGCTGAGTAAATGTCATGGACATTAGAACTCAGTTTTCTCCTCACTTGTCCCATTAAGTACCTCGTAGAAACCAGTCAATTCTTCAACGCTTACTTCTGCAGCTACCTCTCGCTTTTTTCTCTTCTCCTAAATCCTATGTTCTTTCTCTTGATGTCCTCGTCTATCTTCTTATTGAGTGGAAGGGTTTTCTTTCCTTGTTAATTCTGCCTTTTCTCTTAATTCTCTGACTTCAGAGAACATCTTTTATGTGGATGCCTTGGGAAGCTTCATTTGGTGTGTGCTTTTTCTCTTTTTTAGTGGTAGAATAAAGTCATAGAAAAATGAAATAGTTTTGAGCAAATTCAAATAGACAAGCAATGACATAGAATTATTTCCAGATATGTGGCGAGTACAGAAGATGAAGCTCTCTAAGGTGGCAGGTTTGCCAGTGTTGTGAACAAGGGATTTGCTTTTAGAACCATTTCATTTGCACAATACAGTGGCAGAAGCCATGAGGCACTCAAGACTCATGCTGTCTCCATTCAATTCTGCCACTTATTAGCCATGTAACCAGGGCAACCTGTCTATGCTCAGAATTAGGAATGATAATGAATCCCATTTCATAGGATTGCTGTGAGAACTGAGTAAGTTCATAGATTTCAGGCTGTTAGCATAGGGCCTGGTAGAATACAAGTGCACAAATATTAAATTACTATTATATCCTGGATTTTATTAGACTAGTAAGAATCCGGTTAGTAATTGCGATCAAAATAACAACATTCACTAAGAAGGAAGTTCTCCTGAGTGAAAAAGACCGCTCAGAAAGTTGTCCATAGCATGTACTGTCAGTGAACTGGAGCAGATACCCCCTCCAGTGTGTCCCTCCTAGTGGTGATTATCTGTGGTGTACACTATATTGCTTAATGGACATGTATTTCTTCAGGTCAATGAGAAGTTGTTTCTGAAAATAAGGTTCCTGCTTTGCTCTCTCGGAATTTCTTCTGCATGTTTGTTTCAAAGTTTCCTGTACAGCAGGCACCTTGTCTGAGCATGGGCTGTGTTCCTAATTCTGTGACAAGAATGAGAGAACAACAAAATAGCCACATAAAAAAAGTCCTGTGTCTTTGGAAACAGCCAGAAGATAAACTATTGCTTATCCCGTGATATAGAAATGCCTATGGTTGGACAGAAAATTCAGAAGAGCAGCCATGGGGAGTTAAGCCATGGTAAGAGAGCACAATCTGGAACTTCAGCTGAGAGTCTCAACTTCCCTCATTTGGTGTTTGCTAGCTCCTGTTGTGAGTTCCTGATTTGATGCTATCTCTGTCTGCTTCTATTTGTTCTTTTGCATGAAAGCTTCACCCACAGAAACTCCCTGTTCTGCCTAGAACTCTCTACTGAAAACTCTAGCTTATTATCTTAAAGGGATTTAAGACAATCCAATCCTCATTTGGATTCTGTTGAATGTTTAGTAGCCCCAATTTCATAATACTACTTTTTTACTGTTATTTATCTGCCTACATGGGAACTTCTCCAGGGGGAACCTACTGCTTTGCCTGGGACTCTTCCATATTGGAAACTCTAAAGGGCTTCCCCAGTAAATTTCTCCTGGCAATTTGAGTGCCAGAGTTGGTGATGTTTACTCTCAATGCATCTATATACTGTTCTATCTATGTCTTGTTATGTATTCTTTTACCTTGGCTTGCTCTCTTTGTAAGAAATTCACTCAACTCATTCAAAACTGAAAGTATGGCTATTTTAGAACATTCTCTGGGCAATACAACATTCTATCTACTTCAACCAAGCTCAGATCACTGATTTTCACCACTCCTCTTTCTATGGAAATGCCTCTATTTTGCTTATTAAGCCAAATCTAGATGGCTCCTTGAGTCACCTAGGTATTCCAAAAGAAGTCAACAAATGGTCTGTAGAGCAATGAAGTTTGAAGAAATTAACAAGAATCCTCAACTGAACATTTCATAAAGTAAGTGCCTTTGCTCTAATCTGCACTTACTGTTGTCCATATAAGACGACTATGCAGCAGAGTTTATCATTTCCTCCATTTCATGCAAGAGAGTTTATTTCTTGTTAGGCGCTTAATATGCAAAGATAATTTGCCTAGAGGAATACAACTGTGACCTTAGAATTTAAGTCAGAATGAGGATGGACATTTAGCTCTATTATTAAAGGTAAAAGTGGGATGGATACTTGAAAGAACATGGTAAGGTATTACCAGTTCACAGGTCATAAAGACCAGATCCTGGGGATCCAATAAAAGCACAGTACAGTCCAGCACCACTAATGATATAACTAATGTTATGGTAGTGATGTCATAGGTTGGCATCAGCTATTTATGTGGATAATTTACTTAAATTAGTGTAGGTGTGCTCAATGGCATTCTCAAACAATGAAATTTCATAATGATGGAATACATTCTCACCTTTAAGCAATACATGACTCTGCATATACAGGTAGTGCAGGGAATAGCAACTGTATGTGTGGGGGGATTACATTTGCAATGAGTGGGGTATGGGGAGTCATGACCTATTTTGTTGGACACCAGAAACAGATTAGGAAGACAGAGAATAAGGTAAGTGATATTGGTGTGAGTTAAATCATTCAGATCCACATTTTGAAGATAAATATTTGGACACATCTGACAAAATACTGGTGAGTTACTGAAATATTTCATATTGGAGATGAGCATCTCCTATTTGGGATGCTTGCATTGCTTGGAGTATGCACCCTTTCCTTGAGTTTAACTCTTTTTAGCTTATTTGTTATTATTAAATAAAGCCTTATATAAATATCTAGAAAACTATGCTTTACTTCAAAATAATAGAACAATATATCTTAGAGACACATTTCATATTTAAGGCAATATTTATAACCTTTGAAAAAATACAGATATGTATTGATTATATTAATATAGTTTTGAGAATAAGTGCATTTCTTAATTTGGCAAAAATTCTAGTATGTTATGCATGCTGGTAAGACATCAAAACAAAAACATGCTTTAAAAGCAAGGTTCTAATTTACATAGCAACTTAATTGACTCTGAGGTCTTCAACTTCTCTTCTATCCCAAGTGACATCTTCTCCCCTTACTCTAAGTATCGTGAAAGAGTAAGCAGGCTTGTGGAACACAAAGTTATTCTTGCAAATTCACCCTCATCATAAATCAGTGTCATTTGAACTCACTTATAAGTAAGGACTAGCCAACATGCTTTACCATGAGATATGACAAAAGTCATCAAAATTCTTTTCAATTCATAAAAATAAATTTCATAGCTATTTTGTTCCATAAACATCTATGCATGATTAATCATTATTTGCTTTTTGAATCTGTGTTTTTAATAGTAATGTCTCTTAAAATGGTGGAAAAATTGTAAGTATATTTTTAATGTGAAAATATGCCAATCATTTTTATCTTTTCTGTAACTTTAGGTTTAGGAAATTAATTATTAAAAATTTGCTAATAGGTCACAAAAATAAATCAGATTGATAAACAGTTTAAGAAAGAAAAGGCTTTTATAAGAGACTCCTGAGTGTGAAAATGAGTGAGTCTTCTGTATGTTTGTCTTGCCCAATTCCAATGGATTAGTTTTGATATATTATGTTATATTATATTATTTGTTCCGTTAATTGTCATCCCTTAGAAGTCTGTTTGTTTTCTAATGAAAGACAGAAATGGAATAGATCTGATGGGTGGGGTAGAGGGAGAGGAAATTTTAATCAGAATATATTATGTGAGAAAAATCCATTTTCAATAAAAGGAAAGTAAAAATATGCAAGGCATCTCAATTGAAATGCCAAGGTGGCTGACCTGATCCCACAGAGAGAGGCACACTTTGCTAATTTGGTGGGCTATTCGTTTTTTGGATGACTGCACTTCATTTTGCCTCTATATTACCCAAGCAACAATAAACCCATGCATGGTTCACTTAACGAAAAGAACCATCCCATGAAGCTAAAATGGTCACCACTCCTTACTTTAAAACTGGCAGGGTTCTAGAAAGAAAAATCACAAAAGACCTCATGTGGCTAAATTAAGGAAGCAAACAGTGCATTTTACCCACTAACTGCATTTGATTCCTTGGGTCGAGTTTATATTTTCCATAAAAGTAATGTTTGCAATATAATGCACAAGTGAGTCACACTTCAGTTTTGCATCCTACATCTAGTCAAATGGAATATTGCAGACACTCTGTCAAGGATCTGCACCTTTGAATATTTCCTGCTACACTTCTCAATGAAGCTATCTAAGTTCTCTTCCTTATTTGCATTTTATGTGTTCTCCATTGCACATGCTCCAGTGAATGAACATATGCTCATGTAGGAAATGTTCCCCATTCAGATCCACTTCAAAAAGTTTAGTTTCCCATGTACTATTTAAGAAGCCTGCTTGAATGTCATTTTAATGACTGCATGATTGTGTGTCTCATGAAGCTAACATTTTTGAACAGCCCTATTTTCTAGGGTTCAACATCCATGCTAGGCCTTTTGCTGTAATATATAGTATTGGAATGAATATGATTTCCCACAAGCCATCACATAAATTCCATGCTTCTTTTAAGGTTAGAATCTGAGAAGAGGGATTTAACATTCAGAAATTCTGTTTAAGTTATCAAGAGATAAACCAAGCTTTCAATATCATTGTATGGTTAAAAGCATTCTATTTGAATCTGTTTGGAGTAGAGTGTTTCTTTAAAACTATAGAATGAATTTTAACCTAATAGGATGTTCTTAATTTGTAGGCTGACCAGTAGAAGTGGTCTGGCTCAGAAAGGGTCATTTCATCATTTATACTATTTAGAATTATCTTTGATGACAAGAAGAAATTCCACTTTTAGTTGGTTTTATTATTGCTATTCTCTGCAGTCAAGGTGTCCCTTTAGGTTCCTAATTTAAATATAAATTTATAACTGTAAGAAAATTATAGTAAATTATTAACACAGAAATTCTCCAGATTACTTATTTAACATTTTTGCCATGTGACTTTCAAGTATCCACATTACACTAAGTGCTAGAAATAGAATATTAAATAAAACAAAGTTTGGGGTCAAGAAGTCAGTGATGGCTGGGGTTGCAGCTGATTTCTATTTCTTTCTACATATTTGCAGCTCCCGTGTTTTATAAAAATGGGAAATTTATTCTGTGTTGTTAAAGTGAACCAGTGAAGCAGTGAAATTTTATTGTCTATTCCTTCAGTAGATTTGGGTCTTCGTACAGCCATTGAAAAGTCTAACATTGAGAGTCAATGTACGTTAGATGCAGTAGCTTATGCCTGTAATTCTAATACTCAGGAGGTTGATGCAGGAAGGCAGGTACTAATTTGAAGCCTGTCTGAACTACACTGTGAGTTCTAGAAGAGACACTGTGTCTCATAAGATAGAGAGACAAATAAACTTGAACAATGTAGATTGAAAAGTACTAATGTTTCTAGGTTCAGTATAAGTCCTATTCTATCTTCTACATCAAAATCTTATCCTAAGAAGCCCATAAAGAACCTCAGCTACAACTCATGACTGTCTCCACACATAGAAGCACTATGGCAATAACAGACTCTAAAGGATGTTAAGGGTTGTATCTAACTCATTGCTCACCTGGATACTATATCTACTACTTAAAACCCTTGAAATATTTGAAGAATATATGCTTTATGAGAACATGGTGGAGTGATATTAGAAGAGTTCTGTGGAAAAATCTAAGCAGAAAGGAAAATAAGTTCCAAAAATGTCAACTTCTCTTGTCATTTAGGATCTATGGCTATCCTCTCACAGTTCTGGGGTATCAATTATTGTAGGAAGGGGCATAATATTTGTAATTTTCATAACCAAACAATCAAGTCAAAAATTGTATCTTAATGAACTTAGCTAAATTACATGCTAAAGAGACTGATACTGATCACAAAGAAGTAAGAAAAATTGTTTTTCCTAATACCTATGAAGTCTAATGAAGCAAAAGGTGAAAATAAATAAATACTGTTTGAGAGGAAAATAAAAGATACTTCTATATAAGACAAGATGGTCACAGAAGATCTTTCTAATAGTGACACTCCAACTGAGTTGCAGAGAGCTAGGAATTAGATGGACATTATCAAGTGTTCTAGTTTCCTTCCTGTTGCTGAATATAACATTATGATAAAAAAGAAACTTATGAGGGGAAAGGATTTATCTGGCTTATGTATTCAGGTCAAGGTCCATCTCTAAGGGAAGTAATGACAGGAGCTTGGAGCAGAAATCATAGAGAAATGTGCTAGCTATCTCTCTTGCAGCTTATGTTTAGCTAGCTTTTCTATGCAACCCAGGACAACCTGCCTGGGAATGACCTGGATCCACAAACATCAATTACCAATTAAGACAATTCCTCATAGACATGCCCTCAGGCTACTCTGAGTAGGGAAGTCCTTCGCTGAGACTCCCTTCTCAAATGTGTGTCTATCATGACCACAGAAAACTCCATGGTGTGTTAAGTTTACAGTTGACAGTTGACAGTTGATAGTTGAAGCTAACTAGGACAGAAAGTGAAATGTCAACTGATAGACTGTGATGTGGGAATGAGCCCAGAAATCCCTGAGAGAACAGTTGGCCAAAACAAGGAAATGGGTGAGAGAACTGGAAGCAATGAATCTGGAAAGGTAGAGAAAGAGTAGAGTCCTCTGTACGTGTGTGTGTGTGTGTGTGTGTGTGTGTGTGTGTGTGTGTGTGTGTGTGTGTGTGTGTGTGTTTGGGTGTGGAGGGGTAGATGGAAAGGGGCCTGCAGAGACAGACAACATTATGTGTTTAGGAAGGAAGTATTTGGAAAAGTCAGAGTGGACGTTGTTGTGACTCAGGTATGGTTTAACATTATCGACCAAAGGTTCTTCTGCAAGAAGCTGCTGGGCAATGTTGATCAATGGTGGAACATGAAGAAATGGACTCTCATGAGAGTAATTGAATGTTTAAGAGAGAATAGTGCTTTACTGTCAGGACCCTGGAGCCATGTTGTATGAAAGAATCATCCATCAGCACATAAACCTCTTCACTTATATCCAGCCTCAGATATTTTATTGTCATAACACACACACACACACACACACACACACACACACACACACACACAAATGTAATTGAAACTAGACTGCTAAAAATTCAGTCAGTCGTAAGAATGGAGAGACTTTGCAAAATGAAAAGCCTAGAAACCTGAGTTCACTGAAGTCTTACCATCACTATTTCAGATCATCAGTGTCAATCACAGAGAGAGGAAGGAATAATTCTTTCCCTTACTCATCATCTCTAGTAGCTAACAAAACTATCAAACATGACTATCAAACAAATCCAATGATAATTTTTCAGTGTAGTCACCTTGCTAAAAATGAATATATTTTAGGGAAGAAACCAATAAAAGTTAATGTAGCTAATGTGGTGTGTTTAAATATGATAAACTATAGAATATTGCTTCATTGCTTTATTCTTTCTGGAGCTGGGTATCTCTTAACCTAAGGGAAAACCATTTCAAAACAGGTTAATGCAGGTCATAGAGGAGACACTTCTCCTCCTTTCAGATAGCATAGACCTAGTATCAATGTTTTAAACAGTGAAATTCAAGTCTATCTCCAGTAAAAGGAAGTAACAATAATACAATATAATATTAGTACCCACCACATGGAAATTCTACTTCACTAGAATGCTGATTGTGTTACCAATAAGTTCAGAACAGGAAGGACTGAATGTTGCCACTTTAATATTAATTGGTCTTTCAAAGGTCAAACAAAAATGATTCTACAGCTCAGTTTCAGAAGACTGCTTGTACTGATTTTTAAACAGTGTCATGAAATAGGGTAAAAAGTGCTAAGAACCTTACAGGCATTATTAAACTCGTTTATTATTCATTTTTAATATTGGGTAAATTATAGAAACCTTACAAAATCAGCAGAAGAAAAGATAATAGTCCATAATGAAAAATGCAATTTATTTCTTCAATAGGGAGAGAACTATTGAATCATAAATGGCAGGCCCATTAGGAAGTTATGTAAACGTTTCCCATTCGAGTAATATAAATTTCATCTCCCCCTAATGGCTATGCCCCAATAGTTCTATTCATTACCATAAACTTCAAGAGTCCCATTCTTTCATAAAACATTTCAAACAAAGACATTTTATTTTTATTTTAACAATTAGGGGATTTTATAGTCTCATCTCTTCAAAATATATTGTTCAGTTTGTTCAAACAAATGTTACTGGCCTAATGAGTAACAAAAGAGAATTAATTTACTCCAGATTTGGATTTTATCTCCTTACTATAGAACACCTTTTCAACTATAACCTATGCATTTGGAGAAATCTAAAATTAGGTGACCCCTAATTTTGTGGATCTGGTCTAGTCCTTGAGATAATCCTCTCAGGAAGAATGCACGAAGAACAAATAAGAACATATTTTTTCAGTTACTGTCTCTTGCCTTGAAAGTGAAATCATACACCATAATAATACAAAAGATTCTACAGTAAGCCCCACTTAGATCTAGGTTCTTGTCCCCATATTGACAACTAAACTTTTGAGCATACTATTACTATGACAGTATTCAGGTTCTCAGGCTTCTGATTGAGAAAGTAGACCCACCGGTATCTTACAAAAGACCGATTACAATGAATGTAGCAAGATATAATACAGTTCTTTGCAGGTTACCTGCTCCATAACGACTGATTTTTGATCACTTGGCAAGTTACTTGGTGCATCTTTGAAAAGCCCACTTCGTATATAGTGTCTCACCAGATCACACTAGTGGAATCAGACTCACTTATTTTGTACTTAGGATACACACACCCAATGCTTTGTCAATCATATGAGGTCAATAACAAGGTCTGACTTGATGGATTAGAACAGGATCTGAGCCTCAGCACCTTGGACCATCCCCATGGTATCACAAAGTTATGAAGGCCATCTGAGGAGTGTAATGTGTTTAGCAGAGAAACTAGTCTCTACCAACTAAATACTCTGAGTACCTTCCACCTCATGTTATGGAAAACAAAGAAATTCTTCAGTCCTGGGATGAGGAAAGATAAACTCATCACCCTCCACTTCTGAGCCACTGGGTTCGAGGAAATACAGCCAAGAAACTGACCTTATTGGTACATGACATGTTGTAATTCTCAGTGGGTGCTAGTTATTAACTTTAACTTTGAAGTAAAAAGGTGACATCATGCTCTCCAGGTAAAAACAGGAGCAGGGTAGATTCTCAGGTCTGAAAAACGTTTGCCTCTAACCACTACTTCATTGGTTTTCCTCTTTCAAAATGCTTTCTGCTAAATCTATCAGATTGTTAGCACTCTGACATATGTAATAATGTCAAAGGTGTTTCAGACACAAATTCTAATTCACGAAAGGTTTGTAGAATCCTGAAAGGCCTCAAGAGTTAGAATTAAATCCCATCCTAGAAATTTATATCTGTGCATGCCACTAACTTCTCCTTACTCTGAGGCATTAGCAATACCCTAATAGGCATCAAGGTCACATACAGTGTTCATTTGCTTCGACAGTACTGCCCATGTTAGCAGCCTGCCTCTCCAACCCAATCCTGCCCCTGCCTGATGTGAAGGGAAGTAAGGCAGGCTCCCATCTCTAGTTTCTATTACTGGTATCACCAATACGGGGATCCATAGTAGAGATGGATAATATGACAGAGATCACACAGAGTATACATGTCCTGGAGGATTTACTAGGGAACTGATATAGGTAAATGGATAGCTATGCCCTAAGTATGGGTGTGGTCATTTTTGAAGATATAATTCATTGACCAATTTTGAGCTAGTCTCTTGCTTATCTGGTAGGTTCGGAATGGAATCACTTGTTTCTTTCATGAGCTGAAGGAGATTAGACACATAAAGCGGAGATGATGATGATGTTTAATGGAAGCAGGAATGTTTTAGACAGATGCCAAGCTCATGTTCCTGGCTTGTCAGTGACCGTCATAAAAGTTAGGAATTGCAGCAGAAGATCTTCCCCCAGGGCCTCTGTCAGAGTACAGCCTTGCTGGCACATTCACATGGGACATCTAGCTCTGATAATTGAGAGAGAATGTATTTAGAGCCACAAAACTCGGCATCATTTTTTTATGTCAGTGTCAGGACAAATACATGAGACTTTGCAAAAAGATGTTTGCAGACTCCTATCCTAGATCTTTACATAACTGGAGCCATCCAGAACTGTGTAGAATAGAAGCAGTGAATCCCCATGAAGTCCAAAGGTTAGGAAGAAAGTCCACAATTTTCAGTGCAACACTCCCCTTCCATATTATAGAAATGCTGCCTCAATGTTTTTATATGTTGTTCTTGGGTTACACATTTTTCTGCTGCTTTTGGTGCCTGATAGGCAATGTCATTTATTCTTTTATTGAACATGTATATTGTATGTCACACAAAGGTACATGAAGCATACAGACATATTATATATGTAACACAAACAAGAATGGTAAATGACTATATGTATATAATCCCTCATCTTAAGAAATAAAATTTTTACATACATTGTTAAAACTACAAGTTCACCTTCCTAGGTATATAAATGCAATTGTAACCAAACATGTGAAACTCTTGCTTATCTTCATCAATAATGTAGAGACTGCAAAACAATAATGGTATCACTCAGATTATGGTATACTTTATGCAAAATATATTTCCTTTATGCACTCTTCTAAAACTTTGTTTTCTGGCTTGACCCATCACAGATGAATTTTATCTACTTTGTTACATAAGCTATTGTTCTTTGCAAGGTAGTAATGCAAAACAATTCCTTTTCTCTTGTCTCCTGTTGAGGAACAGAAAAGTATTCTCAATTTTTATGATGATATATTGCCCTTCTGAAAAGTCTATGATAAGTTTCATATGCATAATTTTTAAAATAAATGAAGACTATTAGAAGTGAGTATGTGTATTCTTGCATGTGTGTGTGTATGTGTGTGTGTGTTGAAGTATGTGTATATTCAATTCTACTCTTGTATGCCATTTGCTTTTTTTTGTTTTGTTTTGTTGTTGTTTGTTCATCCTCCCAACCCCCATTATATGATGCCAATTTTTGTCTTTGAATGATCTAATAGCTTATACTGCAACCAGTAGTGTTCATGTGTTCATTTCTGCAGTTTTCACCAGCCTTTGCCTCGGCAACATATGTAAGCTTTTAAATATATTATTTCTGCCTTTCAAGCTTTCCTCTGCAGTGTGAACCTTCATTTTATGTGACTGGATGCTCTCCCTACTACATTCCATAGTAGCCAGTAGTCATGTTTTGAAACATTAACACTCCAACCTAATATTCTGGTTGGAAATAAGGGATTATATGTGCATGATTGACACAAACAGCAACAGGAAACAGTAGTAGGAACAGAGGGAGAAGTTTCCTGAAATTTAAATCAGACTTCAATTGTATTCAATCTGGATTGTGACTTCAGGTAAGTCACTTCAGCTCTGGAGTAAATGTTTATTTGGGTACCGCATAGGAAGTTAAATTATAATTTTGGTGGCCCATTCTGCTCTAGTGTCTCTGCTTCTACTGAAAATTAACTAGAACCCCCCCCAAAGAAGTTGGCAGTTCTATTATTTTTCTGAGTCTCTTCTTTAAGACTTATGAAAATTTCCACTAAGCAGACATATGTCCTCTGAGCAGCTTTCCGAAGTATCTGATTGTGACATCTCTATAAAGGGGGAGCTGACATACTCCCCCTTCTCTTCCCCAGCTTGGGCTACCTGGCCTTATTTATTTCCCCCTTCCAGGACCTGGTTAATCATCACCACCTTTAGGTCTTAGCTTGACTGCCAACTCTTTAAGGAGTCCTGTCCCTAGGTCCTCATCAAGATCATTTCCCTCCACGGAGCTGTCTTGCACAACATGACAATACTTTTAGAACAGCCAGTTCATTGCTGTGCAATAATGACCAAGGGAGAGCATCCAGTCACATAAAATGAAGGTTCACACTAATGAGGTAATATTATGCAGTTTCTCTCTGTGTCTCTGAAGGAAATGAGTAGCAATGTGAATATACATTGTATGAGTTGACCTAAATGAGAGTCTAAACCAGCAATTCTCAAGCGGAGGGTTATGACCTCTTTATCTCCAAAAATATTTACATTACAGTTCATAACAGTGTCAAAATTACAGTTATAATGTAGCAACAAGAATAATTTATGGTTGGTGGTCACTACAGCATGAGGAACTGTATTAAAGGGTCACTGTCATTAGGAAGGTAAGAACTGCTGGCTACACTATCAGGAAATGGGTCTATGCTCTCCCACGAAACTGAGTGTGATGAAGGGCCAGGTAACAGACCAAAGTCAGTTGTGTCAAAACTGATTTCACATTACTTCTAAATTAGTGTGTTGTGGTCTGCTCTTGGTTTAATTTAATTCCACAGAACCACAGCCTGTGTATTAGGTTGCTGCCCAGGCTCCTCCACAACCTTAACTTCCAGAAGACAAAACTCTGATAATGCATGGCATGTCTTCAGTAATTGTTGTTTGAGAGGAAATGAAAAGAAAAGAGAACTGTATAAATATTTTATCACTGGTAAAGAAAATGAGGCTCAGCTATTATAGAATTGGGATGAATTCTCATTCAATTTAGAATAAGTTTTAAGTCCAGTCGTAGTCGTAGAAGAGATGAAATGACCCTCAATTCCTTTCCACTCTCATATTAGCTGAGGCTTTACTCTCTACCACAGAGACATGCAAATTACTCTAAGTTTCCTGTTCATCCAAATCTCCCTTTGCCTAAAGCGTTCTTCCCTCATGTCTTTTCCTGACTGGGTCCCTATCTTTCTCATAGAAACCCTATCTTCTCAGTCCTTCTAAAGCACAGATCAACTCTGCCTCAGACTCTGTTACTGCTTGTCTGTGTACTTCATAGCCCTCTTCTATTACCATCGTATTTCTTCATTTGCTCTCTGTTTGCTCAGGTACTGACTTTAAAGTAGGCAGCAGGAATGTTTATCTCCTTGTGTCCTCAACTCCTATCACCAGATCAAGTGCTGAACAGGGACTTAATAAATACTGGGTAAATAAACAAGGAAATTGTACTCCTCTAAGAGTATACTTCCTTGAGTGAAGAAAAGGCACAAAGCCCATGGGAGAACTCAAAGAGTTTCAAGGGCCACTCATCTAGAGGTAAAAGGCCAAGGTTCCCTATTAGCTCACAGGGCAGTAGTCAGCTCAACATTTCAACACCAACACAAATATGATCTTGTGAAGGTCTGATTTACCTCAACCTACCATCAAATGACAACTTCTAAAAGTAATTTTCAAGAAGTTTATAACCCTGGAAGCATGTGGGAGTTTATCTCATTCCAAGCCGCTGAGATGTTTGCTCACTACAATCTGGGTGTCTTCAAGATCATCTGAAAATAAAACCAGAGCAGATCACATGCTTCTGCAAATCAAGCTGCCTCCCTCTTCTGAGAATTAAAGGTCTTCTCTTCAGTGGGCTTGCGAAGCCCAGGCAATGCTCCCTCCTCAGCACCATTCATTCTGAAGGGACAGATTTTAGTTCTAAAAACAACCATGATTAAGCATGACATGTACAGATGCCTGATCTTCAGAAAAGCTGCAATTTGGGAAAAATCAAAGCCATAAGGAACTAAATTATGTCGGGGAGGTTTTTCATTACACACTAATCTAGCTCACTCTGACTTAAGAGGCAAATGAAATTTGATTATTTGGCCACTTACTTTACAGATCCTATGTTTCATTTACTTTTCTTCAGAACATTAAAGATGCCATGGGAGCCTTTATTACAGGATGATCTGAGCTGCTGTGGCTTTTGAAGCTCCTCTGTTAAGTGATTTGTAGATTTAAAAAGCACAGGCCCTTCATTTATTATGACTTTCTCATCTCCATCATTAAGTTGCCTTAGTTACAGACTAACTACATTCTGTTATCCATCTTGAAAATTAGCCATCTCCCCCCACCAAAAAAAAATGGAAAAAATGCTTAACATTTATTGACAGGCTAGAAGATGAGTTTGGGAAGTTACAAGTTTGTTTTTTTTTTTTGGTGCATATATTGAGTTAATGGCCTCAAGTAATTTAACTTAGAAAAAAAATCAATCTTGTTGTCTTCAATTTTTAAAAAAAAATGAGGCTGGAATGATAACTCAGTGCTTAGAAACACTTGTTGATCTTGTAGAGGAATCTGCTTGAGGTAGTGGTATTTATTCTATAACCAGGAAGTAAGTGATTTATTCACAATAACGTTTACAACATCATTGCTTATGTTGGCTCTTCTAATGAACTTGTCTCTTCATCATGGACGTACTATTTGACTTATACTGAACATTTATCCAGACCTCACCACATATCGAATACAACTATAGGCATTGGGAATCTAAAAAGGATTGTGCCATCAATGAACTTATTATCTAGTCAGAAAAGCAGAGAGTCTGAGGTTTACAGTATATGAGAGAAGGTATATCGCTCAGCCAATGTTAGAGCATCTGGCAGATTCTCGTCACAGTGGTAAGAGTAAGATACATGTTAATAAAGAACTTGGTCCTAGCTTTGAGGCTTCTGTAGAGATTACAGTTTAGAATATAGGAAATAAGCAATAAACACATAGAATTCTACAGAGCTGTAGCTCACAGGAAACCTCTCTGAGAATGTACAGTAGAAGTTTATGCTGGAACCATAATGGGATCCAGCTATATAAAGTCTGGCCATGTACAGTCTTGCTATTTGTAGAGATCCTGAGACAGCAAAGACCCCAGTACAAGCAAGAATGGAAAACACCAATGGGGCTGAGGCTTAGCAGAGAAAACAAGAGCATAAACAATTTGAGGTAGAAACTGTATAATATATTACATAATATACATTATAATGGCAATTTAAGAAGGATAGGAGGAAAAGATTGAGGGTCCCAAAAAAGATAGGAACTCAATGGGAGGACAAAGTCAACTAACCTGGACCCTTGGGGCTCTCAGAGTCTGGACCACCAAAATATATAAGCTGGACCTAAGCCTCTCCACTCACATGTTGCAGATATGAAGCTTGGCTTTCATTTGAGTCTCAAACAACTGGAATGGGGGCTATCCCCATAGCTGTTGACTGTACATAGGATATGTTCTACTACCTGGGCTGCCTTGTCTGGCCTCAGTGGGAGAGGAAGTGCCTAGCCTTGCAGAGACTTAAAGTGCCAGGTTGGGGGCCATATACAGGGAACCCCCACCAGCTCAGAGGAGGAGAGGGGGATAGGGGAAAGATTGTGGGAGGGGGTGACCAGGAGAGGGCAGTGAGTGGAATGTAAAGTGAATAAATAAAAAAATAAGTTAATTAAAAAAGAGGAAAATAGAGATAAAAAATACATTATAGTACAATATTTGTCTATACCTTATTAAATACTATAACATGACAAACATTCCCTTCATTACACATTGAAACCAATGACTTTTAGGCTGTGGATTTTCTGTACACATATTTTTAATTCCCCTTTAAGCAAAGTGGATTGCAAAACACAGGGGTAGAAATGGGCTGCAGTTGTACAGCACTCCATTCATTTAGCTTAGACCATTCATTTAACTAAACATCATTGAACTCTCCTGTGGTTTGAGTGTCCTTCCAGAACTTGAAATGTTAACAGTTAAGGATGAATGGGATCCCATTAACAGGGGCCTGAGAGATGCAAGGATCATCAGACATTCCCCAGTAAGATCAAAGCCCTTAAGAGAGAAGCCTGGCAGGCCAGTTAGCTGTCCTTCCCTGAGTGTTCTTCCACCGGACCCTGTTGGAAGTACAGACTTTAGGCCCTCTCCAGTGTATGACTTGACCTGTGCTTTCCCATCTACAAGGGTTGTAAAATAAATGTTGCTTGTTTATAGATCATCTATGGTCAGGTATTCTGGCCTTGTTTGTTTGTTTGTTTGTTTTTGTTCTGCACATGTGGATTAAGTACCAAGAATTATATGAGGCTTCTAGCACTGAATATCTTTTTATCAGATAGCTAGTATTCTACTTCCTGAAGGGAAGACATTAGCAATAATCAGACAAAGGTGACACTATTCAGCTACAGGGTGCTAAATAAAAGGCAGGGTAAGGGATTCTAAGAGTCAGGAATATTGATAGGTTGGCAATATGTCAAGTACTTGGTCTAAATTAGCTTGGAACACAAAAGGCTTCCCAGAAAAAAAAAGCACCTGAGGAAAAATGTCTGAAACCTAAACAGACTGTCCAACCACATGGGACTAGGAAAGGGATATAGGGAAGTAGAGGATGTTCCATCATAGGGGACTAGATCCCTGAGACTGAAATAGTTGGTCAATTGTGAAACATCAAGGGAGACAAAAGAGAGCCAGCATAGCCCAGGGATGAAACACGGCCCTATGCAAGCTGGGGATGAGGGTGTTATCCAACACTTCAAGGGAGACTTATACCAGAGAACTGGAGTTATCATGTGGCCAGCATTGAGGAAGGTTTGTGGGAAGGGAATCCAGCCTGGAGAGAAGTTATCTCACAGACACTGAGCAAACTACAACAGGCTTCTGAGGGTACCTCAGAAAGGGTGAAAATGGCAGGGGAAGTGTGTTTATATAAACGTTATCTAGAGTAATGAATGAATCTTGATTGTTACTCAGATATGTGCACTTGGAAGGAGCAAGAAGAGAGAAGTCAAGTCTGCCAACCTGATAAGCAAAATATGTTCCCCTCTGGCCATTTATTTGCTTTAACCTTGTCTGTAACTGTAACCTCAGTCTCCACCACTGAACATGCCAAGCTCCTTCCCCACTCGATCTTCTTCAGCAAGCCTTCCCTCTTCACGCAGTGAGCATCTCCTAGGTATTATCCACGCTGACCCTTCTTCTCAGCTGGGCCTCTCAGCTTATGTTCTTTTCCGAAAGAAAGCATTCAGATCCTATTCAACCAATCCTAGTGTCCTATATTCCTAGATTTCCTCAAATCAGCTTCTGGGGAAATGGTGTACATGTTTACTTCCTTAGAAGTCTGTTACCCACAACTTTTTTCACACGGCTATATGAATATGATAGGTTCTCCACTTCAAGGTCTGTGTCTCCAAATGGATGATATGATGAGTAGAAATGCTGGGGAGAAAAATTATATACAGAGGCTTAAAACTTACTATCAAAGCCACCAAAATAAAGGGTTTAACTTGGGAAGGAACGAATAGGGAACAGGTTGAAACATATATGGTTGAAAACAACCAAGGAAAGAGGATAAGCTGAGTTTAATTCTGGCTTCTGTTAAAGTGTTTACTTTAGGAATAAGCAAACTAAAGAAACAGACAATATTTTAGGTATTTGATCCATTTAAAGGTGCAACTATTCCAGAGTCACTTGAAAATAAAATGAAATCCACAGTCTTAATCAATACCTGAGTGAGTGAGCACGTCCATGTCCCAGTAAAGTTTGGTTCTCTCATCTCTGAGACTGTTCAAACAATGGTTTTTAACAGCTGAATGAATGAGTAGAAATGCTAGGTAGCAAAATTGTATGCAGAACTTAAAACTTACCATCAAAGGGTTTTATATGAATATACTTTACATAAAGATATTATTGATATAAAAAGATTGATATTATCCACAGAAGCCTAGCTCCTTCGCTCATGCATTAGACTAATACAATAAAAATATGGAGGAGAATATACAATGAAAGCAATTGAAGAAGAGAAACCAACCTGTACTGAGAATCTCCTATATGCCAGACTATTCACAGTGCCTCCCATGCTAATATCATTTAATCTCTTTATCAAGTTGGTAAACATAATTATTATGTAGTTTACTTAACCCAGGAGTTTAAAAAAGAACTGGTCATGAAAGTTAGATACCATAGTATGAATCTAGGGGACTTTTCTAACACCAAACCCTATTGGTCATCATACATGTTTTTATGGATTCTTCTCTTAGAGCCAAAAACCACCTTCCTATTCTTTTCTGTGCACAGAATATAGACAAATTGTTTTCAGCTTCACTGACATTTACCAAGTTCATAATGTGTGCCAGGCATTAACACAGGCACCAGACTTTCAAAATTATTTACCACCTCTTTGTATGATTTGTCTAAATTGTAGCCATTAAACATCAGATGCTGTTTTTCAAAGCCTACCATTTGGCACTTGTATATTTTGTCCTTTATTTCACTAGGATTGCTAAGAGCGCTTTCCACCATATTAACAATGTCTCCTCTGTGGTCTTCTCTGCCCTTTGTAAACAACCACAGGTGTGGATTTTGTTTTGTCTGTTAGTGAAGCCTGCTGCTGCCTGTGTTCACGCCGAGAAGTTTCCCCATTAGATTGCTGCCCACTGCCCTGGCTGCTGGGACAGACTACTGTTCTCGGCTATCCAGCTTCCCATTACCAGTTGATTTGGATGGTCTGACTCACTGTGTCCTTGAAGCATTGCCTCTGTATATTTGGAGACAAATATATTCACATCCTCTCAGGATTGCATGTCAGAAAAGAAAAAAAAAAGATACTGATCGGGATTTTCTCCTGTTTACTCTCAACGTAATAACATTGGAACATTGGAGGGGAAGAACAAAGTCCTGACTTCACACACAGTCCCAGGCTGCTCTTGCCCTTAGCTATTATCTCTTCTCATCCCAAAGCAGGTACTTATCCAGTTTAGGGGACGGGTCCATTTAGCTGATATTATCAATAAACCTTTTTGCAGTTTTAGTAGGACTAATCAATATTTCACGGCTGATCAAGATTCTGAATTTTAAAAAGTCCTGTAAAAAAAGCCTATTTTCACTGAAGTTGTTAGCATGGACCATGGTCTTTGAGCTCAAGGTGAATGCTACTCTGGGAAGACACTAGGCTCTAAGGATCCTCAAAAAATATCCCAAATGATATATATGTTACTCAGCTAGCCTTGTCTGAAAGGGAGATGAATTGGGAGTCAAGGTTTTTCTTCTGTTAGCATCTCTCTCTCTCTCTCTCTCTCTCTCTCTCTCTCTCTCTCTCTCTCTCTCTCTCTCTCTCTCTCTCCCCCCCCCAATCCCTCCTCATCCTGTGAGTCAAGGCAGTGTCAACCATGTACTTCAGAGGGTTTTTTCTCACATCATACTCTGCTCTTGCATCAACACCTTCATCACCTCTAGGCTACCCACTGGGGCAATGGGGCAAGAATTCTCACCCACATGGATATCTATATGCCTTGCCAGAATAAATATTATCGTTCACGATAATGAAAACTGCAACCTACTGAGAGTAGGAAACTCAGGTGCAATACATACTCTAAAATCAAACCCATATCGCCTTCCATCTTCCATGAAAAAAAACGTTCAGGCTTACAGATGTGAGGATTCAAATCCAAGTTCTACAGCATGTATGTGACTTTTCTGCTTCATTCATTTTCATGCTTATTCTATAGATGTGACAGAATTGGCAAAGCTTAAGTTTAATTACAAGTTTTACCAGGGCAGATAAAGCAAGTCAAGGGACATTTTAAATACTGTATGTAATAGCAGAGGTCTAGATCTTCAAATATAAATTTGTAAAGGCTTCAATTAGAGAGAGAATGACATGGTACCAGGCTGTCACTCACAACCAGCTCATAGGAGTTGATCTCAATAATGCCTCATTATAAGAAAAATGAACCTAAATCTAAGTATAGAATTTAAAATGAAGAAAACAAACAAAGATAAGTCAGGCATTTTGTTTGTGTGAGTCTGATAATCTGATGTATTTCTATATTGCAAAGAGAAATTTTTTGGTAGCCTTCACTCAGTGGGAGATTGGGAACCAGAACTGAGAGAATATGGAACTATCAGACTGGAGAACTGACCTTTTTATGGGCTTTCCATTAATAATTTGGCAGTCACAAAAAGAAACGATTGTGGTGTATTTCCTATAGAACAACATCCCAATTGGCCATCCAGGCTAATGCACTGGATGATAAAGGACTTTAGCTCTATGACCATGTCTAGGCAAGATCAGTGGTTACAGTAACTGCCCAAACTTTCACTTGAGGGGAAAATACACAAAAAAAAAAAAAACAAAAACAAAAAAAAAAACAAACCTAAAATCAAGCCATGTGTCACTAAGCCAGGCCTGTACCTTTTCCTATTCTATTTATTGGAACAAGTGCTGTTATACCTGTCTTCTTCCACAAAAGGCATCCATAGTCATAGACAATACATTGTGAAACTCAAAATTACAAAATATTCAGATTACAAAGTATATTCATATAGGGCAGAACCCAAAATCAATCAGGCAGGGGACTAATGACATTCTTCCAGAAGTCAAACCAGCTACACTTGCCAATGACAATGACCTTAGCCCATTTCACAGTGGAGAGCTTAGACTTAACAGTTCCATCCATACAGCAAGATTTTTTTTTAAATATTATTCACTTTACATTCTGGGTCACAGAGCTCCTCCCTCCTCTCTCCCTAGTCCCATCCTTTTAAATCCCTTCCCCCAATACACACTCACCTCTCAGAGAAGGAGAGCCCCTCCTTGGGTACCACCCTACCTTGGAACATCTAGTCCCAATAGAACTAGGCACATCCTCTCCCACTGAGGCCCTACCAGGCAGTTTAGGAAGGGGGAAGGGGATCCAGTGGCAGGGAACAGAGTCCAAGACAACGTTAGGGGACCCACATGGTGACCAAGCTGCACATTTGCTACAAATACGTAGAGCATTTAGATCCAACTCCTGTACACTCCCCGGTTGGTGGTACAGTCTCTCTACATCAAGATTTAAGCATACTGTAAGCAATGGTATGTTTCCTGTCCTGACTTTTGAGTATGAATATACCCATGGGATACAGATGCAAGTTCAGAATACCGGGAACTTATTGACATTTCCCTTGTTTGGTCCACATCTAGCTGTGACTGAAGGAGCCATCATTCACTAAGAAATCACAATTTAGAGGTCAGAAGGTGCTTTGGGTGGTTACTGTTGTGAAGAGTTGAATGTATTCCAAGTGGCTGGTGTAGTGCTAGCATACATAGGGGTGGTTATTTAGGGGTTCAATCAAGGAGCCCCAGAACTCAGTGCTAGAAGCTTTCCCAGCAGCCATGCCTCCCAGACTAGCAGAATCATGGTTCTGTTTAATGTGACAATGTACCCTGCTCCCAGAGTGCATTGCTGTTAGGCTTATCTAGATAAGTCATGACACTCCCATAGCTTGTTGCTGAAGACTTACTCTCTCAACCATCCTTGAAACTTCTGGAATCTAAACTAAACCTTTGTTATGGAAACAAGTAAATCAATTTGAGCATGTTTGCTGTCATAGTCAAGGGTTCTATTATAATTAAGAATATGCATAATGCATAAAATAATTCATAACCTGTGAGCAGATGAAAGAAAAACCATGTTCTGAGAGAAGAAAACGATGTTTAATATGTGTGCATGCCAGTGTTTTAAATGGTTTTATCTACATTTTTCTAAAGCTATTATACTTTTTTCTTTACACTGACCCAGAGTTTATGTGGTGTATGGAACTTCTAATGCATGCACAAATGGTCAAAAGCATACCCGGCCAAGCCTTGCAATGTTACCAAATATAAGAGGAAATTTGCTGAGTTATTTTTTGATGGACAATAGACAGACTGAGATGTGAAAGAAACCATCAAAAATCTGTTGAGATTGGTACCATATCTCTTTTCATTCTTTCTTTCTTTCCCTCTTTCTTTCTTTCTTTCTTTCCTTCTTTCTTTCTTTCTTTCTTCCTTTCTTTCTTTCTTTCTTCCCTTCTTTCTTTCTTTCTTTCTTTGGTGTGCTGTTTTAATTTTTTATTTATTCTTTTCTTCTCTTTTATTGGATATTTTCTTTATTTACAGTTCAAATGTTATTTTCCCCTTTCCTGGTTTCCCCTCTGAAAACCTCCCATCCCATCCCCCACCCCATGCCTCCATGAGGGTGTTCCCCCACCCAAACACCCACTTCCTCCCACCTCCCTGCCCTCGCATGCATTCCCCTACACTGGGGCATTGAACCTTCATAGGATCAAGGGCCTCTCCTCTCATTGTTCCCCAACAAGGCCCATCCTCTGCTACATAAGCAGCTGGAGCCATGGGTCGCTCCACATGTACTCTTTGGTTAGTGATTTAGTTCCTGGGAGCTCTGGGGTGTCCAGTTGGTTGATATTATTGTTCTTCCTATGGAGTTCCTAACCCCCACAGTTACCTCAGTCCTTTCTCTAACTCCTCCATTGGTGACCCCATTCTTGGTCCAAGGGTTGGCTGCGAGTACCCATTTGTATTTGTCAGGCTCTAGCAGAGCCTCTCAGGAGACAGCTATATCAGGCAGCTTTTGAGAGACCATCAGATTTTGCTCCACGTTAATCTCAAAACATCCTATAGAGCTTTACAGTTTCAAATCTCATTCTGATTAGCGTCTCTCCCTTAATTGTGTGTCTGTCCAAAGCCAGATGGAAGAGATATTTTCCTTTACTGGTTTTAGTTTTCTTTAATCTCTCATGTATTTTGGTTTTGCTTCCTTTAGTCGCCTTCATACAAGGCTCATTCGTTCTCATTCATCAAGTTCTTCCTTCGCTAATTCAAACTCCCAGAGCACTGACTCTGGGATTTTTGTGCTTCTGTATTGGTTTCCATGACACCACACTGGACTGATTTGTTTTCCCTCCATCTCTAACCTTCCATTCTTATTGCTTTTTTTGCAGGGACCTTCCTTCATTTATCTCTAAATGCTAATGAGTTCCGAGGAGATGACAGTCCCCTACCTCCTCTTTTCTGTATAAGACCTGCCCATGAGTGATCTCATTCAATCCCAGTATAGAATGAAATGCTTATTATAAGAGTCTAGCATTTATAGCCCCATCTCTGAACTCCACTGGGAAATCTATAATCTAAAATATCCAACTGCCATCTCAAAATCTTCACTCACATACCTAAGAGATACTTTAACTTGAAAGTATCTGAAACTTGATTCCTGATTTGTCAGCCTTTTCCAGATCTCTTCCTCCTCCCTATGGCAATAGACAGCAGCTTTCTGGACCTTCTCTGACTCTGTCCTTTACGTTCTCTGCTTAACTCACTGGTAGAAGGTGTCTTGGATTTGCCTCCTTCCTTAAATATTCCAATCCTAATTTATCTGGACGTAGCATTATCAGCTCTTCCCACATCCTCTGCTTCTTATGCTGCCTCCCCAACCATTCACAAATGGCAACCAGAGTGGTTCTTTTAAAAGAGTAAATTGTAAGCCATCACTTCTCTGCACAAAATCCTTTCTATTTTTCATATGACAGGTGGAGTGAAATCTAAGTGTCTTCTTGTCTCAAGAAACTTCTTCTTGGCTTGACTACAATCTGACTTTCTGACTCAAATTTCTCCAACTCGTCCCTTACATTCCAAATTTTCTAGCTGTCTAGTCCTCAGAGAAGATGGGCATTCTGTTTGAGAATCTTTGCTTTTAGCGTGTCATCAGCCTGGAAAGCATCTCGTCTTAGGAACTCACATAAGTGACATGATTCAGACCTCTGTTCATAGGTCACTTCTGCAGAGAATCATTACTGTGGACTCGAGCAGCCAGTATATTACTTCTGGACTGTCATACTGTTTTTCTTCTTTCCCGGCAAGCATTGCCTTACCTATTTGTGACTTGCTTTCTTGAGAGCAATGATCTTGTCTGACTCGATGCAGTAGATATGTATTTTTTTAGACACTTCAAAGATATTCAAGTAGATATTTGCAAATCAGTAAATACGTTTTGGGAGAAACTTTTCCTAAATTTCCATTAGTTTCTGAGCCTTAGAAAGGTATTTTTTTGAACATTCTTCATGCTTTTAAGATTAATTGAGAAGTACATTTTGGAGTCTATTCCCATTTATTCCATCAAAAAATATTTACTATGCCAAGCATTTTGCTGTACAAAGACAGTTAAAAATGAGACAGCAGATTCATTACCTCATGGAAGAGAATGGCATGAAAATGAGTAAGGATAATTCAAACTGATATCAAACTACTAAGGGACTTAGGAACATTGCTTTGTGCAAGGGGGTCAGGAGGGAGAGAAACACAATCAGTGATGAATACTCAAGGGGAGTAACACTAATGCTGGACCTGTGAGTCAAAGGTTGACTTCTGTAAACTTCAGCAGGAAAATCGTGCATTTCATTTCTCAATCCATATAAGGATGCTTCCATGAACAACAATGAGGCAGAATAATTTTTTCTCACATAGTTACTAAAGCTTCAAGTTTTACTAATATCAAGGATGTTAATCCTAAGCATCTTGAGTGATTCGGTCTTAAACAATTGTTTATTATCCTCACATAAAGTGACAGATTATACTGAACAGCAAGAAAAAAAAAGATGCTCTTGCTCTGTTCTCTACACACATCTCTCAAACACACCAGTGTGGCCCTTGCCAGTCTCCATTAAATCCTTTTCATCACTGATTACTTTTCTGAACCACCGTTCCCGTAACTTTCAAATCACTGAAATTAAGGTCATTCTGTCCACTGTCTCCCCACGGATCTCAAATGTGTCATACTCCGTTCCTCATTCCCAGCACACCTGCTCACTACACACATCCTTTCTGCCTGCTTCATTATCCAAATGTTGTCACTACTTCAACCTCAAGAGGTCCATGACCTCCTAGATACCTTTGTGTCTAGCCATTCTGTCCCATTGTGAGCTCACCATGGTCTCATCTCTGACACATCCATGGCCTCTGATAGTTATATAAAAATTTTTACAAAGGTCCCAAAATTGGGTCTTAAACGTTTGTACACCAAAGTCTTTAATTCTTAACTAAATTAGGATTTTAAGAACATGATCTGTTTTGCATTTCTTGTTTTCCATGCCCTCACAGAACAAAGGTATCAGCAGAAGAAATGTCCACTTCCCACACTCAGTCATTTACCTGCAAGCAAATATTTATTCCCATATCTCTAGGTGATGGACACGGGGGCACCAATGATTGGTGGCCTGCTGTCCCTATTTTGAATATTGTTTTATAGTAGACCTATATTTTTATGTATCAATAAGTCACATTTTAAGGGAATTAGTAGACATGAATGTTCTAAGAGACAAGTCAATATTTTTTGATAAAGAGACATTAGGACTGTGGAGGTGGCCCGGCAGGAAGAGGAAGTATGCCACATGTGTGGAGTACCTGAGGAGGCTGAAAGAGAGCTTCAGATCCCCTGGAGCTGGGGATGCTGCCTGATTGAGTGCTCGGGCAGGGCAGAGAAACTGAGGAGAAGCAACAAGTTGGAGGCATCAGGTCCTCTGGAGGAAAATCAAGTGTTCCTCGTACTGAACCATCTCTCCAGGCTTATCCAAACTTTAGGACATTATCACTACTTATTTCTATAATATTAAAGGAATTAAACTATACTAAGTTAGACAATTTTTAGGGGAAAAATTTTTAAGGTATATGAAGTATGAATTAGCTATTGTTTGAATATAGTTACAGGGTTCTCTGAGCAATGCAGAACTAATGTTTATGTGGTATTTGGTATCGCTAAAGTTCTACATCTACTATTTACTATTGCCTTTACAACATTACTGAGATGTCAATATTGCTAAGCACCTCTCACATAAGAACAGCAAGGTCCTCAGGCAGTGAAGTAAAAAATCGTGCAGACTGCTCTAAAAACCTCAGCAGGTTTGTCTGGAGGCTGAGACTTGCCTCGCATCTCTTAGAAGCGAGTTTGATTTACCCAGGAGACAGACTAACTTTGCCCAAGAGTCCAGTTGCCAAAGCTAGTAAAGAAGGTAGTTTTCTATTGAATGGTTAAGTAAGGATTCATACTTTCATTGCATCCCCATAATATCCATGTAGATATTTTCAGCAGCCACTGTTTGTCCATCACCAGGGTGAGCATTTCATAGTAGTAACTCCAGAATTCAATAATTATCATTGTGCAGAATCAAAGGTCAGAATCCAGAAAAATAAATCAAACAATCTTCTGTTTTCCTCTTCATTTGGGTTTCAAGGCCTGGGTTGAACCTACTTCTATTGAATTCCCAAACTGTACACTTGATTACCTCTGAGAACCTATGCTATGATTCACCATGAAATATCTACATTTTAAAAAATTATGCTATTTTTTAAAAATGCATCTTTTCTATGTATACAAATTTTGTCTAAAGCTTAATGTAAGATATTACTGAAATAAAAGATAAAATTCTTAGTTGCTGCTGAAGTGAATTGCCATGAACTTAGTGACTGAAAACCGTGTATTTATTATCATACAATTTTGCAGATCACAACTTTGATACTGAATTAAGATCAGCAGAAATAAAGTCCTCTCTGGGTGCCCTTTCAAATTTCTCATTTTCTCTCCCAGCTTCTAAGCCTACCCAGATGCTTCGCATGTAAACTCTTCCTATAGCTACAAAGACAACACATCTACATCTCTCTAACTATGCTTGCTTGGTGGTGAATCCATCTGTCCGAGGCAGGAAAGCATCATTACCTTAAAGGTTTTGTGTGATAGCCAACAGGCTCATCTGGCTATTCAGTACAGCATCCACACACACACCATCATAGTCCTTCATGGAAACCTATCTGGGCATTTTTAGACCATATATGGCTACATGTACAATGGTTTCAAGACAAAGGTTGTGAAATTCTGTGTCCTTTATTGTGCCCAGAACACTAAAATGCCCCCTCCCGAGGGAATGTTGTACCTCAACCCCTAACTTTCCAGAAAGAGGGACAATTCTAAAACAATATTCAAAGGGTATAATGGAAAGAAATCACCAAGACAGCAGACTCATCCTATGAATTAGGAGTCGAGCTAAGACTCCCAGACTGGGCTCAGGCAGGCTCAGCGTCCAGGTTAGAAATTAGACATCCTAATATTATTTTCAAGTAGAGTGCTTGTAATGTTATAGGTAAATAATAAAGTAAAATCATTGATTCCCATGCTTATTTCCATGTTTAATACTCAAGACACATAACTGTCTTCCTAGTTTACTTGAACAGAATAGAGTAATCTTTATAAATAATTGGTAAAAGAGTTTTCCGGAGCAGAACTAATAAAGGCTTTACAGTCAAATGGGCTTCTTTGTAAGGGCATCATGAAATCCTAGCAGTGCAACCTGGGAAATGTTACTTAACCTTTCTGAGCATTAGTCCTGAGATCTGTGCCATGGTGATGGTTCTGCCAAAGCATTTATGCAGGAACTTTCTAAAACATAGACCGGCACCTACCGAGCATAATAAACACTAAGCCCTCCCCAAGAAATCTGCTGTTGCAAGTTGCAGATATAGTAAAAATAGCAAAAATGTGAGCTCCCTTTTGAATCTTTCTTTCCTGCTCCCACTCAGTACCTGGAAGGTTGCCTAGTCCAGACTAGATAGTCAAGGTATTATTGGTTGATTGGTTGAACCATGATGAATCTTTCTTATCCTTTTGTGAGTAGAGAATAAAGCTCTGGTTTGGTTCAGGGATGAATTTCATGGTCTGCTTGAGCTAGTGAGACCCAGTCTCCAAAGTGGCCCCCCCCCCCATGCACACCATTGAGCTATTCCAAAGCACCCACATGTGGACTCTGCAGCTTACAAATTGTCTTGTATATGAGCCATGATGAGTTATTAACATACAAAATAAATGAAACCACATAAAACTGCCCAATTTATCACATTCAGTGTAGAAGCGGCTTTAAAAGAGCTTGGTGTCAGGTAGATGAATGTTTTCCAGAAAGTATGAGACTGATTTAAATCACGAAGTACTCTGTAATCAAATAACTAGACACCATCCCCTACACACCCCATTTCATGAGCAGATGTGTTCCATAAAAGGTGCATTAAAAATTTATAGCAAGGAAATCAATACCTTATAGACTAGATAGTGTTCTCTAGCTCTGGCCCATTCATAACCCCTAAATTTAGAGAACCTAAAAGACCATGGCTCCTGGAAAAATAGTAACTGTTTGGAATATGCATCTTCTGGCTAAAGTTACAAATCCATCTTCCCCTCTCCAAAAATAATGCTCCCTTTTTTCTATAAAAAATTCTCTTGAGGATGACATCCTCCTAAAAGCCTCCATGACACAGGCCCTTCCCAAGACAAAAGAGTTTACCACTTATTCTGTTAGTCAGTGTATACAGTTATACTAGAAAGACAACAACAAAAAGAAAAGAAAAAAAATTGGCCCCAGTCGACTCTCAGAACACAAAGACATGGCAACAAGATGCTATATGAATAATATTGGGCAGAAGAGGAAAATAAACTACTCCAGGAAGCTCCATCTCAAAGGCACAATACTAGCATAGACAGTCTTAAAAAATCAACAATGTATGAATTTCAAAACATACACCCGAGCTGAGTAGGGTGGTGCAAACCTATAATCCCAACACTGAGATGCAGGCAGGAGAATCAGTTTCAGGCCAGTCTGAGGTCTACGAGAGCCTGTCTTAAGATGAAAATAAAACATACCAAAAACCCATACATGAAACATCCTACATTTATTCATGCACAGTAAATCTACAAGTGTCTACAAAAGAAGTCGTACAATTGAAGTAGTTCAATTGAAGTAGTACACACCACATTTATGAATGCCTGTGACTGCAGAGGAGAAAGGGTAGAAAACAGAATGACCCAGGTTGCCATTGTATTTATTTTACATAAACTTTGCAAGCAAGCATGTTCAAATATTGTTAACCAGCAATTTAGGTTAAGGAATCCCCAAGGGTTATTGTTCCCTACACTTTTTTGTATTTTTATAAGTACTTAAAGTTTAAATAGGCAATTAGTTGCAGTTGGGCACAGTAAGTGCTTTCTACAATATATGCAATAATACAGGACACTGTGGCTTTTGCCTGCCACCCCTCAAACAAGACCAGCCCTTCCTTGGGTATCCAGGTGACTGCTGTTCAACTGAATGTATCCATCAACAGTTTCTTCCACAAGAACTGTTACACCTCCTTCCAGTTCTTACCAGCAACCATTTGCAGATGCCCTGCAAGTGCTTGCTAGGTTTCAGTTTTTACACTCATAGCCAGTCCCCTGCAGCTTGGCTGTGCCCCACTTAAATTGAAGCAACGTCCTAACTGCCAAACCTTGTCAGTTCTCATCTTACTTAGCCATGCAAAGCACTGAAGGTAATTGACCAAGCACTGGAAAAGTTGCCTGCCCTTGGCATCCACGGTGCTACTCCTGTCTGCCCTCCCCTCACCCCACACTCTGTGACTCCTCTGCAAGCATTCACCTCTAGATTTAGCCACATACCTTTAGTCATTATCTTTGGGCGGTCACCCTGAGCTCTGTTCTCTCTGCTGGTGACATAGTCATCCTGCTTTTTGTTTTGTTTTGTTTTGCTTTTTGTTGATTTTTTTGTTTGTTTGTTTGTTTGTTTTGTTTTGCTTTTATCTGATATCTGCTGTCTCCCAAATCAGAATTTCTAGTTGCTTTAGAGACTTTAAATACAAACCTCTAACTAACAGCTGGTTTTTCTTCTACCAACATCTCAATTTCTACACATCCTAAAAGTGCCATCCGCCGCACGATTTAAGGTTAATGCTGAACACGAGATTGTCTTAATCTTACTCCAATGCATAATGTTGCACTGATTACATTTACTACCGAATCTCTCAAACCGTACTGCCTTCTCTCCACATTCCTCACTGCTACCATTCCCGTTTATCATTCAACAGGTCTCCTTGCCTTCCTAGGAGGCAAATGAACCTGTCATTTCCTCCTGAACCTAAACAATACCTTCTTTGTCTTAATACTGTCTAAATATCTCTTCCACAAATGCGAACGTCTCAACAACATATCACCACATTCCCTTGCAGTTCTGCTCTTGAACACATACCACATACCATTCAAGATACATGGGCCTTCATGGAACTTTCTAGAAAGAACTGGAGCTTTCACAACTTTAAGTCTTTGCAAAGGTCGATCTTACCACCCAGACACATGTTCCCTTCTCCTACACTTGACAAATTTCTGCATGTGTTTTTAAGACAAAGCTGATGCTGACACTTCTACCTGTAAGGTTCCTTTTGTGTCTCAAAGATCTCTCATTATTTTCGTTTCTTTGCTCCTATAGGGTGTTGCTTGTGTCCCTATTTTAAGGCATATGTCATGCTAGTTATAGAGTAACTTATCCTTAAGTCCCTCTCTCCTAATGGACTGAATGCAGGAGTTAGATCTTTATGCTGGTGTGTTGATTCACCAATATTTGAGAGTGTATTATAAGCAGGTTTGCTCCAGGCTTATGGGATACACACTGAACAATATGGATAATCTGAAGATTCCAGGAGTCTACATTCCTGAGGACTAAAGTGAGCAGTGATTCCGAATCATGATTTGAAGATGCTCCTTGAAATCAGTAAGGCCATTATGATATCAGGGCATTCTCACATGATATGCTTTTTGCATGTCACTAAAACTAATCTCTGAGTAAAGCCCCTTTTTCATTTCTTTTAACCAGGCATACAAATGTGCAATTACTATTGTAGTTCTAAACACTTAAAGCAAAGACCCTGGGGATTAGCTCCTCTCTTGTGGAACTGTGCCACAAGCAAGCCTGCAGTTGTACACTGTTGTTTGCAAGTCAATGATGGCTAAAGGTTCACTATGTCAGCAGATCATCAAGCTACACTGCGCAGATTAAAAAAGCACAAATAACAACAGATGAGTTCCCTGAGGTTGAATCAGAAAACAGCCACGTTACAGCTGATCTATACCATATGTCTGTGAAGAATCAATTGGGCAATAGTGCAGGTGTATCTTGTGCAATTTGGAATGTCTGTAGACAGAGTGATTGACGCTTCTCTGGAATTGGAACATCCATCATGATTGAAAGAGTGTGGAACTTGGAATGCACAAATAGCCCAGAAACAAAACACCACAAATTATAATTTGAACAACGTATAAGAGTTGTCGATTTGGATGACCACAACAGCTTCCCTGATACCTTTCAGCAGAAGGAATAGTAAGCAATGGCATTTCAAGGGAGTGTTACTTCTCCTACACCTGACATGTGCACGAGTAGGCACATATGTGAAATGGAAGCCGCCTGAGAATAAAATTGTACATTGTTCATAGTTCGCTGTAACTCTTCTGCTCTGAAGTCTATGGATAAGAGAAGCACCTGTTTATGTCACTTTATCGGTCGCCTGACATAAGCCCAAACCCTTTTGTCAGTCAACTGAGCATGTCTTATTCATAATGTCAGATAAAATGACAAGGCAAGCCAGACCAGTGCTCTCCTAACCCAGTATGCAAGCTACTCAGTATGTATACACTTGACTATAGGAACGAAATGTTGCTACTTCTAAAATGTCTATCGTGAAATGAAACAAGGTAGCTTTGTCACTAACTACGCATACTTCTCAATGAGTACATGCATATGATTTATAAAGAAACATAACACCCCCAGGTGTATGCCAACATTTTAATGTATTTTATATATTTAATACCTTCAAGCATCACTTTTCCTACTTTCCCCTTTCAACTACCATGGTCTCATTTTCTTTTGTGTTTTTTTTTTATTTTTGGTTTATGTTGTTGTTGTTTTTGTTTTATTAATCCACTGAGACTAATTAATGCTGCCCATAGATACATGGCTATAGGACCATCCACAAGAAGATGGTCAACTTACCAGAAATTATATCCCTGAATAAAAAGGACTCTCCCTACCTCAACATCAGTTAATAGAAGCTGGGGTGGGCCAAATGAGTCCTGCTCACATTCTGGGATGTTGACTTGCTTGATCTTGTGAGGTCTTCTGTAAGCAACCACAGCAGCTCTGAATTAGTGGGAATGGTGGTCCTGTCACATGTAGAAGGCACTAGTTGGCCCAGTCCTTCAGACATCTGGTTCAGTCTCTGTCTCTGTCTGTCTCTGTCTCTCTCTCTGTCTCTCTCTCTGTCTCTCTCTCTCTCTGTCTCTCTCTCTGTCTCTCTGTCTGTCTCTCTCTCTGTCTCTCTCTCTTTCTCTCTCTCTCTCTGTCTCTCTCTCTTTCTCTCTCTCTCTCTCTCCTTGTCTGTCTCTCCTCCCTCTCTTTCCACACTCATTTATTCTCTGCACTTTAACCAGTTATGAATTATTGTATTAACCACTGCCCACTGCCAAAGTGGGAGGCTTACTGAGGAGGTCTGTACTAGTCTATGCGTACAGACTTACATATTTAGAAGTTAGTTGGATAGTGTGTTCGCTTACCAAGATAATAGTGATAAGCTTACCCCCAGGGCTCATGAAATCCCAGCCATGGATTTTCTGCAGGTTTACAATATCAAGTATAAATCCCCTCCTATAAACTTGGGCTACAATACAATAAAAATATTCATGGTCACTTCCATAACAATAATGCCATAATTGAACCAACCCACACATTTTACCAGGCTGACTTTTGCTACCAGTTGCAGGGTTCATATCTTGATAAGACGACTGATGACTTTTCCCCACCACCACCTTGCCTACCATGATCAGGAACTATAAGATGTAGCCAATAAGAAAGAAATTTCCAAGTAACTTCCAGCTTGATTCCCTCATGACCTATAGCCAAAGTGGACAGTGTCTTTAAAGTAAAGGATCACCAGTAGGTTGTGTTGAGCAACCCCAAGCAATGGCAAGACTCTGCATTGTTTGGGAATCTCTGGGAACATCCTGGCCAACAACTGAAAGGAAGCATTTACACCTGGCACGAGGGCTTTGATTTGACAATCTATGGACTCTGGAAGAATATTATATCCCAATATGATATAACTCCATCCAAAGTCTTTTGCAAATAAAGAATTTTAGGAATCTTAAACATTTCTAGGCTTCCATCTGGCTTTGTGATCCTTTTCTTTTCCTTTTTCTGTTCTTCCTTTCCATCCCCATGGACATCCCCACTTAAATCAGCCTTCCGACCCTTAAATAAGTTCTCTAATCGAATTGCCATAGAAATTGTCCGATTCTGACCACAGATTAATTTAGTCTAAAGAAGACACCAAAGTCAAAATTTGGAATTTACTTTATACCATAAAAAATCATTAAAAACAAAATGAAAGGAGAGAATGTGATGATTCAAGGTTCCCCCAAAGGCAAGCTACCCAGAGCCATGGTCCATGATATGCTGGTTTATGCTACCACAGATTATGCCTTTTGGTAAGCGTAGAAACTAAGGCTACGTAATGTGGTTGGCTTTTAATTATCTAGTTCTGCTGCTTCAAAATCCTGACCACTTCTCATCACCTACAGAACAAAGCCATAATAAAACTCAAACTCCTAACCATGTGCACTCTGTCTGCTTCTGCAGAATCACCTTTTTGTCCATTTGTCTTTCCCCTTTCTCTCTCTTTCTCCTTCTTCCAAGTACGCTCTCTGCTTTTGTTTTATCTACCTCTAAGTAGAATTCAATCAACTATTTCATTTCTACTTCTTTAAAGAGTGATTTTCTTATCCTGAAAACAGAATAGTTTTTTTCCTTATGTCTGTCTGCTCCTATGTATATGTTTCCATGTTCATCTGCTGAAATTATAATGGCATTCATTTATATTGTTTGAAATTGCTCTTCCTAGTTGACCACCAATGAGCATAGAAGGTACTTGTGTCACCCAAGAATCCAGCACAATTCATTTATGACAAATGTTAAATGATGAAGTATGGGGATAAAGTTAAGTGCGGATGTTCAGAAGCTCAGAGAGTGGACGTGTTTATCAGAGTTTTCTGAGTGTTTCCACATTGCATTTGATGACAGACAAAAAGGAAGACTATCTACTAATACAAGCAATATTTGTATCCATTTTATTAGCACATTTAAAGTCACTTTACTATCCACTTGTCAACAAATATTTGAGTGCCCCTGTGGGCCTTATAAGTACGCACAGTTTCTTTTACTCTGAGTTTCCAGATAGATGCCAAGAAATTAATTAAAACTGCATTCATTAAAGAACAATATTAAAAGAATGCTTGGCTTATTCTGGCAGGAAAGAGGATAGCCAGAGATCATTGCTTACAGTAATGTTACATAGTCTCAACTGGTCAGTATCAGCAAGGCTCTGCAGAGTCTCGGGGGAGGGGGATAGAGAAACAGATCCAAGATCAAGTAGTAAAGGCAGGAGGAGGGAGGCAACTATGCAAATGGAGTGTTCTAGATCAAGATCATAGCTTTGTATAGTATGAGACACTTCCTTCAGAAATTCACTTGAACATTACCCTGCCAATGTTCAGACTTACAAACACTAGTTTTCCCAATTTGTCCAGTCAGTGTTTCAACTCAAGTTCAAGGAGACCATGGTTACTTTCCCTGCATTCAGACCTTCAAAGATATAGTTCCCTTGCTAATCACAAAGTTGGCCCTCTGGGTTCACTTTTCCTATTCAAGATAATTTGAACATGGCTTTTATTTGACTCTTTACTGTAGTTGTGTTAAAGAAACCTACAGGAAGTTTATCAGAAAATTTGTCTTTGTGTCCCTAGACTAGCCACCTGACTGGAAAACGTTAAGTCCGAGGAGCCCAACTCAGTCTCCTTCCCTCAACAGGTCAAGTCACCCCAGTCTCCTTTTGCTTCTCCAGTACTTTTCCAGGAATGAAAGAGGAAAACTAAAAATCAGAGCACTATGCAGTCAGAATAGCTTTGATATTATTGCCTTAGTAAAAACCCTGCAGACCAGTCACTACCTATGTTGACAGTCGCAAGGTACTTACACTTTTGAGCCTCAATTTACATACAAAGAACAATCAAAATCACCTTGATGATATCAGATTACCTTCCTCTGATCAAAAGACTTAATGTAGAACTCAATTCACACAGGCTCAATACACACAGGCTCATATACGCATAAACATCACAGTGAACATGCCCACACACTCTCGTGGGCAGGGTGCCCACACTCTTGCGGGCAGGGTTAGCATGTTCCCATAGGCCTTCACTCAGGCATCCATGTGGGAGACGGCATCAGTCCAAGAACATAGTCTTAACCCTGCCACTCACCCTTTGCAGTCTCCTATCTCGCTAACTCCAGTCAGCAATGCAGCCATGTTGCTGCAGGAGTTTGCCATCTATGTTCATCCATAACTCATCGTTCCCATCTGAACACTGGGAAGTGTTGATAATCTTCCCACCTAAAGGCTTTCTGTTTTTCCAGGCTTTATACCAAGATAGAAAGATCCTTCTTTGTTATCTTTTACCATGCCATCCTTGTTCTGTGTTATATATCACACAAAATACACATTTTTTGGATTTTTGGCCCTTACTCACATAGCTCAGCCTTGCCATGGTCCATGGTCCTATCAACTCTAGCCTCCACAAATTCATTCAGGGCTCCATTCAAGGATGCCTTGAAATCTCTTTAAATCTTACTGTTTGTCCAAATCCTAGCTCAAAACCTATATCATGTATAAGATTGTCCCTAGAAAGTCACCCTTCTTTCCTGGAAGACTGGATATATCTCTTCCAGAGAGCAATCACCTCTCCCTCACAACTCTCCCCTTTCGTAACTCACTGCTTTCAATCTAGCTGCCCCTGACCTCTGTCCATATAATAAAATACATTTTATTCATTCCAAATCATTATGGAAATGACCACCATTCACATTTATCAGATGTAACTGTTGTTGGACACTCTGCCAAGTGCTTTCCAAATATTATTAATTCAGTTGTTCCCCATGCATCCTGATAGTATAGGTTCATTTTATTGATTTAAAACTCAACACATAGCTGAGTCCCTTTTACAGAAAATATAACACTAAATATATTCAAAATTATTTAAGATACATATGTATTAATGTCATATGTGTATTATATATAGGAATATGAGTATACTTTTCTTTTGAAGCTATCAAAAAGTCTCTAAAGTATAGGACAGCAAGTGTGAGAGAATAAAGAGATTCCAAATGAATAGTTACACTTGATAAAGCCATCCGAGAAGGAACACTTTAATGAACACCTGAATGAAGTTAGCAAGACACCCAACAGAGGATATGTGGCAAGAATAGTCCAACCATACACAATGAAATTGAATTCCATTGGCCTTGTGGCTTACCAAAGTCACATAATCAAAGCCAGGGTAACTGAACTCTAGTTCTGATTTAGAGTCCTATACTTAGCCATCACACTTCTTTCCTCAGCCCTGCAACAGCTCGGAATCTCAGCCAGCTCTGGATTTATAAAACTCCTTTATTCCCTTGAGTCAACAGATATGAGCCTTCTGTGTCAGGCACTGACCTCCGTAATACTTCTTCAATTTCTTTTCAGACACTAATGTACTCCCTGATCACATCCAGATCCCTCACTTACTCTTCAGAATCGAACACTCAGTTCTCTCTGATATCCAAGCTCATATCTGCAATCCTAATTACCTTTCTATAGCTGCATCTCTAATCTGGGATCTCAGTTTATCTTGGTCAAGCCCAGGATTTGTGGATCCTGACTATCCTTCATTTAACTCTGTTTTCCAAATGCTCATCACGTTAGGCTGTGATGGATGCATAACAACTGTGGGCTTCTCTGAAGATAGACTAAACTTGAACTCTACATTTCCAACTGTCCTTAGGTAGTGTGATGTGGATATGTTCCCTGGGAACACATTATTTTTCTTTCAAATCTATCCCTTCTCCTGTGGCTCTTGTTAATCATCAAACTACAATGTGTCTGCAACCCCCTAGCTTGTCTTTCAGGCAACCTACTTTTCCATTCTCACTGCCTTTACCCTAGTTTAGCCTTTTGTTTCTCTTGCCTAGACTAATGTAACAGTCACCTAATGACATCATTATCAAGGATGCATCCTATCCAGCTATGCAAAATTAATGTTCTACATTCTGTTATGTTGTGAAATTCAACTGGCTCCCTTCTGTCTGCAGAATAAAATCTCTAGTTATCGTAGCAGTCCAAATAGCCCCGTGCCTACTGGCATCCCCTCCACTTTGATGTCCCGCAAGTCCTTAAATTTTGCAGATCAAATCAGCACCAATTTCTTTCAAATATTTCCCATCTGCATAAATTTAGGCAAACCCTGACTTCCTGAAGCCAGAAATCTAGACACTTTGTCTCAGGGTCTTCCGCCATCATTGATCCCTATCAGCTATTGACCTCATTTACTGTTTATCTCATGGGTATTCTTTACGCTCCAACTCCTGACCAATGACCTGCCATGTCCTTCAGATTCCACACCTGCATGTACTGTCACAGCAGGTTTCTTTGCCTGCTCTCTTACCCTTACCCTATTCCCATCTGTCTGCCACATCGCTGCAGTGATGTTGCTGGTGTGGGAATGGCATCATCTTGACTGAAATTCACCATAGGTCCTCAACAGCTTCATGCACAGACTCCTGTAACCTCTCAACTCACTGTTCCATTCAATCCCAAACCTTCACACATCCCAGACGGCATAACACTGACCTCTGGGCTCAGCCTTAGCCCTACAACTATGATTACCTAAAATATCTATTATTCCATGTGCCATCTTACCCAGAAAACCTCAGCTTCCTCCTTCAGGGGCCATTCTATTCTAGTCTAGATGTCTTTCTTCGATGCTGACTGACCTGCAGGGCATAACTCAGAGCTTTCTTCAAATTGCTCTATGCATAGAGCTCTCACAGGACTTTGCATGTTCCAGATTCTACCACATGTGCCTATTTCTACAAGAAAGTTTAAGGTTCCCAGAGGGATAATTCTTTTCACCTGTGCACTCTAGTACTATGAATGACACTTGGCAAAAGAAGTCCACCATGTTTGATGAAAAAAATGACTGACATATTTGGGGATACACTTATATATAGTATTATTATTTAATCTATAGTTTAATGCTACTATTCTGTGTAAGGTCAGGGTGATGTTATACATGACTCTATTATTATAGTTATTAGTAATAACTGTTACAATTATAATATGTCTCTTCATTCTTTTGCTTAGCATTTTACAGAAGCTATTGGTAGGATAGTCACGAATGACAACCTTCATTGGAGAAAGACAACTGTATCCTAGGATGATATATAACTCTTATCGTTGATGATGAAGTAGACTAGCATGCTTTTTGTAATTAATACATAATTGAAGCAAAGTAAAATTTTAAGAGTACACCAGGAACAGGTGACTTAAAACTTTAATTCTGCATTGGAAACAGAAGCACTGCCTTTTATATTCTCAAACATTTATAAGCACAGTGTCTCTCATCTAATGCATGATGGGTAAGTGTGTTTTAAATGAATAATTTGTTCAATAGCATCTTCAAATATATTACTAAAACTACCAGAAAATAAATCAGTGAAGGCTGGAGTCACACTTGTCACTGATGGGTTCTATAATTCTATTCTGATGATATTCATGAAAAGTCACTATCTCTTGCTTCGGGATTCAGGAATAAATAGAGCTGTGCTTAAAATCATAATAGTTCTAACAATTAATTTCCACACTTCAATCTGTTCACTGTAATGATTGTAGATCTTTTCCTTGTCAGTGTTTATTCAGAGTGATGAACAATGGTGCTGCAAGTATTAGTTTTGTGAATGACTAATTCCCATTTGGAAACTGCATTGACAACTTTAACTAGGAGAGTTTATGCGGATTAACGACAAATTGTGTCCTTCAATTACGTCGGAAGCACTGGTAGTTTCTACCTCCCAGCTTCAGAGAGAGGCGGTCCTTTGAAAACAATCTTACTGACTGTGCATTCAGAGAAATTGGAAATTATTTTCTACCTCCTGTGTGGAGGAGTTCCTCATTCTATGTCTTTCAATACTGATGAGCTGGGCTGTGGGTTTTTGCTGTTGTTTTTGTTTTGTTCTGTTTCCGAACGCCTGGTTCCGAGCTCTCTTTGTCCAACATTTCCCTCCTTACAGTCATCAAATGAAGAAAGTGCGCTTGTGCTTCAGAGGTGAAGAACAGCCATGAGGGCAGAGTTAAGAACAGTTGCAAACCTGTAACAGCACAGCTACAGAGTGCATTGTGGCGAGGAAAGCCCAGGCTTAAATTACAAATAGTTTGCGTAGATGAATGAAGAGGAGCAAGTGGTTTTGGAATTCTTGTAAGAGACGGTTGATTTTCACGAGCATTCGCAGGACTTGATAAGGTATAATAGTGGTCTAATGATAAATGATTGATTCTACAAAATTAGCTTTAAAATTATAGGGCTGCTGAATTTAATTTAGAAATCCCTGTCCTGGTTTGAAATATCTCTGCTTTTGTTAGAACATTATTTAAACTGGCAATAAGAGAAACGAGCATTCTCAATTCCTTTACCAATTTCGTTAAACAGAAGCTATTACTCACTTCATATTCTCCAAGCACCCAAGTCATATTTGCTTGATGAAGAAAGTATGTTGTTTCATATACTCCCGCACTGTAGAAGATTTTTAAAAATTTAAAAAGTGTGATTTTTTTTAATACAATTAAACAGTAGACAAAAAAATGTTAGATTTGAAAAAACAGAAGCAAGAAGAAACTAACAACAGAACAAGTATGAACTTTCAGGCAATATTTTTTTGTAGTTTAATTAACTCTATAAAGCCCCAAAGGGAAAAGGCCAAGTAGACTTGTACAAGAATGTGTTCCTTCCTACAGGAGGTCATCCCCCTTTTAAACATGTAACTCACTTTATCCTAACTCCGTCATGGGAATGGGTATTTTAAAAGGTAAGTGATTAGTCATCTCTTCCCTTATTCCAGGGTGAAGACTCGGGGCATATCTTTTGTATAAGCAGTAGCATCTCTGTAGGCAAAAATCTGTTTTGTAAAACTACCCCTGGGTAGTTTCTTTGCAACTGTTTGAGGAATGAATCTCATTTTATCATCATGAGATTTCTATAAGGTCCTAGTAGATATCACCTCCACTACTGTAGACAGAAAAAAATTAAGGACAGGGTGGCATTGCGAGCAATAGCTATTTTATCTGATATCAGTTTCTTAAATTAAATAAAAAATTCTCTCAGTCAGAGTGCTCTCCGAGGTCACTTGTTCATAGAACAGTATCTGAGAGAGTTACCTTACAGATGTCTATTGGTCAGTCCATATTGTGGTGTTTGATAAGTTTCCTGTAGATAGGAGCCAAAGAAGACCAGCATGTCACTTTGTCCCACAAGACAGTAGGTTGGAGTACAGTGACAAATCCTACCTCAGGGATTTGCCATAACGTTAGGAGGCTATTCATTCAAAATATGTCCGGAGCACTTACCAGACATACAGCATGGAGAAAGATATGGAGTAGAACTGTTCTGGAGTAATTTCTCATGCTATCCAAGTAAAAACTCATTCGTGTATAAAAATTTGTAACCCAATATGAAACCCCTGAAAGCATTCTTCAATGTTGACAGGTTTGATATCTGAATGTGTTAGATTCATACAACATTACCATAAAACTCATGTAGTCACTTGACAGGCATGTATTCTTTTATGCCTTTTTTTAAGAAAAAAAGCTGATTTGGGGATATTCTTAGGGACATCATGACATGTATAACATCATAGAAAACAATTTGGGGATATTCTTAGGGCACTTTGGCTTATATACCACAGTCTGCGTATTGTACTACAAAATAAGACATGGTAGGGATAATCTGAAAACTGTAGTAGTAATTGGATCATTAAAATCTTATTTTGAATCCCATTCCGACTTCAATAATACCATTGTTAAATAAACTGCGTCACTTAACGCTATTCCAAACTATTAACACACATTGACATCTGAAGATAAAAGTCTATTTTCTTCTCAAGTCGTTGTTTAAAAACCTATAAAATGTCAGTTCTCGTTCTCTAAAGACTTTTATTCACTGTTTGTGAGCAGATGGCACCTAAAACAAGAGGGGACATTTCCTTAAACCGATATAAATTTGAGGTAATCCCGAAGTTACAAATCGTTGAAATGTTTTGACTGCAGATTTTTACATAAATAAATAATTGGTGTGGAATAAGCAAGGAGATGACTTCTCAAAAGTTAATAATGTGCCCCAAAAGTATTTAAAGTGGCAGTATGTTCCTGTGATCCACATATTCAACCACACTGGGTATGTTCACCCTGGAATAAAAATCTGCCTTCAACATGGGAATGGCAGTCAAGTGCACACACATGCAGAATTCTCTATTTATATCCCTGATCAAATGGCTCTTTCTAATGTCAGAGTCCATAGGGAACTGTGTTTAAACACGGACTTTCTACTTACTTGGGCCTCTAATACTGCATATGCATTTGTATACAGATCAGTCATAGAAGAGAAGCTTGACAAGAAGGGAGATATACTCTGCCACTGGAGTAAAGGTCTAAACTTTATCTCTTTTCACAGCCTGATTCTCCCTGTGAATGCTGATATGAGAGAAAAGGAAGCAAAAAATAGATGTGTGTATTGAATGAGATCCCAGTGGTTTGTTTTTTCCAGTCCTTTGTATAGCTACTGCTGCAATGGGAAACACTTTCAATGAGTGAACTTAATATCAAAGATAACAATAATGATAGCCTTTGTGGTAACGCAAAGGCACAGACAGTGGTTGTGAAGTGTTGGAAGAAGACATCTTAAGTAACAAACTGAGGGGCAACCAAAATCAAGTTTCAGAGTGAATACTTAACTAAATTTGCAGTGTCTCATTAATTCTGAGTGACTGGGCAGTGACTAGAAAGGGTAGCAACTGCTCGCTGAAAGTCCACTGAACTACTGACACTGGGAATCATAGATCTGGAAGATATTGAGGATGAGGGAGAATCACAGTAACCATATTGCTTCAAACACAATGAATACGTGCTCAAGCCTCCTCTGCAAGAAAACTACACTCTCCTATCCATGAGACCACAGATGTTGAGAAAAGTCAGGTCTGATGCCATATTCCTAAGCTCGAGGACATGGTCCTTACAACAAAGATGACAGGAAACCAAAGAATGACACTTCCTAAAGAGGGTTGAATAAGCAACCAAATGTAAATTGAAGTTCAAGTTCTTTCATAGGTCTATCACAGTACGACATGATTTAAATTTAATGTCTTTTAGGCATGTACTAGTTTGTGAAGCATTGTGTAAATATTAATGAGAAGGAAAAACATTAGTAATTTGTGTATGGAATATTCTAATGAGGAACTGCACTTAACAGCTACAAATAATAAAAGCAAAGTGAAAGAGTGATTTTTAGCTGGGGAACAGGGACAAAGTAGTGGACTAACACGAGAAGGACACTGCATTTGAGATAGGTCTGGTAGATTTGCAGACAGTCAAGCAACAGAAGGGGAAGAAGTTAATCCTAAGCAGTGGGAAAACACAAAGTATGTTTGGGAGCTAAGGGGAAATCCAGTTCAGCTGTATCAAAGCACAGACTGGCAGAATGGTAGAAGATAATGCAAAGGTTGAGATGATCAGGGGATTCTCTCAGATCAATCTAAAACAACCATATCTTTATTGTTTTTGATTCCACAAAAGTGGAACCAAAGGAAGGTACTAAAATATATTCTCCAGGGAAATACGATTTAAATCAAGTAAATATACTTGACTTTCAGTGGGAGATGGTATTGGAAAAGGAGTCTAGCATACTGTACTGGAAACAATGCTGTGAAGATAACATTAGATGCTTGAGAGGAAACTGAGGTAAGAGAAAGAATAACCAGACAGACAGAAACATAAACATTGGTCAATGTTTATTGACAGAAGTCAATAGAGACTTCCTCAGGGACAGAAAACCCATAGAGGAGGATCTGCTCCAACCATTTTCAAACTGTATGTCTCAAATAACCGTGTTGCCATTTGAACAACAACTTGTTTCTAAAAGATACCTCTTCTTGCTTTTACTTTACAGTGCTAGTAAAACTTGCTGATGGGTCTGAAATCCTTGTGATGAAAATGTCTGTCTAGCACCTTGGAAGAGCATTGGGCTAGACTACACTGAGACTTTCACACACGTTAGAAATTAAAATAGCAGTTTGCTTAAATGGAGAGTACACAGAGGAAAGATAATTAAAAAAAACTTGGTGAAATTTGCATAGAATATGCCAAAGAATAGAAATGAAGGTCATTAGGAATCACTGGAATTTGAGAGGGAACATGCAGTGTTCACTAGTACATGGAAGTCCTCAAACTAGATATCAGGAAATGAGGGATGGCGGGGACTCATCAGCTCAGCTTTCCCAGGGATCATAGTCAGCTAAGGCACATTGGTGAACAGATAAAGTAGCATGGCGAGTTCAGGCAAAAAGACATTAGGGCCTTAACCAAATTAGCCGTTTTGAAAAATAAATGGGTGTTTTGGTGCTCGAGCATGAGAAAATAGGTAGTTAGGGGCACAGTTGAACAACCTTAAGACATTTTTGAGGATATTAAAGGCCTATTGAGAAAATAGTACTTATACTTATATCTTCACTTCTCTCTCTCTCTCTCTCTCTCTCTCTCTCTCTCACACACACACACACACACACACACACACACACACAGACAAACACACAACACCAAACACATACACACTAACACACTCACATTCATTTGTTGGAAATGGTCCCTAAGGAGGAGACATATTGCATAAACAAGCCAATGGACTATAAACTATTGAAAAGCAATATTATCCACATTATGGAAACCAGCAAGAATGAGGCAAACAAAAGGACTAAAGTGAGTAAGAAAGATCTTATGTTGGCCAGAAGTATATTTTCAAAACAAACCAACCACTATCATGCTCTAAAATTTTTCAGAAATTTTGCACACATATTTTACCTTGCGTGGCTCATTAACATCCGGAACAGCTATGGCCTTATTTTATGAATGACGGTGTAATCATTGACCAAGAAAAAAAGTATGCCACGGAAAGGAAAAGAACATACATCTCTGAACTGTAATACTTCAGAAAGTAGAATGTTTTATAAAATGAAAGGGCTTTCCAATCTCAGCATAAATAGATTTTTACTATTACTCATGAGAAATTGCTAATTTGACTTTTCTTGAACCTTAATAAACATAAAACTTTAAGTGAAGGCACAATGCATCCATCAAATTATGATTCAAATTTCCAGCAATTTTTTCAAGCTACTATTGAAACATATATTTTCCCTCCACACTTTTATTGTAAACTACATCACATAACATCTGCCATCCCTAAGTTAGATGGCACAAATTAAGGACACTGATGAGTAATTTCATAGGGCCTTTTTCCTCTGACCTTCTTTCTGATTCTTTTAAATATATGATTGAATTCTCTCTTTCTCTGTCTCTCTCTGTATCTTTTGTCTATCTGTCTCTCCCTCCATCAACCCGTTCTTCCCTCCCCATGCCTCCTTCTCTACATACTAACACTCTAACACACACACACACACACACACACACACACACACACACACACACACACACTCACACACTCACACCATATGTAGTAGAATTATGTTAGATTTTACAATAGGGTATCAAGCTAATGGGACTAGACCATAGAATATATTGGGGCGAGCTTTGGGTATAACAGAGTCTGATCAATGTTGAAGTAAATCTAAGTCTAGTACGCCTTACATCATCAGTGTTCTGTGGTCTGTAGAATTCACACTATCAACTGCAAGGACCTGGAGGTTGATGTATGTATGCACACTAAATGCTTTCCTGTGTTGAAAAGCACACAGGAGGAAAGTTTAAGCAACAGAATTAAACTCTCCTGCCACTATTTCTGAGGATTCCCAACTATTATACACAATATGGGGAGAGGTGTCTTTTTACCTCTCCATGTTTCCTCCAAATAAAAAACATAATTCATATATATACATATATGCATATGAGAGAGAGAGAGAGAGAGAGAGAGGTCTCCAATTCTCATTTCCCCCTCTTCCTGAATTTCTCTATCAGATCATTCTGTTAACATTTGATTGGATCATTGTATAATTCTCCAGTCCACAAGTGTACATTCAGCATTAAACCATCAATCTCTACTTATTGAAGAAGGTTGGGGCTATTGTTTTAAATCAAAACCTAAATCCTTTAAAATTGACAGCTGTCTATTTTTCCGTCTGATGACTACAAATCTGAGCGCAGATAACCAACCTTCTAAATCATGTCAGGTCATCTCTAATATTTCTTTTAGAACAGAAGCAACATGAACAAAAGCAAGGTTCTCAACTGTCTCTTTTTTCCTTTAGTCTTATCATCACACATTAATTACCTAAAAATGTCTACATGCAACTAAAGAAAAAAGTGTTACACTTTTCACTTTCTGCCTCATCCTAGCCTAGAAGCAATCAGTGTTTCTCTTCTCCAAGAGATCCTTACATGCTGACACTCCAGACAGTATCGCATTTTCTATTTTTAATAATTTAATTGTTTCATACTCTTCAGGCATGACTTCATTTGTGTTTCTCATTTACAGAAGTTCCACCGGCCATGGCACTGAACAGAGAGTTGCTTATAAATTCATTCCCCAGCTCACTGATTGGGCCCCAGAAAAGAGCTGTTCCCACTGAGCAGACAAATATTATGGGACACCAACTCCAGAGACTGTGTCCCCACAACCTGTCCCAGATCTGAGTTCATCCCAGCCTCCTGAGCCTTGGGTACACAGGCTCTCCCACAGGAGGCTGAGCTGATCACATCCACAACAGAGGGAGCTGCAAAGACAGGACCTGGTGCACTCGACCTACCACCCTCCTCTTACACTGAAAGTGTCAATCTGACAAAAAATAAAATAAAACAAAGGAGACATTTCAGTCTCTTAAATATCACACATACCTTTCATGGACTGTCCCAGGTGTGCTGGGTCATTAAAAAGTAGGCAAGAAAATACCATCAGAGGTAAACTTTGGGGTGCCAGTGGTAGTGGTCATGTTACCGTTCAAGAGCCCACGAAGAACTAAGACTTCATGAACACTCAAATGATACAAGTGCCCTCCTCGTTACAGCTACCTTAACTATCAGAGGAAAAGTACCGGTGAATGTCCATTTTTTATATCAGAGTATTTCAGAGTACTGCTGGACTCAGTTGTTCAGGTGACTCAGTTTCCTCAAGTAGTAAAGAAACTGCATGAAAATTCTACACCTTCTTACAACTTTATCTCCCTCGAGGCCACATTTCTGACCCTGTAAAGCCAAATGACGCGTGACTCCGTAGCTTATATAATCTCGCTCACTCATATTCTCCACAACCACCTCGATCCTATTTAGGGTCCTCTTTAAAAAGAAAAAAAAATCTGTACACACGAAAGCCATCTAAAAGCAAACTGATGGAACCCAAGATGCTCTGGAGGGAGAACACCAGTTCTGCGTTGAGTCCCGCTACATTCAGAGAACAGTTTCTATCTCCGCATATTTGCCTGAGAGAGAGATTCCGTGCACAGTGCCCAGTACCTTTTCAAGGCTGTACTATATAAAAACATTTCCAAGTGTCACTGAGGGGCATTTTCTCCGATCACACTAAATTGTAGGTAGCTACAGAACAAGAAAAGCATGCCTGCAAAAGGCTCTGATGTGGGCAAGATCCCGTCTGTGTATTAACCCGACGATCAAAAAAAAAAAAATAGAGTTCTAGTGAAGTGTTTGGGAGCATCAAGGAAGTGTGGAGGGGGTGGATCAACACCATTTTGACTCATTTATCCCCAGGTGTTAGGGGAAGGAAGTGTGCTTATGAATGGCATCTGGTAAAAGCAAAACACAACCTCAGAAATTTTCAGGGAAGGCAAAAAGTACGCTCAGGATCGCGACGGACCCTGCCACTAGCGAGTTTCAAACACACTTCAAGCATTTTTTTTTCTTTTCCCTCCTAGACCCTGCCATGCACCCCCACTCCTTGGCTCTCCCATGCCCCCACACCCACCTCCCTTTCCCAAGCCCGCCAGGGTCCTCACTCTCTCTCATGCAGCGGTGGCAACAAGCGTCCCCCGGCCCCCGCCCCCGCCCACAGCGTAGAAGGGGCACCGGATCACAGCGAGGGAAGGACGGTGCCAGCCGGGCGCCCGCTCGCAAGCCCATCGCATCCTACCGCCTGTGGAGCTCGCCTCCTCCAGCTGAGCCGAGATGCTTTCCACCCTTCTCACGTTCATCTTTAGGGATGATAGCTGCTGGAGCGACACTCTTAGAGTCCACGACCCAGGGGCGTCTGGCGATGGGTCCGCCACCGGAGCGCACAGCCACACTGTCCTGGGCGACCAAGGCGCTGGGAGCTGGAGGCGGCGGCGGTGGCGGCGGGCAGGGCGCGCGGAGCCGCTGCAGGTGCAGAAGGAGGCCGGCGGGGGGCGCCGGGGGCGCTGTGCCACGCTGGGTGGCAGAGCTACGCGGGTGGTGGGGGCCAGGACACCCGCCGCCGAGAAGCCCGGAGCGCTGTACCGCCAGACAGAGCGAGGCGCCCCCCGCCCCTGGCACGCTTGGCACCTCCTCTGCCACCTGCTGCCAAGTCACTAAAGGAGGAAGTGGAGGAGGCTGTAGCCGTGCCTCAGGTGACAGCAGACGCACCATTAAAATGAAGCGGCTTAAGGCTAAGCAGGGCACCTTTTGTGGTTTTCCAATGCTTTATCTGAGGGTCCACTGGGACCCCTTTCTGCTTCACATAGAGCCTGGCTCTAGGCTGGCTCAAGAAGTCTTTGACAAAGAAACTTAGTTCAGGGTCCCTAGAGGGTCAGATTCTGCCCCGGGTTCGAAGGACATCAGAAGGCAAGGAGATGCCCTTCTCGGAACCAGGCAGAGTGCCAGCAACTCCTAGACAGGAAAGTTCTCAAGTACAACTCAGTCATGAGACTCGGAGAGAGGTTGGAGAATGTGACTTCTAGACACTGACTAGACAAGGCCAAGGTGACCACAGCACCTTACACAGGGCAGCTGGCTGACTAGGAGACATTTCCCACAAGCGCCTTCTTCAAAAGAAGGTTTCACTGGAGGTCGCTCTGTTGCAAGGGATGGCTGAACTCCCAGGGGATCTCATAACCCAGGGCGCTTGTTTTTCTAAGCAGACCAAGGCCAGCAATGGCTGAGAAAGACAGAAAACAACGCAATAAACCACTTGTGGTCATGGTTACTGTTGGAGAGAGAGAGCTGAGCGTTAAAACACAGACTTCTCTGTCTCTGCCGGGAGGAGTGTATATTGCCTCCTTTAAAAAGAAAGGTCGAGTTGACCGGTTCTGTGGGCCCGCAAAGCAAATTAACTTTTGTTCGCACTTTCGGCTGCAAGGTCAATAGACCCTGACATGGTGGAAAGTCTTAAGTGTTTGTTTGGAAAGTCATTCTTTCTTCCTAACCTGCTTGGTCACACACCACCATGAAACCTTGCCCCCTTCCCCAGTGAGGACTCAATTGTCACTTATCCTTCCTTTCACCCCTAGTCCCATAAGTGCCTCACTGGAAAGCCCTGCGATGCCTTCCACATTGTTGGTTGCAGACAAAATTCCATCTCTGTTGCCCCCAGACTTCATGAGCTGATATCTATTTTATAGGTTTTAAGGAAACCAGTAGAAGTAAGGGCAGAATTACTGAGAGCAACTCTGAGGGCAGTGCAGTTGGAAACTCTGAGGAAGCTGCCGAGGCCTGAGCGAGAGAGGTGGGCAAAGTAATAGGAGAGAAGGGATTCAGGGTTAGATGGCGTGCAATCTAAACTTCTATGTAGTCAAGTACATAAATTTCTAAATAGCGTATGCTCCTTACTTCCTCCTAAGAAGTCTCCTCTCCGTCCTTCCTAGCTGGTTCTACTATTTCGTTCTGATCATGTGGCACCCGAGGACTTCCATAATCTCAAAGCAGGCTTCCCACTAGCAACCTTCACCGCAAAGGACCACAACTGCCTCTGCAAAGGCTCACTAATCTCTCCCCAGTTCTAAACGCCATCCTTTTCTCTGAATTGCTTTCTAAAGCGACCTTCGTGTGTGGGTTTGAGCTTGGCAGACTGAACTGGAATATTAACGGTGGGCCCAAATCGAACAACTTAACTTTTCTTTCTCCAAAAATGGACAAAACAGTACTGCCTGCCTCAGTGAATCTCTGGCAAAGATTAAATGAGGCAGAAGGCATGTTGCGTTCCTGGGCACATAGGAAGAGCTCGGCTAAAGAGATGCTATAAAGAGAGTACTCCGCATCAGCCTTATCCATACCACTCCCACTTGAGTCCCGATGAAACGAAAGATGATAAAAAGGCGACACCTTACTCTAAAACAGATTTACCCTCCTTATTTACATCAGGACAAATGCACAAGTCATTTCCCACCTGCAAAATGTGCAGAATGCTTTTCACGAGCCCCTGTACTTCACAAGACCTTTCAGCGAGGACTAGTCCCTTTCAGTCCTTCTTCTATGTGTGCATCTCTGGACTAGCTGTAAGTAAGGCAGCGGAATCATCTATGCTAGAGAAGTTGCAACATATTAAGCCTCCAAAATATTTGTGGGATCTGGGTTACTGCAACATTCATGTCCGAGTTCTTTATATGAACTCTCTGAAAAATTAAACAGAAAGATTCTCTTCTCTTACTACTGGTTTTAAATTCAACATGTGCATGAAGGCGTTGCTTACATGTATAAGTATGCAACACAGCTATGTCTGTTGGTGCTGGGGTCCAGAATAGGATGTCAGAGACCCTGGAAATTGAAATAGAATTACAAATGGTTGTAGCTGCCACGTGGGTGCTGGTGTTGAAAACTGGGTCCTCAGCCAGAGTAGCCAGTACTCTTAACCACTGAGCAATCTCTCTAGTCCTGTTTGCCGCCATTTTTACTGTCATTTTTAATACTTAGCACTGACAGTCTGGTGGAAACTGTCTTGCTCATTCCATCCATTTATTGGCTTTTCAGGTGTCCCGTGTTTAGGAAATATTCATCCTCTGAAGCTGTACCATAATTTGCAATACATGCGCAAGATTCCCATTTTATGGCTAACCCCAGACTACTTTTCTAGGGAACATACGAAAATCAGATACAAAAACTGGTAAATAAACTATGCCCCAGCCATTAGCCTCAGATTTTTTGTGAACATTGCCTCAATTAATTGTTACAAAACTCTAGGAGGCCACATCTAATTTTTGCAAAAAGTAACCAATCATTTCTCAGTTTCAATTCTTCATCCACTAAAAAGAACTTCTTTTTCACAAGGTCATTGCGAGGATCAAATGAAATAATGAAAATGACATCTATTTATAAACCAAGGGATATTGTCAAAGTATCCAGAATTACCGCATTGTGCTCTGAGCTATCATAGCCTATTACTTACTGGTTATTTCTAAAAGGCCCCTACATTCAGCAGTTTTCCTTCTACCCACTGGGGGTTACACAATAATAGTAAAACTTAGAATATTTATATTGACTGAGTGCTTATCCTGCACTCTATTAAAAACTATCACTACATCGCATCACACTAAGAGGGAATGTTTTACATAGCTATTTCGTGCTGATTTAAGAACAAGGCTGAAAGTCGCAGAAGTTAAGCTGCCCAGAGTCAGCCAGCTCTGAAGAAGTACAGCTGAGATTTGAGCCTAGGTTTAACTCTTGACAAATCTTGAGCTGTCAATCACTTCATGATGGTACTCAGACTTTAGCATATATGAGAATCACACTCGCACTTGGTGTAAAACTCCTCCGTTCCGGCTTTGATGGTGAATTGGGGGAGAAGTCTAAGACTGTTTCTTACATTAATAGATTTTATTGTTTAGAGCAGTTTTAGACTCTTAGCAAAATTTAACTGAGGCAGACAATTCCTTCTGCAGAATTTTCCTTCCTATTTCTCCCAATGACATTGTTTCTCTGTTACAATTAATAACCAATAAGCCAAAAGCACAATGCATTTTACTAAAGTCCATAGTTTATCTATGATTTCTGAGTTTATAGGAAAAGAGGTTTCTCAGAGAGAAAACCAGGTGAGGATAAGGCACCTCAGCAAAGACAGAACTCTATGTTACAGCTTGATTTCGAGGTTACAGCCTGTAGAACTGGAGTAGAATAAACCACTATTGTTTAAACTGCATAGCTTCATATTTTGTTGTTGTTGTTATGACAGCCAAGGGTACCACATTTCAATAAAAGCAAGCTCGAGATACTATGGCTTATCCTCTTCTAGGAGCTTGTCAGGAATTCATCGTCTGGGTCTCACATGGACTGCCTGAATCCATATATGGCTTACCAACACCCCCAGGTCCTTCCAGATACATAGATGACACTGGAGAGGGAGCCACTCAACATGGCCCATGCTACTTGATCCTAGGGTTCCTCTAGAGCCCATTTGGTGGAAGGGAGACTGGTATCATAATCTCAATCAGTTCACTGGACTTCACCTTGGCAAAACGAACCCATTTTCCTTTTGTATCATCCCCTACTCAAATGAATGGAACAGTTTACTGCCTATTAGCGTTCAGGCAAGCTACCCACAACTGTGACCACATGACTGTACCTGTCAAATTCGTACTTATTCATGATTTCTCAGTATTCCAACAACCAGGCAATCTACTTTGAGATTCTCACATTAAAGGAAATATTAATGTACTATGGGACAAATGTGAAGAAAGCAGTGAATGGCCACAAGGCTAATTCTGACCTTTCTGTGCTATTAATATGTGCATAACCTGATTGTTCTTTATGACTGAAATGGAGAGCGATCAGATGCTATTAGCCCCACTTTGCAGATGAAGAGACTGACCCCCACAGAGATTAAGCGGCTCTCTTGAATTTTCATAAAGCACAGGAGACGCAACCAGGTCACAAACTCCCATCACCTGACATCCTTCAGGATCTCACTTCTGCAAGTCTCGCCAAGTTTATATAAGTTGGCATGCTACCAAATGAACTGGAATTCTCTAAGCACTGAAACCCAGACTTGGCTTGCAGCGCTGCCTTGCAGGGTAAGTCCATATTAAAAATGTAAAGTTATTATCTCACCAAACTGCCTTCCTCCTGCCTTGTGGACTTGAGCAAATCCACTGGCTACGGTCTACTGTGGCAGCAGAGTTGATTAGGGGATTTGCTTCAGAAGAGGGATTTACTTTAGCCAAAGAATTCATCAGCAACTTAAATGCCATTAATGAAGTCCATGTTGAGAAGATTTTTACCTAGAACTTATCTCTAGGAATATGTCCTAATTGGGAGATAGACTCATTAAATTCTAAATTGCTTTATACCTTTGTCTTGGCCTTTTTGTTAGCTCTACACCGAACAGCGTGAAAGCTAAACATAGCAAAGTGGGGTGCATTTGCTAGTTTATTACCAGTTTGAACAAAACTGTACAAAGATAATTTCACTAAAATTAAATGATTGGTTTCTAGAGTAACCTTTTAAATCAAATTTGGATATAGCTGAAAACTCTTTTAAATTTCTTGCTTTCTGCACTAGACCCCATGCTGGTTGGTTGGTGTTCAGGTGGTACAACATAGACATGTCTGGGAAGACAAAGTCTAAGTTGAGAAAGTGCCTCCATTAAATTGGTCCTACGCATGGCGTTTTCCTGGTTATCGATGTGAAAGGGCCCAACTCACTATGGGTGATGCCACTCTGAGCAGGTGCTATGTATATTTATACACACATTATTCTGGCTTTCCATGAACCCTGGTGTGGCCAGACTCTTGGCTAATTTGTCGGTTCTTTTTTGCTTCCACCCTTTCAACTAACACTAGATAACACAGAAAAGGGAAAGATGGGAAAGGAAGCATTATTAGTAGACTATGTCCTGATGATCAGGGGAATATTAGAGAGAAAATCTGTAAAGAGCATTTCTCCATGACCTTCTACTTCAGTTCCTGTCTCCAGGTTCCTGCCCTAACTTCCTTCAATAGTGGACCATGTTTGGCAATGTAAACGAAATAAACCCTTCAATGTTCAAGTTCCTTTAATCATGATGTTTCATCACAGCAATAGAAACCTAAAAGAAAATGAGAATGTATTTATGTCTGTGGTTCAAAGTGGTAAACTTTGGATAAACCCTGAGTTGCACCAACTGTGGTTACTTGTGTGAGAGTTGAACAAGATCAAGTCAGCCAAAATCCCAAATAGATGGGGAAGGTGTTTCCCACGCCTGCCTTTTAATGACATTAGTATCCAGTGGGGAAGAGATAATCATCTCGATTAAGGGTGTGCCCATTGGTAAGCTTCCTGTGCTTCAGTGGATAGCCTCCCATCTATCTACACTTGGGTGATACTATTGGATTTAGTGAGTGATAAAGAAGAGGAGAAAAACATTACACTGGGAGGGTAGATGTTGAGGAGGTGTTAGAAGAGGGAAATGGGGTGGGATATAATCATATTTTATTGTATGCATGTGTGAAATCATCAATAATAAATAAAAATTATAACTTAAACACTACCTTTCTAAATATAAGACTTTTCAATAGATTAGTACTTTGAAAAGATTTGTTCAATTTATTTTGCTTTGGAGAGAATTAGTAAAGTTACAGATTTTTATATAAAATAGGAATGTTGCAAGGAAACCAAAAACCCTCATCCTGAGTCTTGAACACCTGTCAGGATCAAATACTAAAACTGTTGCACATAAATTTGTCAAAATGAAGAATTTGATGTTAAAATACATGTGTTAGCTAACAAGTTAGTAAGTGAAGGGAGGGGGAAGGAGGTAGACTTTAGAAATCTCAGTGCTATGATGTTGTCAAAGGTCCAGATCTTGAGGTGTGTGTATGGTAGTGTTTGTCAACTCGACACAATGAAGAAAGTCTCAGTGAGGGGTGATCTAGGTTAGTTTGAGCTGAGGACAGATCAAGAGGAGACCACTCTGATTAAGTTAATTGATGTTCAAGGATCCAGCCCATGCAAGCACCATTCTCTCTGTGCTCTTGATTGTATGTATGATGTGATCATTTGTGTCAAGACCCTGCCATCTTGAATTCCCCATAGTGAGGAACTGTAACCTGGAAGTGTGGGCCAAATAAATGATTTCCCTCTTAACATTGTTTCTTTCAGGGCATTTCATCACAGTGACCAAAATGAAACTAGGACAGTGGATGAAAGCAACAGGTGTTATCTTAAAATGTGAGCCTGTGCTGAATGGTGGGTGCTTGTCATGCTGACAGATGGAGTGGAGATGAATATATGACATCATATGATACTCGATATACTCCTTGATATATAACAAATAAATGTTTAACAAAAACAGGTACCTATATTTTCTGGCAGGCTTGTTAATTCACCCTTACCTGAAAAAAGTGGAATTCCTGGATGAATAAAAGATTGTGTATCACTAATTAGTTATAATATTTATGATAGTTTAAATGTGATAGGCTCATATCTTTGAATGCTGGGTCACCAGCTGGTAGGATTATTCTGCATAGGATTATAAGGTATGGCCTCATCGGAGGAGATATGTCACTGGCGGTGGGCTTTGAGCTTTTAAACACTCAAACCATTCCCAGTTAGCTCTTTCTCAGCCTTATGCATTTGGATCAGATGTAAGCTCTCAGCTACCAGCCCAGTGCCATGCCTGCTAGCCTCCTACGGTGCTCTGTTTTGTGATGGTCATAGACTCACTTCCTGAAACATGAACTTCTAGTAAAGTGGTTCTTTTATAAATGGCCTGGCTCATGATGTTTTGTCACAATAGAAGAGCAACTGGGACAATATTTTATTGATAACATGTTTTCAGAAGATAAAATTTTATTTTAAAAATATAGAAATATAACAGATAAATCAGTGTGTTTGCTACGTTCTGGCACGTGATTTCCTCATTCATAAGCAAGAGCGATGTTTATCAGTACTATCTTGGGAATCCTCTAACGTTCATTCAAGATGTAGCCAGGCAAGTACATAGTAGAAAATAAAATTGGAAAACAGGATTCCTGCATTCAAAGGGCTGCTGGTGTAAAGATGCACCTATACGAGGAAGTAAATTTTCAGTCAATGAGTGGATACTACACAGTATGCATGAAGCACCTCTTATGTGTTAGCTCCATAAGAGTGTCTATCAGTTAACATTATCGTAAGAGAAACCTCCCTCCATTTAGTAGCTTAACACAACAATGATTTGTTTAGCTTAAATTCCTGTGGTCTGCCAATTTAGACTGTGCTCAGCTGGACTCACTCACGAATCTGTAGTCAGCTGGCAGTGATGTAGTCCTCTCACGTGCTATGCAGGTGGTTTGAATGATGAAGACGACCAGACTATGTCTCCCTTGTCATCCATTGGTCTTGCCTGTATTTCTTCATGTGATGCTTATTTGCAGAGTTCTTATGAAGCCAAAAAAACAAGTAGGTGCCTATTATAATACCTTTCAACCTCTTAGAATATGTTTGTTACATCCGATTAGCCAAAGGTACTCACATTTCAATAATCCAAATTGGGAAATGACAGTGAAGGTGGTAGACTTTAGATAGAACAAAATGAAAAATAACATTGCAAAAATGATTTTCCACAGCCTAATATTTGTGACTCTTCACTCATGTACTGAAATTCTTCACCCAACTCTAACAAATGTAGGATCTGGGGCCATTGTTATTTGTTTCATCATGTGAGCACAGCCCACCTGAATAGGACTCAAAGGAACTAGCTCATCTATTTTCATTATAAACATCATCTATGAACTCATAAGTGAACCCTCATCAGACACTAAATACACTATAATCTTGGTCTTGTAATACTTAACCCTTCAAATAAAATTTTGTAGTTAGGAGCCACAAAGTCTGGGATAGAGAAATAGCTTAATGGGCAAAAGTGTTGGTCATGCAAGTGTTCAAATTTTCAGACACCCACAAAATTTGGGTGCATAGTATGAGCAAATTTAGTCCAAGTGTCCGTATGTGGAGATAGAAGATTAAGACAGTGAAGTGGGGTTGGGGATTTAGCTCAGCGGTAGAGCGCTTACCTAGCAAGTACAAGGCCCTGGGTTCGGTCCCCTGCTCCGAAAACAAAAGAAAAAAAAAAGACAGTGGAAGACACTGTCTAGAAGCTCGTGGACCAACTAAGCATGGAATATGCAACCAACAAATAAGAGGGCCCAATTTCACACGAGGTGGAAGGTGAAGGCCAATATTGAACATTTTCCTCTGATATCGGCCATGGCATGCACCTATTCACAAAATGCATGTACACACAAATCCACCAAACTTATAGCTTTATATTATAGCAATGAGAGTTGACAGGGACATAGTAGCTACAGAAAAGGGAAGAGTTTGTGGCCCTTTCCTCAATTTACGCTAGAGAAGTATTCTTCATATCTTAGTGAGATAGAACGTGGTTAATATAGTGTCTCCATCCTATGATGCTCATAGTGAAAATCTTATGAATGACAAAGGCACGATTCAGACCATTCAGTCAGTTCCATAACCCTCATGTATATATGCTATACATTAGAAATGTCACAAATGTTCTGCGGGAACAGTTAGCAATGTCTCCGGTGCATCTGTGGATATTAGCGAGGCTTCCATAGATGAAATAATGTTAGTTCCAAATGCCAATAGACAAAGATGAGTGAATCACCCAGACAAGAGACAATGCCAAGAACAGTGTTCATCAAAGTGACCACATAAATGCAAGTTACTCGAAAATCCTAGAACAAGGGTCTTCAAATGACAATGCCAAGTTCACAGGAACAGTGTTCATCAAAGTGACCAAAGATCATAAATGCAAGTTAATCAAAAGAATAATAAATTCCCTGAGAGGAGGTTATTTACAGGACAGGATTTGAGCCAGTGGTTTGAAAAGATACACACTGTAGAGACATTTACAGGACGGGATGCCATGACGATTAAATAGAGGATAAAGGAATCTTGATGATGCCCTGACTCTGGCTTGGATGCTGCTTGAATGATGGTGGCATTCTCTGAATTAAAGAGTTCAAAGGGCAAATTTTCAAGATGGAAATAATGTCATCTTATTTGCACGTATAAATGCTTATATTCAACTGTGAGGTGGAAATGAGTCTGGCATTCCAGAAAGATTTTGAGTTGAAAACACCAAATTCATTGGTATATAGAAAAGATAACCTAGAAATATTTCAGAATAGAATAATAATACGTTAATCATTTGTTTCATGCTGGGGATAATTTTAAAACACTTCATTTAGCTAGTTTAATTTTTATGAAAATTCTGTGAACCAAAGTTGTTACTAAGTCCATTTTATAGGTACGGACCCAAATCATGAGAGCCACATTGAAACAATGGGCTGAAGTGCAATCATTGAGTAGGCTGAGACAGTTTAGGACATTGACTTTTGCTTTTCTCCTAGGGGTTGGGTGCAGAGGGGTTTTTTCTGCAAAATGTACTGAGGAAAGAAATTTGCAAACTTCGTGAGTTTGACACTGAGTTTGCTTTGTCAAAGATAAGGTTTATAACCTTTGATGCCTACTAAGGAGCAAGACGTGTTCGCTTGTCAAATGGAAGGGACATGGACAACTTTGAAGTGCTGAAATAAAAAAGAAATCAATTACAGAACTTAGCCCACAAGAGGTGCTCAAAAATGGCACTTAATATTATCTAAAAATTCTAATCATCTGCAACTCTTGCCTGCAAAATAAAAGGATTTAAGTCTTCAAACAACAATTTTAAGCATATGAACGGAATCTCATATTACACTTGGGAAGATCATTAAGGATCTCCTGAGTCTTAAATATAATCAGGCATTTTGATGGTAGAACTGTAGTGAACAAGAGATAACCTATAGCATGTGTAAGAGTTTTAATGTAAAATGTCTTCCACCAAATCAAATTTAAACATTTTAGGAAGTGGACCCTAGCTAAAAAGAGAGAGTCAGTGGGGAGGAGGTGGCCTTAAAATATAAAGCCGCATCTCTGTCTTGTCTATTCTTTGTTTCCAATTCCATGAATATGAAATCAAGCCTTGTGCTCCTGTTCCCATGAGCTGCAGACTCACGCGCTCTTCCCATGATGAACCATCGCCTATCAACCCATGTCTTTGCTTCTCTTAAGTTGCTTCTTTTCAGGAATTTGGCCACAGCAACATGAAAAGTAAAGAACTCAACATGAAATGTACATTGGTGAATTGCAAGGTTCTTAATGCTATGCAAACATTTCGGTCAGATACTTAGAAAGAAATAACACGTTTCTTCTACAACTGAGAGAGAAGATTGAAAACTAGCATTTGCTGAACCCTGGGACAGACATTCTTATACATATGCATAAGTGCACATGATTTATGCATATATTATACATATGTAAGTGTTAGTTCACGTTCTGCCCTCATCAGGGCATGGTTGCTGGGGAGGCAAAATGCTGGGAGTTTGACTGCGCTTATCCCACGCTGCCACTGGGTGGGTGCTGGGCTTCAGAGAAGCATGAGGACACCAAGGAGAAACCAATTTGGGGTAGGAAAGCCCAGTCTCAGATATGGGAAAGCCAGAGTTAATTCAGAGGTCCCTAGGCCTGCTATGAGGCCAAGGCAGAGGGGTTCTCTGACTCTTCGAAATCCAGTCACTGCTGGGAGTTGCAGAAGAGCAGAGAACAGAGTTGAGGGCCAGTGGGCTATGGAGCTAGGGTTCAGCTCAGTGGTGATTGTCCTTGATTTTGATTGGGCTCTGTGGGTGAAAGCCTTTCCCACATTCCCCTTGGCGATGGTAGACAAAAGAAGTCGTCCAGTTCTAAACTGTTTATTGGCTGTTCATAGTGGAAAATGGAAGGCCGAGCCAGCCATACCAACTTCTCAGGGTAGACCCCAAATTAAATACCTTTTGCAGGGAGGAATGTCTGGAAAGGAAGCTTATTGGCTGTGCCCTCAGGGCCTTTGGGTACTTCGTTAGCGTGGAGAACTCTGTTCTGGGTCTATGAGACCACAGGTCATGTTTCCTTATGTGGAGAGTTGACTTTTGTTCCAGGCCAGGAATCTACTAGGGAGCAAGGAGTCGCCAGTCTCAGGTGTGTGCCCATTAAATCTACAGGTCTCAACCCGTTCTAATTTACCAACCTTTCTGGCATGATTTTACCGTCTCACCTGTAAGTAGTATCTTAGTCATCCAACTAGCCTTATCTGGCACCTGACAATCTAGAGTGACCAGATAAGTAGATAAGGAAAGCTAAGCTCAATAAGTAAAGCCCAAGGTTACACCTAGGGGAGAGTAACAAGTGAGAGGAGAAGGTAGCTGAGATGAAAAACAAAACTTCCCAGGAAGCAAAGTTGAGCCAACAGAGAGTAGCATGGCTCCAGGCTGAAGGAGGCACATGTGCTAATTATATTTGCATAACTTTGGGCTGGTCTTGGACTTGTTTTTGCCATTTGTTTACTAAGCTCTAAGAGTCCCACCTCAAGTCTTCTTTGTGACAAGGAAGTATGTTGAGGGTATATGACCACATGTGAGATCTTAGAGCATTGCAGTATGATGCTTTTGTCTAATGTATTAAAACAGTACCATCAGAACAATGACGACATGGAGACAAGTGTGCTGCTCAGTGGACATGAAAGCATTGCTTTTTAATTAATAAAAAATATCTAACTGAAGGCATATCAGCATCAACCAGCAAATGAACATGGTTCAAATAAAATATTAGCATTATAATCTGCCCTCTGGGTCCTTGAGTTCTATAGCCAAAGATTCAACTGGTCATCAGTTCAAAGTACTAAAAAACCAACTACATTGTGACTGAACATGGATAGGTTCTCTTGTGGGATTACTCTCTAAATAACAGAGCTTATGGACTTTTAGAGAATTTTTAATGTTTTTGTTTTAATTACCAATATTCAGGTAATTTCAGTGTCCAGGAAAGTATGCCAACACTAAGGAATATTTCCACTAGGAACCTGAGCACCAGTGAATTTAGGTATTTGCAGTGCATCCTGAACCCAAGCCATAAGGTGTGAGAAGAGGATTTTGTTGTTGTTAGTAGCCAGATTCAGTGTAATGGTTTTAGAACATTAGAACCAGACATGAAGTGTGTTTGAGATTAACTTATTTTCAGATAAGGAACAACAATATACAAAACTATACTAACAGCAAAACAATGACGCTGGAATTATGCCAACCAAAGAGTTAAGAGAGTGCTAAGTAGCTGGCTGACCAATCTGAGATCAAGACTCGTCCACTGGTTCTTTTGTTCCCTTCTAATCATGTTTTACTACAAATCATACATACATATCTTTCGTGTATGTAATTGTTTAATCCCTTTCCCAAGTTCTCTAATGACAGAGTCCTAACATCAGGGGAGACTATATTCACATCTGATATTCTCACAAATGGATATCCAAAGGCAGAGTCTATGCCTGCAACAATAAAAAGGTACTCAATGAAAAGTCAGGCCATCATTTTTGGGTCACAGCATCAGCCATATCCTTAGGCATCAGTAACACTACTCTTGTCACATTCTGAAGGTCTAAACTGTTACAAACTCTACTTGGAGCAGAGTCAAGGCTGATTTTAATAAACTAGGATGGGTCACACTGTAAGGCACTGCCAGCGTACACTATTTAATAACACCTCTAGAAACCCAACTGAAGCACGTTCAGATCAACCTCAACATGTGCATTCCCCTCCCCAAAATGTCTGCTAACTTTTAGGGTACATTTTGGTCTTACTGATATCCTGGGAATGCTACAAATTGCCCTCTCTGAGCTGCTGTCAATCTCTATACCATTTCCTACGATTACATTCCAGTTGGTGAGTCAGTGCTTCAGTGTACTGTAAACTTCCCATTCATAAAAAGACTCAGAAGAATGAATGGCAAGTTCTCTGGATGAGTTCACAAGATGATATCTAGACTGTAGTTTGGCCTTACACTCCCAAGCAGTGTCCAAAACAACAATCTTCTCAGTTAAGTGGATAGAGGAGGGCATGAAGTGTCCTCATTCCATCTTTCTTCAGACCCCTCACAACACACAGATACCCTCTTGTCTTCTTTTGCCTACCAGGAAGAGTTGAAGGCCAATCAGGAAGAGCCTTATTATGCATAGCTTGAATTATTATCAGGAGGCAGAAATTAGGTCCTTACTTCACAAGAGAAAATTTTCTCTTACAAAGCATAACTATGCTGTCAGCATTCTTCAAAATTGGATTATTATGAAGACATTTGCATTATCAGTTGAGAGAAGTCATGTTCCCATTCTAATCCCATCTAGCCCAAGGACTCTACAACACAACAGATTAAATGCTGTCAATTCTAACGTGTTTCCTGAATCTCCATCTGCCATGCAGAGGGAAAAGTAATTATTACTGCCACCCTTGAGTGGTATACAGGTGTTTAAAAAAAACAAAACAGGCAGCCTCAGGGCTGAAGGTAAATAATGAGGTGTTTCTTGTGGGTAGATGTTTTCCAAGAGTATCATGAAAAAAGAGAGTAGGTGAAGTTTGATTATAAGTTATCAAATCTTAGTATTTTTTCAGAGGTAAGTACATTAATAGAGCTATATGACATAAGGGGGGAAAATGCCTGTTTGTGCTATGGTTGTTTTTTCAAATCAAGCCATGCTGACAGGTGCTGACTCAAAGTTCAACTTCCCATGCTCCTGTGGGCAAACTCATAGAGAATTTCCAACGCCCTTTTAAGAGTCCAGACTGATGTTTTATTTACTTGGGTTTTTCTTTTTCAACTTTTCTTTATTTCTTCACCAACTAATGAATAGGATACCTTGTGGCAATGTCCATTTCAGTTATAATCCACACTTTTAAAATAGGAAATTGTATTTTAAAAATGAGGACCTAAAAGTATCCACTGAGTAGATACAATTTTGAGAGTCAAACCAAAGTAGAACTTTAAAATCAAGACATAAAACCTTTGTAATTATTTTAGTCTTGGCTATGACTTAAGCCAAGCCTATCTCACTATTTTATGAATATATGAATGTGCATATATATCACATATTAGAACAATTACTTTCATTAACATTAATCACTACTATTAACATATATTTACTTTTATTTTTTTACACAAAGCTTTCATTCCTAGAAGCATATTTATTTGTAATTAAGACATTTTAAGAAGAAATTTTGTAGTTCAGCAAATAAAACTGAAATGGCAAAAAAATATGCAAATGGGAGCTAAGTTATTAGACACTGGCCCCAGAGGGCTATTTCTTGCCTTCTGTCTCTTCATATCCATCTAACCATAGATTTGTCTGCCTTGTTGATGGGGATGACAGTGAAGGCTGCTACAGAAATGAGTTTTTCATATTTTTTTCACATACAGTTAATAACGAATAGCAGAAGGATGGGGTCATTTAAAATATTGGTTCAGACAAAATTTAGCCAACTGAAGCAGCATAGCTGGAAAAGAAGCAGGATGAATGTGGGCTAACAGAAACTGGAGTACCACAGATTGGTCTTCAGACCCTAACATTTCTATCCTGATCATTTCGAACTACAGTCCCTGCTCTATATACCATGGAACACACACTGTGAAGCAGCTTTCTAGAAATTTCCCTGCCCAACGTCCAGGCTATCTCTTACTGGCAGATGTTGAGGGGGCTGATTGTTAAGTGTCTGAGACATGCCTCCAGAAATCATTCTCAGCCACATCTAGCTATTTATAATAGTTTTCCAATAGCAGACACCACAAGAAACTCTCACAGTGTATTGTCTGTCTGACCAATCCCTCCTGATCTTCACCTTTCCCACCATGAAAACAAAACATGGCAAAGGAAGTTATGTACCAGAAGAGCCAATGACAGGAATAAAAACTACCCCAACCCTGCTTGCTTAAGGGTTATGCGATCAAGCTCACTGGATCTAGGCAGAGAGGAAAGAGTGTCATAAGCAAGCAATGACATCGTGAGGTCCCTGTGAGTTTGAGTTATTCACAAGATGCACAGAGCTACAAAGCTGGCGAAGCTTCTGTGTGGGCAGTGGTATTTGGAGATCCTTCCCACTAGCAGCCTACGGAGGGAGAAGAGATGAGCCTTACCCAGGGAGCAGATGCTCACGAGTTAGACTCCTCCTGACTCTCTGGCCCTCTGCACAAATCAACCCTTCAGCAAATCCTTGCTCAAAACCGAAGCTTTCAACAGTATGGTTTACCCAGCCATCCATGTTCTCTTTTACGACAGTAATATTGATAAAGAGCGTCCTTTTCTAAATGCTTTATTAGCACATATCAGTTATACACGGTAATGAGTTTCACATGTATATAGTGTATTTTGATCATATCCATCACCATTATTACTTTTGCCCTCCTTCTTTCCCATTAGTCATCTCCTCTTTCCAGCTAAACCCTCTTCTGTTTTCAACAAAGCTTCAACGTCTTCACCTTATGACTTTATAGACAAGGCATGAGCCTTACAAGCTTTCGAGAAGCTTCACCGAGCAACCCCCACTTGTTCCTTAGAAAGCTTTTGAGAACCTTCACTAATTCTGTATTAGTTCCAACTACAACTTAAATTCTGGGGCCCTGTGGGAGGTTAACCCTCTCTGCCTCCATCAGTTTCCTGCCCTATGCGCCTGACTGGCTGCAACCCATTGTCCTTCTTTCTAAAGTTGGATTTTCCACATTGTGTCTTAGATTAGAAGTGCTCGGCCTCCATCTTCCAAATGCTTCCTTCCCGTCCTTCAAGTTTTCTGGCACCCCTACACCGCAAACACACACAGAGAGTTTACAACAGCCCAGGCTGAACTTTACATCTCCTCCCTCCCATTTATCCTTGTTTCTGTCAAAACTTTCTTGATATTTGCCACAGTTGTGAATGATGTTTTATGGATATTTATTAGCTCCACAATCATCTTCCAACATATACCACACACACACACACACACACACACACAGAGAGAGAGAGAGAGAGAGAGAGAGAGAGAGAGAGAGAGAGAGAGAGAGACATTTGCACTCGCACAAGCGCATACATCCTGGATAACTTAGTTATGCTGTATTATTCAAAGATGGATAACAGGTGATAGATAGATAGATAGATAGATAGATAGATAGATAGATAGATAATATATTAGATAAATAAACAGATGAGAGACAGAGAAATGGATAGATAGATGGATAGATAGATAGATAGATGATAGTTAAACAGACAGGAGATAGACAGATATATGATAGATAGATAGATAGATAGATAGATAGATAGATAGATAGATAGATAATCAGATACCTAAAGGTTCAGTGTCTAGCACAAATACCTAATTAGAAAAAAAGTTATTTCAACAAAAAAAGATTTCTTTATATCTTGGTATATCTTTCTATTACAAAACAGTGCACAACAGTCACCCTTCGATTAAAAACTACATTGTCAACTGATGTTATGAACTGTACTTCACTTCAGAAGGCACAGATTAGCATGAAGACTGTAAGGGCAGCAGTGGCTCCCAATGAGGGGATAAAAGATAAAGTTCTTGGGACTCAAAGTGACACTGAATTGTACCTGTTACCTTAAGAGGATACTGCTTTCAAGGACAGCGAACTCGGGAGCGGAATTATTGAAATGCTCTAAGGAACACAGTCTGTCCTCTGGCCTTCCTTTGGAATCACAGTGTAGCAGTAACCTGCATGTCCCCCATGGTCAGAGCATACAGACCTTCTGTGGGGTCTCCAGGCACAATTCCCCATACACAATCATTCTTTAAGAATACTAACTCCCACTTTGGGCCCTCGTTTAGTTCTGTATCCACTTCCTGAGAGCTCTAACAAATTAGCATGAATTGGTAGGTTAAGCCAACACAAATGGAGAGCCATTGTAATGCTATGCACTTTATGCAGTGTGTTTTTTAGTGATGAAATTGTTGGATGGAAATTACATCCTCTAAGTAGATGGGAAATTATGTGATGTAATTGAAATTGGTGGTTACGTTCACCAACTACAGTGTTAGATGCCTTGTAAGTCAGAGCTGAGTCTCTCTGTCTCTCTGTCTCTCTGTCTCTCTGCCTCTCTCTCTCTCTGTGTGTGTGTGTGTGTGTGTGTGTTTGTGTAACAGACAGACAGACAGATAGATGGGAACAGAAAGACAGAGAGAGAGTATTTTGCATACCTATGTATATGTAATGTCATGTGTCTTTTATCAGTTCTTATTTTAGTTTTTGAAAAAGGTTCTCTCACTGCCCCTGAAGCTCGGTGATCTAGCAAGACAACTGTCTAATGCGCTCCAAAGATCATCCTGTCTCTACCTTCCCAGAGCTGGAATGGTAGGCACATTCCACAGTGGCTGGGGCTTTACATTGGTGCTAGGGATCTAAACTCAGATCTGTATGCTTGCCTATTAACCACTTTATCAACTGATCCATTTCCACAGTCCCTAGACCAGAAATTTTGATTCAAAAATTTGTCATCCCTCCCATTATCAGTTCCATTCTGTGGTCTCAACTCTAGAGTCCTTTAAATTTACAAAGAATGCCCAAAACACGATTGATTTTTATGAAAGATTGAATTTGGTTTGTATTTCTCCGTACAATTTTACTTTCTATTTAGCTGAAAAAAAAAACATCTCTTCATCACATTTACTTCTTTTATTTCCTGTTCTAAGACAGAATTATTAGCGAAATTTCATGCTTCTTTTTGAATGTCCAAATGATTACATTGTTTTACATCTTTAACTGACACAGATTATCATTTACAATGATAGTAACAGGTGCTTCGTAGCCATACTCACTCTTCCTGAGATGTCTGTGATCCCAAAGAAAAACTGGAAATCGGTCAGCCTGGAATCCTAGAATTCAGAAAGTCTGGCAGAAGGTTATCAGCATTAGTACGTGTGAAACATCCTCAAAGGGGGCAACAGAGCAGCTGAGTTTGCATGAGGTTTAAAGGATGCTCAATGACAACTTAATGGTGGGGTTCCTCAGCAAGCTACCACCTGCATATTGTGGAAATTCAAGAATATTGTACAGTGACTTGATCTGTAGAACTTAATTGACAGCACTCAATCTTAGAGTTAAATATATTTAAGAATAAATAGTTAACTGTTATATAGAAAATACTGGTACTTTCTCCTGAGGATTTTGCTAGTTTATTCTAAGCCATGCCTTTGTAAGGAAACTCGCCATTATAAAGCAACACTTTATCACACACACACACACACACACACAAACACAGAGAGAGAGAGAGAGAGAGAGAGAGAGAGAGAGAGAGAGAGAGAGAAGCAATCAAATATATCAAATTATCAAATATATTCTTTTGGTTACTATTTCTTGTAGGTCTTCTGGGGATTCACATGAAACTGTGACCTTTATTAAAGATTTAAGCCAAAAAAAACTCTACTAACAAAACCATAGCCGGGCCCCTTATCTCCTCATATACACATATATTTCAGTATTGACTGATTGTTTTGGTGACGTGGATGACTTGCAATGAGCATTTTGTTACAAGGCCCTGCAATGGGCAGCATGTTCAGCTAGGAACTACCCCTTCAGTCCTACTGTAGAATCCAGAAATATTTCCAACAGACTAATTTTGAATATTTTCTCCAGGTGGTAGTGCTGTTTTAGGATGTTATGGTAGATGAGGTCTAACTTGATGATTTGTATCACTGTAAGTTGAACTTTGACGATTATACAGAATTCTTGGTTCCAATCATAATGATCTATATTTCCTCGTGGGTCAAGATGCGACCACCTTTCTAATACAGGTTTGATGTCATAAACTGAACTGTTTGCTCCACCATGCTTTCATACCCATAATGTACTGAAACCATGAAGCCAAATAAGTCTTCCGTCCCTTACATTGTTCCCATTAGATGATTGGTCACAGCTAACTAAAAGCACCTATACTAATTACCTTTCTTAAATATTCTGACCCAAGGGGGAAAACTGTTTTACTGTAATCACAGAAGTAGAATAGCAAACATGGCAGAGCATGGTTTATCTCTGAATAGTTCTTTTCAGCATTTGAATGTGCTCCTTCTGATTCTACCACACTGCCCTCAGAAAGTCACCTACACAGACATAAAATACATTCAGGTAGAGGGAAGAACTCCAGGCAGCAAGAAAACTATCAGAAAAGAGTCAAAACCTGGAGAGAGTGTGATAATTTGTTCAGGTTAGTGGAGTTAACTTAATGAGGTTTTAAGCACTGGCTTACCAGTGTGAAGGAGATAATGACAAGAGATGTTACTGAGGGTAGTCACTTGGGGACATATAAATTCCATACAAACGCTACAGGGAATTTAAATTTTATCGTGAAGGAAATGGAAAAAACATGCACGAGTTTAAATAGGAAAGTGGTAAGATCCAATTTATATTTTAGAATAAGTCTGGCTGGAGCCAGAAGACTTATTTTTGTGCAGTTTAAGTTTCTGTAAGAATATCCCTGTGCAGATATCCAGTGAAAGGTTATACTCACAGCCTTGGAGTGAACAATCACCATTAGGTGCTAACCCAGAAGGGAGTCAGCCTTGCAAGGGTTACAAGAAGAGGAAACAGGCTCAAAACTATTGGGGTTCCAGTGGACCATGGACAAAGACATCTTTGACACCTTTAGAACAACATAATGCAGTTTCAGGGGCTGCCTTCAACTGAGGGGAAGTGGGGAGAAGAGAGAATATATAACTTTTCAGAGACTCTTGACTGTGTTGCCTATAAAAGAAGATAGATATGAAATCCAAAAAGGCTTGCCAAGTCCTTTTAAAGGAAGAGGCTTGGCCACTTTAAGTGTTGGTGTAAGAAAACAGTAAAAAAGAATAGGTTAGCCATATGGCAAAGGAACAGTCAGAGAAACTATTTTCTTTTTGTAAAGATGTGAGGCACAGAGTAGCTAAAAGAATCTTAATTATGAAAGGGTCACCACTGAAGTGTTGTGAATGAAAAGCTCAGATGTCAGTCAATGTATTTGGCAGAAAATATATCACGAGGAATTTCTCTATGATAGCTCCCACCTACCTCCCACTCCTCCAGCACTGAAGATAGAAATGAGGTCTCCAGTTGACTTTGAGTATGGCAGAAACAGTAAATTGGAGGCTAGTAAATTAAAGTTCCCAATGATTTAGAGATGGCCTGGGTGTCTAAATTGTTACGTGCTTATCATGGATAAGAGTTGATTTGGAATGATTTGAATGCCAATTAGAGTTGAGGGCTCCGTTGAGCTGGAGAAAATGGTCATTGCAGGGTGCTGGCCATAGTCCTGCCAATCAGCAGGATGTCAGCTTCCTTCTCCATGGAGATCACACTTATCCCTGGGACCTTGTTGCAACATGAAGAGAATTTGGACACAGATGCTAGACTCTGGCATCGAGTGTAGAATGGTAAGCAGTCAACTGATGCTATGGGATGAAGGAAATAAGTAAGTCAAGAATAGAAGACAGAACTAAAATGGAAGATAACAGCGAACCCTGATTCTTTCTTGCTGAGACTCTGCTTAATGTGTTCAACTATTATTTTTAATTTTTTAAGTCTTTACTAGAACATTAATAAAGTATTTAGTGCTGTTTAACTCAGAGAGTAAGAGAGAGAAAATCCACTGCAAGTGCTCCACCACTGAGCTCTAGCTCCAATTTTATTTATTCATTTTTCCATACATAGTTTTTTAATATTTATACATGTTCATGTAAAATAGTCTAAGTAATTGTTAAATACATTCAGACAAATCCAATAATTTTAAAGTAAACTATACTTCAGAAAATATAGACCACAAAATATGACTTTAAAGTTCATTATGAAAGCTTAAGTGCAAGAACTAAAGAAGAATGAGAGAGGGGGTGGGAGAGAGGGAAGGATAGTATCCTTGACAAACAAGATCACTATAGATTCTTCATACAAGTTCCAGTGAGGTATATAAAATATAATATGCTTTATAGATCCTCAGTGTACCCAAAACCCTTGGGGGAAACATCTGTAGTGTTGAATGTGATGGTACTTCTATGATTCATACAAGTGTCTCCGTGTATTCATAATAGCACAGCTCTCTTATTACTCTCCCTTCAAACACACTGGTGAATATAATGGAAATTGTGTAGGTGCATAATTGTTGAGCAGCTCAACATTGTGACCTCTTTTGTATTCAATTGTTCCCATTTTTTTCTTTCTTTCCTTTTATAAGAATATGTCACTTCCTTAGTGATGTATTTTACTTGGTGCTTATTTTGTGTCTTGAAGAGTGATAGTGACCAAATATAATTATCGGCAAAATCTTCAACTTGGGAAGTGTAGAAACTTCACCTTTCCTGCTGCACATTTAATTTTGCATTGATGTTCTGCAATCACAGAGTATTTATTATGTTCCATGTACTATTGTGAAACACGGTTTCATTTAACCCCATAGCAACCCTATAAAGGAGGCACAAACATAATTTTAAGAGTGGGAAAACTGAAGATGGAGGCCACAAAGTCAATGAATGTGAATGAAGACAGTCTGATTCCAGCTCTAATATCTGTAGCACCCATGCTGGGTTGCAGGCCACACCTCAGTTGTCACTAGGGAAATTCATCCCAAGCATAATTTCTAGGACACTATGGATCTTCCTCCTTCCTCTCCCTCTCCCACTCACTGTCTCACCCCTCCTTTCCTCCCTTCCTCCCTCCATCCCTCACTCTATCCATCCATCCCTCCATCTGTCTATCTCCATGTCCCTCTCCCTCTGCCCATGTAAAAGTGTCTGTTCTTTTCTCCCAAGCTACCACTTCTTCAGGATGAATATTTTCCCTAACTAAATCCTCCTTCAGGATTCCTTTGGGAAAATAGAGAAGTTGCCTGCCTATCTTAATCAAGCTGTTGGTGATAGGGCAGTGGATTTAGGAAGTCATCTAGTGTGAATTCTCACAGAGATAGGTGGCATGTGGTACTGCACTGGCCACACCAGCTGCTGAGGCTGGCCATCGCTTATTCACAAACAGCATGGCAGTTTATTTGCAAGAACGGTGAAAATATTCTAAAACTGGCGTAAGTGAAAAGCAATCAGCCTAACAATGACTCGGCTATCTCTCTGCCTTTTCAATGATTCTTATCAACCACTATGAGATCAGAACACCAACTGAATGTCAATTCTGGACCTCATGAGAGATGAGCCATTCCATCAGAAGAACAAGCACTGAAAGACAGCTACAAAATAATCTGAACTGGAAGGTTCCTGGAGATATAATGGTAAGCACGGAGCCAGGGGGATAAAGGTAGCCTTGGTAATTGCCTTCTTTGCAAAGAGGAAAATCAGGAGAGCTTCTGTTTTAAGAATTTTTATAGAGAAGACTATTTCCATGACAACTGAGTACTTAGTTATTCTAATTGTGGGAGAGACAAAGCATCTAAAAAGTGAGAAAATATGTTCCAGGCACACACAGAATAAAGCCTGGCTAAACTAGGAACATTGATATTTCATTAAAATCCCTGAAATCAACCACCAGACATTTTTATCTCAACTCAATATTTTAAAATGAAAGTGACAGCATTTCTTGAGAGCCTTTAGATCATTTCCAATGAGATGTAAGCTCTGGAAGTTGGCCTGAAGTACAGAAAATGGTATACAACCACAAGCATAACTGAAGATTAAATTGATTAAGGAAAACAGGAAGTACCCCAGACTAAATCTAATGGGGTGATCACAAAACTACATAGTTTAAATTTAATGTGTGTTGAATAATCCAGTTTATCAGAACAGTAATCTTTTATTTGTGTGCCCCAAAATAAATAAGGCAAACCTTATTTCATATATTCCTAAGACTTATTTAAGAACTGATTAATGTGTTTCTGGGTATGGTGGAACATGCTTTTAATCCTAGGACTTAGGAATCAGACACAGGTAGATTTCTATGAGTTCGGGGCCAGCTTGGTTTAGAAGTGAGTTCCTGGACAGCCAGACACTGCTCCCACCCTAAAAACAGCTAGCTAATGTAATCTGGGGCTCAGAAAGTTGGCTTAAGTAAAAAAAATCAACAAATCTGGTCTAAATTGAAACAAAATATGCAAGATGACAGGACTTTTAAGACAAGCCTAATTTATACCCAGATGGATGGTTTCCCTTAGGGGTGTTCTATTAAATTTTGTAAAACAGTATTTTAAGCATGATCTCCCTTTCTTATTCTCATGAGAAACACTAGTCATTCTCTAGCTCTCTGCTGAAAGCTGGGATACATGCCTTTAGTAGCTCACACGGTCAAATGAAGTGGTAGTAAAGGCCTGACCAATGGAGTTAGAAGATTCCGACCAAACCCTACTTCACTCATTTCTTTTCATTGATATTGGAAGGTTTTCAAGTGCTCTGACTCTTGTTTTCCTAAAAAAAAAATTGAAAAGAACTAAAAAATATCCATTGAATATGTGCACAGAATATATGTATTGTATTCCTGGCAAAAGATCAGACACTATAAAATTAAAGACAAGTTATCAAATTTGGGGTAAGTACTCAGCTAAATATTACCTAAGTTACAGATACTTGATGTGTTACCTGATCAATTCACCTAGCAAGAGAGAAAAACAGAGGATGAACGTAAAGTTTAAGGTGACAGTTTATCTGAAGAAGGTGAAAAGTCATTCTGAGCCAATGATAAGATGCTGGAGAGATCTTAAAAAATGGGTGTGGTGAATGAAAGTGAGAAATGTGTGTGTGTGTGTGTGTGTGTGTGTGTGTGTGTGTGCATGCGCACATGTGTGCACATGTGGAATATGAGGTAGATGGATGTGTGTTCCAGCCTTCAGACTGGAGGAAAACTCACAGTCCAACAAGGCTGGTTCTGGAAGAAATACTGGAAGAGAAAGACAAGGAGAGGAGTAAGAGAAACATTTCAAGCGTTCAGTGTATCTTCTCATAAAATTGGAATGTTTTTTCATAGGAACACTAGGAAATGGGACAAGTTACAGTGAATAAGAGTAACCCAATCGGATATTTCCCCTGAAAAAATAACAGATTTTTTTTGCCACAAAACTTAGTAGGATAAAGCTGCTGGTTAAATAATTCCCAGGGCATACATTTACTCAAAGCCTGCATAATGATTTGAAAGTTAGTTGCAAATAGCTATTCATTTGTTCGCTAGGACTTGTCCAGTTTTATAACTGAAGTGCTGCTGTCAGGGAATTCTCTTGCATATGCTTGAGCTATGGAACCATCATTTCTTAGGAACCTCAAAGTTTAAGGTCTGAAAAGGCTAGATCTTCAGGACTCCTCTGTCCTGAGACCTAGGCAAAGGAAGAGAGATGGTGACTAACTCTAGTTCTGGTTGTTTGGCTGACAGGGCAGATGGCTCCTGGCTATGTGTTCAGGCTCAGCTTTTCTCCATTACCTGAGCTAACAGTGCTTCTTGTGGTCTCAGAAAACTGCAGGTGAATAGCATCAGTGTAAAGAAGAAAAGAATATCAAGATATAAGAAATTGATACTAACACCCATACTTCCAAATAAAACCTCTGATTTTTCTTTTCTGCCTACTTTCCTGTAGTCACATCAAAGGAAAAGTTTGTCTTCAGACTCTAGGATGCTCCATACTATGCTACACTTCAAAGGGAACTTAGGTGACAGTTGAACCTAAGTTCTAGTGTTTGTCTCTGTCTCAAACATACGAGGTCAATTGGTGGGTATAATAAAGTCTTAGTGTTCATAGCTTTGCTTGCTTTAATGAGGTCCTTTGTCATCTGAGCATAATGCAGTAGTCAACATCTAAAAACTGGTTAAGGAGGGAAAAGTAGAAGAAAACTAATAAGGGGCATGAATATCTGTTCGATCCTATTGTTTCCTGTGGAGACTGAGAAGGAGAGATCACTTATAAAGATTGAAATTATACTTAACAGCAAACCTTGAATTACAAATAAAGTCAACTTTTTTTCTAGAAAAGGGCATGAGCCTTTTTAACTACTGCATATCATAGAGTAGAGGCATCCACAGGACTTGAGACCTCAATGAACAACATGCACATCACTTAGAATTGGGAGGATGACAGAATCACAATTGTCATCATAGGTCACGTGGAATGTTCTTACAAAGAAAAACCACAGGCTGAGAAATTAATTTATAGGCAGCAGAAAGGCATTATTCCAGGAAGCTGGAAAGGTCAGGATCATGGTGCCAGCAGATTGCCTGATGAGGGCTCACTCTCCTACAAAGACGGTACTTGACTTGGCCTCAAGCCCTAATCACTTTCCCAAAGGCCCCCATCTTAACACCATTGCATTGAGCATTAAGTTTATGCCTGGAATCCCAAAAGGAAACAAACATTCTGACTATACCAATAGTTTTGCACTGAAACACCCAAGAAGCTTCATCTTATAGGATGACTCCATATAAGAATAGTCTAGCTAGGGGCTGGAGAGATGGCTCAGCGGTTAAGAGCACTGACTGCTCTTCCAGAGGTCCCGAGTTCAATTCCCAGCAACCACATGGTGGCTCACAACCATCTGTAATGAGATCTGATGCCCTCTTCTGGTGCGTCTGAAGACAGTGACAGTGTACTCATATACATAAATAAATCTTAAAAAAAAAAAAAAGAATAGTCTAGCTAGATAATCTGGAGGATGGACCAGATATTCATTTGTTTACACTATTTTATCTCTCTTACAAGAAAAATAATAAACTTTCATATTATCCTCTAAATTTTCAACTTGTTGACTCTGTTAAATAAATAAATAAACAATAAAATGACCTAAAAGTTACACTAAATTTTCTAAACACAATTTTGTTTTCTAGGGAACATTTTAACTTAAATGCATGTTAGCTGGTCTACAGGCTGAGAGGCATTTTTTTTAAAACTCTCTCTCTCCCTTCCTTCCTCTGTACCCCCCCCACACACATACATTAGTTTTGGATAAAGAATATCATGATGTAGGCTTGATATATAGACAAAGATGACCTTGAACTTCTGATCCTTTTGTTCTATCTCCCAAATGTTATTACTTTAGGCATGTACTACCATGCGTTTATGTGATGAACATCAATCCTCAGCTTTTCTGCATTTAAGGTTAGCACATTAGCAGTTGAACAACACCCAACTCCTCCACCCTATACCTTCTTGATATATTTTGTTAGAACAGTATCACACCTAGCCATTTTACTGTATTTGGTTTTCTACTAATTCGCATTGTGTGTGCATGGGAGGGGCTTTAAAAGGCCTTCAATTTTTTCCATCAAAATAGCCTATATTGGGCCACCAGAATGGCTTAGCCAGTAAAGGTGCTTTTGGTCAAGACTAAAGACCTGAGTTTGATCCCTTGGTAGAAATAGAGAACTGAGTTCTGGAAATTGTCAGTTCAAATTTACATTATGGCATAAAGACTCCCATACACACCCACACAAATAGATAAATAAAGGTAATTTAACAAAAATTAAGCATATACATACATATACAATTAGTGTATGTTAAGGAATGAGTCAATTATATTTAAAATGCATAAAAAACAAAAAGCAAGAAAGAAAGCTATTGCTATAGAGTTCTAATATAGTAAGCTTATAAGGTAAGAAATTTTCAAAATAATATCATAGTTAAGTTTTAATTTATTTAATTTAAATAACTGTATTATGCAAACTCAAATAATAAAGTAAAGCTTTGTGATATATAAATATATATAATATATAGTGGAATATTTAAAACTACATTTTGATCTTTATTAAAATTATTCAATGACATGGTCATATATTTAGAGAATACATACAAATGTATTTGTCTGGGCAATGACCAAATTGAGTAAGGTATACTGGATGTTCTCAAGTTTTTAATATCATATTTTATATTACACAATAAAAAGGAAGTAAAAACAGACATTTACTGGACCCTAGATTCTTATAAGACAGATTCATAGTATCTCTCTTTTTTAATTTATCTTTTCACTTTGTATCCCAATATCACCTCCTCATCTCCTTCCAGTACCCTCTCAACATCTTCCATTCCCCCCTCCCCTTCTCCTCTGAGAAGGGTGAATCCCACAGATATCACCGCCACCCCACCTCCACTGCATATCAAGTCATGGCAGACTAGGCTTATCCTCTCCCACTGAGGCCATGCAAGGCAGCCCAGTTAGGAGAATGGGATCCGCATGCAGGCAACAAATTCAGGGACAGCTCCTACTCCAGTTGTTGGGAGACCCATTTGTAGACCAAGCTGTATTTCTGCTATTTATGCTCAGAGATGAGGGAAGGGAGTTGGTTTAGGCCATGCTCAGTCTTTGGTTGGTGGTTAGTCTCTGGGAGTCCTCAAGGGTCCAGGTTTGTTGACTCTGTTGTTCTTTATGTGGTCCCAAATGCATGCTGATATCTTAAAACTCATATGTGGTTCACAAAATCCAATTTGGTAGCCTCTTATTGAATTATAACAAGAATATTTATAAAGTGTATTTTGAAAAACAAATCCATAATTCAAGGCCAATTTCACATCTTACTGAATAAATAAATCCAATAGTCAATTTAATGCCCACTAATGTCCTGAAACAGTACATGAATAGGTCAATAATTTGCAAAATGATTTCTATGTGGAGGTTCGCTTTGTGTATAAATTTATATTTATCCTAAGTATTCCCCCTAATCCTCATAGAGAGTGTCGAAAATGCCAATAGCTGCTCACATGGCAGAGGTGAGAGCTAGCCTCTTTCCAATGATGTACCCTCATACTCTATAAGCCCCTCTTCTTCTGTTAATAGCTATTATGGGACCCAGGAACAATTCAGCCTCTGTTGCCCAGAGAAATGGGTGTCAAAAAGTTGTTTAAGAATTTCAGCTTGAAGACAGACTAGGAGACATTGTAATCTTTCAATTGTGGAAGAAGTACCAACTCACAAAAGGGCTGTTTGTCCAGAGCAGATAACAAACAGGCAAGTAGGAGCTCATTTGAAAGGTATCCACATTCACTCAGCATAAGAGGAATTCTGGCAGTAAGAACAAGATGTTCCCAGGGCCAATGCAATCTCCTGTCAGTGAACATTTCCATTAAAAGGATCACAACAGTGTTTAAATGTGGGCCTATCTGCCTCCTAAATCTAAAGACTTGAAATATTCTTACTCCTTTAAGAAACTTCAGGGCTTCCTTTTTTTTTTTTTATTAACTTGAGTATTTCTTATTTACCTTTCGAGTGTTATTCCCTTTCCCGGTTTATGGGCCAACATCCCCCTAACCCCTCCCCCTCCCCTTCTTTATGGGTGTTCCCCTCCCCATCCTCCCCCAATTGCCTCCCCCTAACAATCACGTTCACTGGGGGTTCAGTCTTAGCAGGACCCAGGGCTTATTATACTTGACTATTATTCATTAATTGAATGATAAATAAGCTATACTCCATAGACTCAGAGAAGTTAGGTATAGAAGAAGGGAGGCGGAAAACATGGATCTCTCTGGGAGGGGAATATGGAATAAACATTGTTGGTGGGCAAAGGGTAAAGGGGATGGGAACCTGAGTATCATGTAAAAGAAGGGACAGGCAGATGCAATTGAGCAAGAAAATGTGGAGAGACAGGTGTAACTGAGTGGCATTTGAGGGGTCATATGGAAATTTAGTGCAGTGGAAATTTCCTAAAGTATATGGAGGTGATCTTAATAAAGTCTCTAAATAATGAAAAAAAAAAAAAACTTCAGGGCACACATGTATATGTGCTTATTGGCTATAAGTAAAGTGAATTACTATAACTATTTTCTGCACTAGCTCAAGCTAGGTGCTTGGAATACATGAGTCTAGTACCATTTGGCAATAACATCGTCTTGGAAAACATTTCTTACAAATAGATTATCAGCCAAATAAATTGCCTTTGAACCACCATGATTAGTTTACCTTGATCTATTCATTTTATCTGGTTTTAAGATAACACTCAGTCCAACAATTATTAGTACCATATGTTGTTTCTCAGCATCCCCCTTTCATCCTCCAGATGGAGTTCTGTGACATTTCTCAACGAAGAGCACTGGTCCCAGCATTTTACTTAAACACATTAAGCTTACTCACAACTACCTGACCCAATAAAGTTAGGCTATAAGACATGGTACTTGAAGATTGTTGGAGAGCTATTTGCCTGCCCAAGTTCATTATAATAATTTTGAATAGGTTATGCTGAATGTGATCCCTAGATGCATTTTCAAATTTTCCAACGGCACTCAGATCAGATTTCTTGTCTGTACTAGCAAAGTGATTTTTTTTCTATCTATCTTCCCAATGGTAAGAGTAAGAATAATATAACAGTTCTTTCCTTCTTCATGTGTCACTAAGGGGAAAAATTCATATGTAAATATTTGAAAGGAAGACTAGCTAACATCCTCTATGTATTTGTTGTGTGATACTACTGTGGAAAGCATATTTGTTCATTTGGATATTCATTCAAAACCCAGGTTTAGGCTCTCCACTCTATGCCCAGCAACATTCTAGGCACAATGGTGAACAGATACTTGTTGCTCAGGTGGAGAGAATGCACTATGAGGACGATATATTACTATGCAAGAGAATGAATAATGTGAGGCTGTAGAAAGTTCTATTAGCATGGTCAAGTGGATGCTTGTAGGTATAAATAATGAAGAGGCAAATGGCTAGCTAAGGGAAGTCATCCAAGATAGTGATCCCCTGCACAATAAACAGATATCTGTGTCACTATCTTCAAGGGAGAGAAAAGAACAAATGGGAAGGCTCTGGGGAGGAAGGGACTCTTCAAAGCTCTCCATGTACTTGCCAATCATTATCTAAGCAACCTTAAGACATAGACATGATTAGACGCAGAAACAAATAGCAAAGCAGATGCAGCTTATCTAAGTCCATACAGAATAAGTGGTCAAATCGATATTTTACCGCTAATATACTTGGAGAACTAGATATCTCACTCTCTCTACGTTAATATACTTATATCCTTAGAGTGTTTATTTTGTAACTTGGTACTTCTACAAATGAAGGTAATTAAAAAACCTTTAACCTTTATTTCTTTATAAATGTGTCATAACCATGCTAAAGCTGTTGTAAAAAATATGTATCTAACTGGTTAAAATGAGAGACTTGAGTGACAGAATTTCAGTATTACAGTTCTGGAAGTGTGAACCTACATAGTAGCAGCATCCTTCCTTCATGGTGATATTGGGAACAGCATCTTCTCCAAGTCTCTTGACTAACTCCTGGTGTCCTCAACGACTACAAATCCTGTAGATGACCTTTCTTACCATGTATTTATTTTAGGGTACTTACACAATATTGGTGACCTTTGGACTGAATTTGATTTTATGATTTTAACGATTTCCAAAAAAAGCTGACATTATATGATAATGAGTGGCAGAAATTTAAATTTTTAGTTTTCAAAGACATACTTCAGCCCTCATTAAGGCATATATACTTTTTATAAAAGCAGAGTTGCCATAGTTCATTTTCCTATCCCTGTGATAAAACCCTGACTAAAAACAACTTATAGTAGGACCAAATTTCCTTAGATTATGGGTCATACTCTATCTTTAAGAAAAGCAGTACAGGAGGTGAAGGCAGGAACCTCCAGTCAGAGAGGGAGGTAGAAACAATGGAAGAATGTTGCTTAGTGACTTGCTCTCCACCTCTTGCTCAGCTTCTTTCCTTATAGAACTCAGAACCACTGATTCAGAAGTGGGTCACTGGCCAAAGTGGGCTGAGACCTTCCATATCAATTACGGCAAAAGAGCAATATTTTAGTACAAGCTTTTCAAGATGTTCTAGATACTGTCGAGCAACAAAACCTAACCAGCACAATTGATCACTTATCAACTTGATCCAGAGATAAGCCACTATTAAGCCATAACCTTCTTTACTTGTTTATCTTTAAAGGCTCATGTTAATATCTCTAAAAGTTCCAAAGTCTTTATAAAATTCAACACTTCAAAAGGTCTATAGTTCCATGTCTCTTTGGAAGTCCAAACTCTGTCCACTGTGGCATCCTGTAAAATCTAAAATAAGTCATACACTCTTTCCTTCCATGCTGCAGTTACAGTCAAAGCAAAGCAAACCAAGGATCTCATAGTATAAGCCACTCAACGTCTGATATCTGTGACTCACTCGTGAATGTCTATACTCCAAAGGGTTTAGGAAGACTCATTTCTCAGCTTTGTCCTGTACAAAACACAGAACTTATTTCATAGGCTCAAGCTGGTTCCACACCACATCTGCCACTGTCTCTGGTGGCCATCCATTGTCCTGGAATCTACAATATACTGGAGTCTCTATTGCAACTGAACATAAATCTGCAGCAATGGCCTCCTTTCAGATATCTGACCTTGATATGTAGTAACTTAGTTGTTTGAGATGCAGCCATAGCTTCTGTTAGACCAGAGCTTCTGTGTATTAGTCCTGAAAGAAAATTCTTCCAAGATGTTACCTCAGAAATCTGCATTTCTCTCAGCAAGTTTCCACACAACTAAGGTCCTAGCATTCAAAAGCTTTTCCAGCCAAAGTTCCAAATACTTCTGAAATTGTCCCCAAAGCTCCATGATGAGTAGGGTGTTTTCATTCTTTTTAATGTATTTGTTTTTATGTGATGCCATCTTTCATTTCTTGTTTAAAGCAATCTTCTAAATACCTTTTCTATCATGGCCACTAGATTCTAAGTTAGCCCATGTTAGCACATAATTTACTTTTCTATATAAACATGAATGTGCATTATGTTAAGACTTTGCTTTCCTGACGTTCTATTTCCAGGATTCAGGTCCCCATAGTCCACAAGTTCTGAAAGTAGTAAATGAAAATCCCCAGATACAATGAATTACACATTTTGTTTGGCAACTATTCTACAAAGTATGATGAAATTTCTCATTGTCCCCCAGGAGGAATCTATTTTGCACAGAGTTTTGTGTGCTGTTATTGTCTTTATACATGTAAATGCACATTTAAAACACTATCCTCCATCTAGTCTTCCTTAATAAGATCAGTGGTAGACCCTCATTCGAACCAGCTACTCTCACTTGATTATTTGAGAGTGCTATTATACTTTGTAATGTCTGTATTCTACCCTCTTTTGGGATGTTTAATACAACAGAATGAATAGCTTATTAACAACAGAAATATATTTCTCATAGTTGCAGGGGAGAGAAGTCTGAAGTCATGGTACCCATATGGTCACGGAATCTTGAGAGATGGTCTGTTTCCTTTTCTGCTGCTGTGGTATCATTCCCTGGCAAAGGCAATGGAGAAAGAGATGCTTTGGCTCACAGTTCAAGTGTAGCCCGTCATTTTGAGAAAGTCAAGGCAGCAGAACTGAAGCAGCTATTCTCATCCGGTGTCCATTGAGAAACCAAAAGCAATACATGCAATCCACTCAGCCCTCTTCCTCACTTTCATAGTACAGCATCCTCCCCACCCAGCAGTCAGTGGATCCTTAATTAGTGCAATCAAGATAATTCCCAAATGCAACTCACGGACCCTCTCCCAGGTGACTGTAGATCCTGTCAAGTTCATACCAACCTTCCTCACAAGGCCCGATTGGTACTTGCAGGCTTCTTTCTCCTGGCTCTGTGCTCATAGGGTAGAATGAGGGCAAGAAGGCTCTGTGATATCCCTTCCATAAAACCATTAATGCCAACATAAGGGCTCTACTTACTGACTAAAGCCCCGTCTCATATTACCATCCAATTATGGCCTATAATTTCTTTATATGAAGGTGTCAGGAAACACATACAAGCAGTTCACACCATGTACCATTTATTTGTTGTACAACTATCCACTTATTGGCATTCTCAAATATTTGGCTTTTTTTTCTGTCATTAGAGGTTCATATGGTATATTGGCTCTCAGAGCTATAAGCAGTGTCAAAGCAGAGCAAGCCTTAGTAATCTTGTCATAAAGAATTTGCCTCCTCTGTCACCAGGAAAGCTTAACACATGATCCACCTTTAAACACAGCCACTAAGGTAAGAGCTTTGAGAACCAGACTTTGTTTATTTAGAGCTTTCATTCAATCTGTTTTTCAATGCTGGATATTGAGTCCTTGTCCCCCAAGAACCTAAGTTTCCTCAAGACAAAAATATAGCTGCCGATTCTAGCTATCTCCTAGGATTGGAAGAAAGACTGCTTTCAGGGGGCTATTGCTGAAAAAAGCGGGAAAATTTGATAGTAACTCTTTGTAAGTATTATCTACTGTATCATAATTATTCAGGCTTCCTTTGCCTTATTTTAATTAGCTTTGTAAACTCATCAGTACACCTTTTATGACCAGTTAAGTTCTCTGTTTCATTATGCTCTCAGTGTCAATGCCGCCAACATGGCACCTTCAATGTCAATCTCGTCAGTAAGATACTGCTTAAGAAAGGAAAGGGGCTGGTTGGGTAAAGGAGCAAGGCAGACAGCAGTGGGACATGCGTCATTACCATCTGTCCATCAGCAAGTGCACAGAGCCTGTTATAGAAAGATGCTAGGACAGCAATTGAACATGACCAAAATATACATTTTAGATAACTATATTTTCTCTGTGCTTTAATACCATGAGCACAGAAGTACCAAAGAATGGCAGGGCATCTTCAGGACCTTAAAGTACATACATCCCTGGACAACGGTAGTTAACAGGAAAGTGAAAACTCACGTTGCAGGAATGAAGAAGCAGTCATGTGGATGAGGAAATCTGCTCAGACATTGAAGCCGTGGATGTGAATGGTACAGATTGACATTGGGAAGTTGCTATTTTAATCATTTCTTATTGGGTATTGATGATAGAGAAAAGGATTCTCAGTTTCTGCCATAGGAGTTTGATATATTGATCTTGAATTAAGTACATATTAATTGGGGTGGGAATTGTAATGGAGTATAATATTGCATTTTAATACCACTTTAACGGTTCTTTAAACTGACATATTCTTTTTTTTTTTTTTGGAGCTGATGACTGAACCCAGGGCCTTGCACTTGCTAGGCAAGCGCTCTAACACTGAGCTAAATCCCCAACCCCGACATATTCTTAAGAGACAACAAAAGTCCATTTTAATGTTCATTGTACTGTAATAATGTGCTCTCTGCTTCTGTGCTAAAAATAAATTCCAATGAAAAACATCTATTTTCAATAAAAGAAAGAAAAAATAAAATAACAAAAGTCCTAATCATTTACAATATAAATTTTAATTTCAGATTTTCACTCATATTCAGCCATTTTTAGGTAAGACAATTCTTTTACGTAAAAAAGATTTGTACTCTAATATCCAAACTGATAACTGGTTTTGTGAAATATAATGACAGGGGCTGGAGAAATGGCTCAGTGGTCAAGAGCTCTGTCTGCTCTTCCAGAGGTACTAAGCTCAATTCCCAACAACCTCATGGTGGCTCACAACCATCTGTAATGGGATCTGATGCTCTCTTCTGGTACACGGTTGCACATGCAGAAAGAGCAGCCATATACATGAATACATTTTAAAAACTGGAAATACAGTGGTAAAAATTACTTCAGGTGTTTTCTGATACCTCTGAAGAAATATGCCCCTCAATAATTCAGAAGGAAATCAAAGTTATAAAGCAATGCAGGTCAGGAACCCTGACAGACAGTATATTAGAATAGCTTTTTATGACAAGCTTAGTCTAAAGTGAAGCCTATAAAATGTGATTGTCTGAGAGAAGGAAAATAAATTAAAATTTAAGAGTTCAAAGTTCAAAACAAAGATTTTTGCAAAACCATACATAGTATTACGTTGACAAATTATTTCTATGAGAAGCAACTTCTCTATAGTCAAAAATATTATTGGCAACAACCATGTTCCCTTGAAGCCTACATTATAATATTTATCATTCAATCCTGTGCCTTTCATCACTGTGTCTCACTTGCCATGTCCAGGCTCCACAGAGAACGGTACTTAGCTGATTCAGGATGCCAAGTGCCAGCTGATAAATAGATTATTTTTCATGCAGGTCACATCACCATAATGCTATTTTAATATCTAAAAGCTCAGGTAGAGATTGTCCTAAATTTTATAAACAGTACCAGAAGATTCTGTAATCCCTATTTTTATTTAGAAATAGGACATTCTAACATTTTGTTCTGTTTTTTGTGGTGCAGTGGTCATATCTACAAGTATAAGATGAGTAGTATAGCTAAAATGAAAGCATGTTTTGCATTGTTGTTCTCTTTTCAGTCTTCCCAGAAGACAATCCAAAGGCTTGGTTCTTGGTGTATGAGCGTGGAAGGTACCAAGGTGAATCAAGTAGCCCTGAGTTAGAGGCCGTTGCCACATCAGAATTAGTACAAGCTCCCTAGCTTGTGATTCGAAAGAAAATTTTGTTTCTGAAAACAGAACCTTCACATTTATCATATTTTGTGGGGATAAGAGGGTTATAGATCTGTCACAAGACATCACGTGGACTGAAGAACTACCTGTAAGTCTATGAGTATCAGACAACTTGGGAGAACATCAGGTCCCTGGGGAGACAGATGGAGGCCATCCCTTCTTCACACACAATGGGGTAAAGATACTCGTCAGTAAAACTTAAAGAGTAAAGACAATGTATAAGAAGACTTGATTAGAGCAAGATAGAAAACATTTCTGAAGGAGTTAATAGATGACAGAAAAAGAGATGGCTTCTTTTGCTGCCATATGCTACAGTTCTAACATCTGTAATCCACAGGGAATTAATTCCGCAGTTTTATAGTCTCCTGGAAGAGGGCAAAGGAAACAGGCAAATCTGCAGGGAAAGAAATGATCACACCAATGCAAAAGGACAAGATGTTCAAAATAAGAACCAGAAGATGACGAAGATGCCAATGAAGTTTTACTGAGGTCCTTTAAAGTTAGCAATAAATATGAAGTTGAGTATTGTTTGGAATTCATGGAGGGGCATGGAGAAACCTAGTAACATACCAGAAATGATGGATGGGGAAGCTATGTAGAAAGAAATGTGGTACAGTGTTTAATTTTGTGGAGAGAAAGCGAGTGGGGGAGGGAGAGAGAGAAGGGGTAGAGGAAGAAAGATCAGGAGAGAGAGAGAGAGAGAGAGAGAGAGAGAGAGAGAGAGAGAGAGAGAGATCATGAAGAAGCCATCCCTTGAATACTTTGCTCACAATGTTTGTCATATGTTTATGTTATACACTGGGGTAATAAGAAGCACCCCAGAAATACAATATAGCAGCACATTCTCCTGCTTCTTCAACCCAAGCTGTTTTGGAAGAAACAAGTTTGCGTATGAGTCACTATGCATGACAAAGTCTAGGAAGATGGAGATAGAACAGAAACCGGGTGATATAAGAGATTCTTTTCTAAAACTACAAAGCATTGTCATATATTTGTAGGAAACATGCATTTTGAACTTCAGAGCATGGGCCCTTCCTTCTACCTTATATACATAGCATCACCTGTCTGCTTTTCTCTCACTCTATAGTGGGAAAGACACTGAGACACTGGACAGCACAGCTGTGCTATGCTGAGGGGCTCACAGTATTCTCCGAGATATCTTGAGCACATTTAGAAGCGCGAGGGGAGGCCACTAAGAAGATGTGGTCTGCAGGATAATAAACAAAGTAACAGCACTCATACAGCCCATTTTGGGTGAAGCTCTGCCTCCAGGAAGCATTACAACTTCTAGAAACAAGCAACTGAAAAGTGAGTTTTCCTTGTATTTTGCTTGAAGAGCAGGATAGAGGACAGGAGACTGAAGCTACAATTTCCCTCCTTTCTGCTTCACTTTGAGCCATTTACCAAATGACACATCACAAAGAGATGGGAGCCAATTTTCGAATTTGGACCCCACATCCAAACTATCCACACACAATGCTTGAAAAGCCAGCGCCTCTTCTCGCCAGCTTGACGGCATGGAGTCTGCTAATGAAGGCTTTCCAAATGGACAGATGCAGACATACTGCTTCCTAAGCCTTGCACTAAAACGCAAACTGCCCACAAAATCCAATAGCAATGAAATCATGTTGCAAAGACTGCACGGGAGTGGGAAGGGACATGCACAGCCATGAGCAACTGCTGCATCATGAAAAACCGGTGTGATCCTTTGCTGGTCCAGAGGCTATGGAACCACACTTCATGCTCGATGATCTCTTAAGTCTCTTCAAAATGAAGCTTACACCTGAATAGTATAGTGCTAGTGACTAGGAAATTCCAGAAGAATACAGTCTTATCGCTATTGCCAAGTCCTGGAGGTGAACTGTGGTGGTTTGACTGAGGATGGCACCAATATACTCATATATTAGAATACTTGGTCTCCAGTTAATGGAATTGTTTGGCAAGTATTGGAAGGTTATGGCCTTGTTGAAGGAGGTGTGTCAGGGGTGGGGAGGTTGAGATTTCAAAAGATTCTACCATGCTCATTCTCCCTCCTCCCTCCCTCCCTCTCTCCTTTCCTTTCCTTCCTCCTGCTTGCTGATATATATGTAAGCTCTCAGCTGTCCCTACCATCATGCCCGCCATCCTCCCTGCCATCATCCCTTTGTTCCATCATCGAGGATTCTGAAACTGTAAGCCAGATTAAATGCCTTATTTTATAAGTTGCCTTTGCCGTGCAGTTTTATCACTGCATTAAAAACAGTAACTTCGAGGCTGGAGAGATGGCTCAGTGGTTAAGAGCACTGGTTGCTCTTCCAGAGGTCCTGAGTTCGATTCCCAGCAACCACATGGTGGCTCACAACTATCTGTAATGGGATCCGAAGCCCTCTTCTGGTATGACTTAAGACAATGAGTGTGTACATATATAAAAACAGTAACTTCGAAAGCTACAAATTTCAGTGGCACAGAATGTAATGTTGGGGGAGGGGTCTGTGAGACCCCATTTACCAAGAAAAATTAGTCCATACTTACCACTGAGTTTTATATTGTAAGATATCCTGTGGTGTTTGGGAAAAGTGTCAGCTTGCTGACATAGACTAACTATATTGGAACACTTTTTATATAGGTACAGGTACAGGTATCAGAAAGTTTTCAATTGTAATAAGTTTTAGAAAGGCACTTTTAAAGATTTTTTTGAGGTTTATTTTTTTGAAATTTTATTTTTTATTGGATATATTTCTTTATTTACATTTTAAATGTTATTCCCTTTCCCAGTTTCCTGTCCATAAGCCCCCTAACCCTTCCTCCTCCCCTTCTACATGGGTATTCCCCTCCCCATCCATCCCCCATTACCGTCCCTCCTCCAACATTCCCCGGCACTGGACATCCAACCTTGACAGGATCAAGGACTTCCTCTTCCACTGGTGCACAAACCTTGGCTTTCTCTGCTACATACGCAGTTGGAGCCCTGAATCAGTCCATGGGTAGTGGTTTAGTCCCTGGAAGCTCTGGTTGGTTGGCATTGTTGCTCTTATGCGGTTGCAAGTCCCTTCAGCTCTTTCAATTCTTCCTCTAATTCCCCCCAAGGAGTCCTGTTCTCAGGTCAGTGGTTTGCTGCTAGCATTCACCTCTGTATTTGACATGCTCTGAATGTGTCTCTCAGGAGAGATCTATATCTGGTTCCTATCAGCATGCATTTTTTAGCTTCATCCATCTTATCTAGTTTGGTGGCTGTATATATATGGGCCACATGTGCAGCAGGTTCCTTCAGTTGCTGCTCTAAACTTTGCCTCCATATCCCCTCCTATGGATATTTTTGTTCCCCCTTTTAAGAAGGAGTGGGAGCATCTGCATTTTGGTCAATTTTAAAGATTTTTAGTGTTAGTTATCTATTTATAAACTGCCTACTTATTGTTTATAAAGGTATATAATGCTTATAAATAGACTTATTTATAAATAAACTTATTTATAAATTTGTTATGCTGTGATATGTATGTTTGTAGATTGTGATAATATTTAATGTTATAGCAATCCAATAGGGGTGAAGCACAGCTTATTTGCGATATCTGTAAGAATCATGTATGTGGTGGACCATTTCTGTGGTCTTATTATTTATTTCTTAATTCAGTGTGTATCTCTGTGTGTACATGTATGCGTGTGCATGTGCATGTGTATGTGTGTATGCATGTGATGTATGCACAAAAGTACAGGCATGCAATGCTCTGGTTCCTACTCATGATGTCCTCTAGGTATCAGTGAAATAAGCTCTTTTCTCCTCTACTTACTTTTGGCCATGGTTATCCTTTCACAGCAATAGAGAGCACGGCTAAGGCAAACTCTATGAACGTCTTTCAGGAACTGAAAGTATCTTCAGAAATTCCCAGTGTGAGAACACAGAGCAAGAGATGTCAGTGATTGGAAATTTGTTATCATCACAATAGCAGGGGAGAATGATTTCACTCCAGTTCCTACTGAACGTGAACGTTCATGGGCATTAAAGGGCTAGTTGATGAGAAAATCTTACCTGTCTTCTCCCTTTCTGTCCCTTGTTCTAACTCAGTTTCTGAGAAAGGAGAATTCACACACTTAAGCTGAATGCAGCATCATTCTAAATATAGGAATGCCATATGATGCTCCATTCTAAATATATCTGTTCATAGTATTATACATAGAAATGTACCCAATAAATTTACCCCAATCACATCCCATGCCCATTGAGCCCTGTATTTGGCTCTGTTTCCACTTAGAAAAATCTATTAAATTGGTTTAAGGAAAACTGCGGGTGATATTAAGGGCACCTGTACTCCATGTAGAACATTGGTCTCAATGTTCAGAAAAGGTAGAGCCTCTTCCCTTTCTCTTCCCCTACCTCGCTTTATTCTGGCTTTCTCTTCCTTTTTCCTTCATGCACTTTCTTTCCTTTCCTCCCCTCCCCTTCCTTTCCCTTCTCTTTCCGTGACCCTTTCATTCTTCTGACTCCTACCTCTCCCTCTGTTAGCTCAAGATCACCTCTATTCTACCCTCATGTTTACAACCAGGTAGCTACAGATATTATATCCCACTTCTAAACTAATTTTTAAAAAGTTATGTTATATTATTTCTAGAGTGTTAGTGTTATAAAAATGCAACGTCTCATGCATTGATCTCCAAAAGTATGAACACTTTGATGATGATGATGATGATGATGGTGATGATGATGGTGGTGGTGGTGGTGGTGGTGGTGGTGGTGGTGGTGGTGGTGGTGATGGTGATGGTGGTGGTGGTGGTGGTGGTGGTGGTGATGGTGGTGGTGGTGGTGATGGTGGTGGTGGTGGTGGTGGTGGTGGTGGTGATGGTGATGGTGGTGGTGGTGGTGGGTGGTGGTGGTGGTGGTGGTGATGGTGATGGTGATGGTGCCACACATGAATGCAGACATGCCATGGCATGCAGGTGTAGGTCAAAGGAGTTGGTTCTTTCCTTCAACTGTAGGCTCTGGATATTGGGCTTTAATGGGAAGTGTTTTTACCACTCCATGAATCTCTCTTTTGGCACTATGACTACAATGGGCCTGACTTGTACCCAACTGTAGAAATAGTAGGATGAGCACTGGTGACAAGCATCCTCTCAAAGCATCAGCAGTTTTTGTCACTTTAAGTCTTCCTGTCCTTAAAGGGAGTTCCTGCCTGCTGCAAGTCTGCAGTGACATGGAGTCTTGTATATCTCACTACATCTTCTCTTCTTATGCTTGTCATTTCTCAAGTAGGGGTCTTTCATCTGCTCCTCTGCACATCCATGAACCATGCTAAAATCATCCCTCCCTTCCTTTCTATGAGGTAAGCTGCTCCATCTGTCTCAAATGCCCTACCCTTTCTTTGCTCCATTTATCTACTTCCTTTTAATCTTTCAAGTTTCAAGTCACAAGTCACTGTAGATAGGTCCCAAAGACCAGCCTATCCATTACAGTTTCTCGCAGAATTATGACTCTATTGAACTGCTGCCTTTACTAACCCTTAAATTTGTCTGGCTTACCATAAAATATGTTCTGGTTCTTTATATTCATTGCTTTTCTGTCATCATAGGACCCATTGGACAGCAGGCAGAAAATTATAAATGAACAAGTAAGTGTAAGAAAAAAACAGGGAAGCAATTTTATTCACAAATGCAAATTTAAAGTTACTTTTGCTTTGAATAGTAACATCAACTTTTCTGTAGATGAAAATAAATGACAGATTCAAATAGTATTGTTCCTGAATATTCTTTTATATTACATTTTAGTTCTTATTCATCTTATGTGTGCATGTAAGCTTATATCACAATATTCATACAGGATTCAGAGGACAACTTGCAGAAATAAGTTCTTCTACCAATTGGGTCTCAGAGATCAAACTCAGGTTGTCAGACTCAGTGGCAAGCACCTTCACTGGCTAAACCATTGCTGACCCTGAAAATTCTGTGTGAACTCAATGTATGACCTACTGAGCAACAGACTTCAAAACTGAACCTCTAAAGTTCAGGGCTTTCACTTATTTCCTCGAAGTACATAGCAAAGTGCTACTGGGGTGGAGAAGGGATGTTACCCACTCCCACAGGCAGACAGAGAGGGACACTGTTGTATGGTGCAGCTTTTTCAAAAGCCTGGCATCTCATCAAAGAGCTAAACAGAATCAAAAGGAAATCCATCAATTACATACATACCCATAAGAACTATAAAGCAGATTATGAAGAGGTATTTGTATGCCAATTCTCACAACATCATTGTTCTCAATAGCTATATAATGGGAAAAAAAAACAGAAAAACAAAGGTTCTTTATCAGTATAATGGACATCAAGATGTGTCATATACAGACAGTAGATATTAGTCATAAAAGAGTATGAAGCTCTGGTATGTGTTACATATGACATGTGAACCAAGAGCACAATGATAAATGAAACAAGCCAGACAGAAGGCAACAAATATTGTATGAGTCCACTGTTGTGAAATATTTAAAATGAGAAAGGCATGAGAAAAAGAAGTACATTGATTAACCAAGAGTTGAAGAGGCAGCTTAAGGACTACAAAGCCTCAACTTGGATTTAAAGAGAAAGAAGGAGCCAAATGTTCTGAGCCACACACTAGAAGAAATGCTAGTAAAATGCCTAGGACACGGTTATAGCGAATGTGTACCTAGATGCACAGTTTTTAGTGCACACTAAAGATCCCACTTATATAATGGGAAAAAAGAGAAAACACCCAAGCAGAAACTCTACCAAAGAAGACACACGCATAAAAAAATTACTTATAAAATAATAATGCCAATACCATATATTGTTAGAAGATTGCAAATCAAACAATAGTAGATTTTTTGGGAAGAGTTAAAATCTAAAATACTGATAATACCATGTGTTGGAAAGAATAAGGAATAATAAAAATTCTTTTTAATTCCTGGCATAAAGTGATAGTCACTTTGGAAAGCAGTTTATCCATTTTTTCCAAAACTAAATGTATTGTCACAAAAAATAAAAAAAAAAAAAGCTGGTTCGTATTTACATAATCATGAAAATATTTGTTCATGCAAAATCTGCACACTTGTTTAGAGCAGCTTAATTGAGATACCAACTCTTAGAAGAAACAGTGGTATCCTTTAGGCAAATAGATACACATTATTCATTGTAATGAAATATTAAACAGAAAAAAATGAACTAATAAAATAAAATTGATCCAACAAACATATAAAAACATTTCACCAAAAACAGGTATTGCTTGCACACACATTCAAGTGAGATCATATATAACAAAACAAAGTTTAATAATATTTATGAAATCAATGTAGAACATATTTTCTAATGAACATTATCTAAAATTAGAAGTCAGTAGCATTGAAGAAAGAAGGTGAACTCACAATTATTTCCAGTCAAACGATTGAGGAAATAAAAAGGAAAATCAAACTGAGTCTGAAAAATTGGTAAGTTTCTATCATGGAGTTTAGCAAAAGTGAACCATGAAAAAGTAGAACATGAACAGACTGAAATAGAATTCTGGATCTGGTGGCTATGCGTTTAAATTTTACCATAAAAGAAGCACCAAAATTTGTCTTTCAAGCAGTCTTTATAAGTTTGATTGGGAAGGAAAAGTGCAAACTCATTTTATGACGTCAGGATGAGCCTACCAAAACCCCAGACAACAATACCACAAAAAAGATATATGAGTCAATATTTCTGATGGACACTCATGCAGAAATCCTGAAAAAAAGCAAATCAGAGTCAACTTCTCATTCAGCTCTGCCGAGAAGCTAAAATGTATGTACTAAATAAGAAATAATTTTAAGGTTAACTAATTATTTATTTTAATAGGCCAAGTTTTAAAAAATAGCTATGGAGGCCGCAGCAGTATAAATGAATTCATGCCAATAAGCTAGCTAACAGGAGATGGAAATGGCAAAGCCGGTGTCAATCAGTGGGTCAGCACCTTGGACAGAGAACGAGGCACTGTGAGTGAAGATGTCTAGCAATGTGGCCCACACACTATGTATGAACTTACTTAATGCATACCAGGTCTCAGCGAGAGAGGAGGGGAAATCACAGAATATAAAATTACTTAACACAGTTGAGGGTCCTGTGGATACCCTAAAATATCTGGAGAAGATTCAGGAATTCTGTTATGACAATTACTATGATTAAGTATACTCTCCTATGAAGATTTATGGAAAAATCTGAGCTGCAGAAACATAGGACAATGTGTAAATCACAGGTGGTCTTTCTTCCTAATTCTGAGGAATACTCTGTTTGCCTTCCTTTCCTTTGTTAAGGACCCTGCTGTTTCCTGAGTCCCTTGAATATAAAATGAGAGAAAGTGGGATTTTTTTCCTCTTAGAGTCATGCCCAGTGCTTTTATTACACTCTGTTTGTAGCAAAACCTTCCGTACTATCTCTACTCCAGATTCTTCCATTTAATGTCCTCTATCAAGGCTGCTGCCAAATTTGTCTTCCTAACATTTATCTCCAAGCTTCTGTTTGAGTTGAGATATATTTCTTATCCCTGATCACCAGCCAAAGTACCACATACCACACTCTGGAATTCAAAGTCCTCTACACGATGAGCACTAATTTGCAGAGTAATTTTTAGTGGACAGTGAAAAAACACTGAACATAAAAATAAGTCAAAAAATAATATAAACTTGGCAGTGCTGAGCAGCTCCCGAGGGAGGCTTACAAACAATACTGTCCAGCGAGCCCATCTCAAAAGTTAAGTAGTTTTTCTCTTACAGCTGCCCAAACCTGCCTGAGGGATGGTGATGACCTGAGGCCAGGTGAGTATGTGCAATAGAGAAAGGTCTTGTAGATGCTGAAAAGTTGGTACTGTCTTTTGACCAAATTTCTAACAATTGTCCACGTGGATGAATTACTTTTCACTGCAAACTTTCATTCTCAATTTCCCTTCTGCTTATTGCAAACCCTGGACTTGCATAAATCAGTCTCCTAAAGTAAACCTCTCTTATTAATCTTGTGATTCCAGTCTGTGCTTAACAATATTGTTTTGATTTTTCTGAATCCTACCAGCTCTGCTCAATGACACTTTCAGAAATGTCCATCTCAACTGTGGCATCTTATCATGAAATGCTGTATCTTACTAATTTGTCTAAGTTACTTTTCTATTACTGTGATGATAAACCATGGCCAAGGCAACTTACACAAGAAAAGGTTTCAGAGAGTTACAATCTATGGCAATCATGGCATGAGACATGGCAGCAGGCAGGCATATTGAGACAACCACAAGCAGAGAGACAGACACAGAGAAAGGCGGCAGAGAGAGGAAAGGGAAGAGAGAAGAGAGACAGAGACAGACAGAGACAGAAAGACAGAGAGCGGGTGGTACACAGGGGCTGCTGAGAATGGTGTGACCTTTTGAAATTTTTTTTGAAATTTCAAAGCCTACCCACAATAGCACACATTCCTAATCCTCCCCAAACAGTTCCATCAACTGCACATTAAAGTCTATGGACCCATTCTCATTCAAGCCACCGCACTAATCGAATATGATCTGACTTCTCCCAAGTTACTTTTCTCATATTTCCAATCTCAAAATTTCCAGAAATTTTTGACACGAAGATATAAGTAAAAGTATTATATGCAGTTGTTTTATGCATGTATTTATTTATTGCTTTATTTTGCTTCCTCTGTGTGTGTGTTGTGTGTGTGTGTGTGTGTGCGTGCGTGCGTGCGTGCGTGCGTGCGTGCGTGTGTGTGTGCGTGCGTGTGTGTGTGTGTGTGTGTGTGTGTGTGTGTGTGAGAGAGAGAGAGAGAGAGAGAGAGAGAGTTCCTGTTGATGTGGGTACATGTGTGTGAGTGAGTATACACTCATGGGAGTGTGTACCTGTGTGTACCTGTGAGATCAGAAGTTAATATCAGTGTCTTCTACACTTTTGAGATATGGTCACTGGAATTCACTGATGAAGTGAGACTGGCTGCTCGATCAGTCATAGAGATCCCTAGTGCTAGAATCGCTAATACATGTCACCAAGCCAGACTGTTTTATTTAGTTTTTAACATGATTCTGGGAGTGGGACTCAGGTCCAGAACTTTGACAACCAAGCTACCTCTCTGGCCTTATAGATACCATAATTCTAAAGATAATCTTTTTAACATATAAAATGAAAAGAAACTTTTAGTCTTAGGTTGTTTTAAACCTACTTGTAATAGGGATTCTCAAACACATAGACTCCTCTTTGAGTCTACTATCCAAAGGTGGGGAGGAAAAATAGTAAATAGGGCAAGGGGATGAGGACCTGTTGAGAAGGAGTTCTTTCAGACTATTCTAATCTCAATTGTGAGCAGTCCAGTTCGTTAGTGTCAGGATACCAAACATGAATCAGCAGCAATAGCACAATCTAGCAGAAACCTCCAGGCCTCTACTGAGTCCACACAAGTCAGCGAGAGCCACCAGAACCAGCCCAGACACCAGGAGTTCTCTCCCATGCCTCCCTCAATGAAGCCTAGACAAATGAAGTGTTGCAAAGGTAGATATGCAAGCACAATGTCACTGTCCATTGAGTCCTATTGATACTCTCACCAAACATCATGTGTCCTCCCATGGGTCTTACCTCAGCAAAACACCACATGAGTTGCATCATATGGCCCTACCAGAAATTTCCACTTCTTGAAATGTTATTTCTACCTCAATCTTTTTAGAATCACCTGGGGAATTATCTTTCCTATTGCTATGGCAAAATACCTTACACAAGCAATTTAAGGGGAGTTGTATTCATTTTGGCTTATTATTTAAGAGAGATTCACACTGTCCACTGCAGCTTGAAAGGCATGACAGTAGGAGCTTGAGATAAGGGTTGTATTATATGCATAGTGAGAAAAAAAGGTAGTAAAGCCTGGGTATAAAATTAAAGTTCCACCCTCAGTGATGTGCCTTGTTCAGCAAGGTTCAGCTTCTTAAAAAGTTGTCCAATGTTCTAAAACAGCATTACCAAATGGGGAACAGATATTCACACACATAAGCCTGTGGAGCATGTTATGTTAAAAACATATGTTTTTATGTTTGGAAATATGTTAAAATAGAAAAAATGAGACAAATCCTTCAACTTTTAAGTTAGAACTTATAATCTTAAAAATCTTCCATATGATGCAAGTTAGTGTGGAAGTGCACTTTCTTAGAGCCCAACAATTTTCTACATGAATTTCTTGGGTCTTGCAAATTATCTAGTCTTTGTCTAATATATTTTAGTGAGGCTAGATTAAAATTAGAATGTAAGATGACTTCTTGTAATAATCTTTTTTCCAAATATGCATAGCAATCCTCTTTAGTGGGGAAACATTAATTGTGATCCTATACAAGCAGCTGTCTATCGCCTAGGAAGCCTTCTGTTTATAAAAGTAATGTTACATAATAGAACAACCTTATTGTTCACTTACAAGTGCATTCAGAAGTCATTTGCTGGTACATTTTTGAATAAATTATATTGTTTATAATATTAATCAACATCATTAAACATTTCATTTCCTTGGACAACCTAAAGAAAACCATTCAATCTACAAGGAAAACTACATAAGGACAAGAAAGTCAGAAAATACACACAATGCACAAATGGAGGTCATCTCTAAATAGTTTAATAGGAAAAGATATATGAGTCAATACAACACGGGACACTCACAGGCATATTTTATTAAACTATATGGCCAGATCTTCAGCCTACACCAGTAACACTATTTGATTTTATAAATTAGGGGTACTAGGACTAGCAAAATACACATCTGCCTTTGCATTGTGAGCAAGTTTATCTTTATTGTTTTCCCCTAGACTTCTGAGACATAAACTCTCATAACAGCTCTGTATAAGAAGCTATGTATTAATACATGTTTTAAAACCCTGCTTATACCAACATCTTCTTATCTTCTTCAAGTAACCATCCATGCTCCTGGGAACCATCATTCTAGTCTATTTTATTAGACAATTTTAGATTTTATATATCAATGAGGCCATGTGATACTTATACTGATTTTTATTTGCTTTATTTCACTCAGCATGGTCTCCAAGTAACAATAATATTGAAGATGATCAAAAATAAATTTTCCTTTATACCTGCATAGTATTCTATAGTATAGTCACAGAAATGCCGAATGAACACAGAGAACCCTGTAGTTGAGCATTGTACTCGATAATCTCAAAACAAACATTCTATTTCACTTCTAAAGTGATTCTAGCTATGGTGTTATTGCTGCTTATGAGTTATTCATACTTATCGAACAAGAACATTGGGAAATTATAATTCTAACTGTTGGAAGGGTGGCACAGTCTTTCAGTATTTTACATAGCTTGACTAAATTGCACTCTGTCCTCTTATATATTAAAACTACTTCAGATAATGTTATTGTCAAGGTTTGGAACTATGGATTCAAAATTAGACTCAAAACGTTGACTAGGCTTTCAAGTTGTTCTTCTAAATGTGTGTTTGTGTCAAGAACAGGATGGAGCTGGCAGGACCAGTCTAATGGCTCCAGCTGTGACACTGATGACAAAGCCTGCTTAGGAAAGAGATCTGGACATCCTCCTGTCATGTAGACATCATCCAATTTCGATCATAATGGACCTCCTCCAAGACTCAACAAGCTGTAACTGATCTCTCCTTTCAGTAGCCAAATGCATCCTGGTCTCGAATTCAGAAGAAGTCCAGCACACCAACATCTGGCATCTATTGTCCAAAACAAATGGGTTCAGGTTCAGGCAGGGATGCTATGGGATCACAAGGAAAAAACATGTACATGACAAACATGTGCTGCTTCGACATTTTTCTAAGTAAAAGTTATTTTATATAAATGAGTATTACCATCAATCCAGGGTTTTTAAATGTATTTTCCAGTAAAAGGAAGAAGAGGAGATGGGAGAAAGGAGAAGAAGGAAGAGGAGAAGGAAGAGAAGAAGAAGAGGAAGAGGAAGAGGAAGAGGAAGGGGAGGAGGAAGAGGAAGAGAGAGGAGGAGGAGGAGAAGAAGAAGAGGAGGAGGAGGAGGAAGGGGAAGGGAAAGGGGAAGTGGAAGAGGAAGAGGAAGGGAAGAGGAAGAGGGAGGAGGAGAAGAAGAAGAAGAGGAGGAGGAAGAGGAAGAGGAAGGGGAAGAGGAAGAGGAAGAAGAAAAAGAAGCAGTAGTGGTAGTAGTATAGTGGTAATAGATATAGATTGGGGGCTTCATCAGAAGCTGCTAATTCACAGGAAAGAAGTATTTTTCAGTTTGTGGTTTCCATACATTTTTGACAATAAACTAATTTAATAGTTATTTGATTTTAGCATTATTTTAAGTTTTTTAATTTTATATTTTATTCATTTTACATCCTGTTCACTGCCCCCCCAGTGACCCCCCTCCCACAATCCTTTCCCCATCTGCCACCCCTTCTTCTTTGATCAGCTTGAGGCCTTCTGGGTATCCCCCCACCCTGCCACTTCATGTCTCTGAGAGGCTAGGTGCTTCCTCTTGATTTCTATACTTTTAAATGTAACTAAAAGTAAGAAATAGTTACACATTTACAGATTGAGGGAAAACTACATGCATGTGTATATAAAAAGAATATAAATATAAGAATATATTCACATACATTTCACTTTATAGCACAGGTTGAGGATTCAGACAAGAATCAATTATAATAGTAAACAAATAGATGGATCATGATGTGGATATGACGGTGACAGTAAAATTATTTGCTAAAAGAAGTTACTACCTGTCTGGGGAGATGGTGTAACTGGAAATACCACTTCCTGCTCAAGGCTGAGGTCCTGAGTTCAAGCCCTGGAACATACTGGGAAGGAGAGACTCCCAAAAGTTTTACTCTGATAATAATAATTAATAATAATAATAATAATAATAATAATAATAGATAATAGATAATAGATAATAGATAATAAATAAAACAGCAACAACAAACTTCTCTTTCTTTTATGAGTAAAAGTTGTTACCCATTTCTAAGTCACTACTTTGTTCAGACATAAAGAGAAAAAGAAAAGAAAAATTGAAGTGAATTAGAAAACACATCCTCGGAGAAAGAGGAACACTCCTCCATTGTTGGTGAGATTGCAGACTGGTACAACCATTCTGGAAATCAGTCTGGAGGTTCCTCAGAAAATTGGACATTGAACTGCCTGGGGATCCAGCTATACCTCTCTTGGGCATATACCCAAAAGATGCCCCAACATATAAAAAAGACACGTGCTCCACTATGTTCATCGCAGCCTTATTTATAATAGCCAGAAGCTGGAAAGAACCCAGATGCCCTTCAACAGAGGAATGGATACAGAAAATGTGGTTCATCTACACAATGGAATATTACTCAGCTATCAAAAACAACGAGTTTATGAAATTTGTAGGCAAATGGTTGGAACTGGAAAATATCATCCTGAGTGACCTAACCCAATCACAGAAAGACATACATGGTATGCACTCATTGATAAGTGGCTATTAGTCCAAATGCCTGAATTACCCTAGATGCCTAGAACAAATGAAACTCAAGACGGATGATCGAAATGCAAATGCTTCACTCCTTCTTTAAAAGGGGAACAAGAATACCCTTGGCAGGGAAGAGAGAGGCAAAGATTAAAACAGAGACTGAAGGGACACCCATTCAGAGCCTGCCCCACATGTGGCCCATACATACACAGCCACCCAATTAGACAAGATGGATGAAGCAAAGAAGTGCAGACCGACAGGAGCCGGATGTAGATCGCTCCTGAGAGACACAGCCAGAATACAGCAAATACAGAGGCGAATGCCAGCAGCAAACCACTGAACTGAGAATAGGATCCCCATTGAAGGAATCAGAGAAAGAACTGGAAGAGCTTGAAGGGGCTCGAGACCCCATATGTACAACAATGCCAAGCAACCAGAGCTTCCAGGGACTAAGCCACTACCTAAAGACTATACATGGACTCACCCTGGACTCTGACCTCATAGGCAGGTAAATGAATATCCTAGTAAGAGCACCAGTGGAAGGAAGCCCTGGGTCCTGTTAAGACTGAACCCCAGTGAACTAGACTTTTGGGGGAGGGCGGTAATGGGGGAGGTTGGGAGGAACACTCATAAGGAAGGGAGGGAGGGGGATGTTTGCCCGAAAACCGGAAAAGGGAAAAAAAAAGTACAAAAAAAATAAAAAGTTAAAAAAAAAAAAAAAGTAAAAAAAAAAAAAAAAAGAAAAAAACACATCCTCATATCACATCCACAAATGACCAGAATGACGAGCCTTAAACTCAAAGCATTTACTAATATACAGGAGGGAGTTCTCTCACATTCTCACTACATGGTACCTTACATGGTTGTTCTCAGGAAGAGGCATGCTGTTCTCCAGCTATTGTGAGAAATGAATCACAGTTACAGTTGTTATGACATATAAAGAATGTTGAAAATACAAATGAAACACTGAAGAAGAGAGGTGTGACTAAAGTAACCCAGTAGGTGGGTTACATTCTTATTTAAAGAACTCACTGGGTATGATAAAGGCATTAGAAATGAAGAGCTCACTTCAATAGTTGGTAATAAGAGAAGAAATGTGATACAATGAATAACCAATTTTCTTTTATTGGCAAAGATTAAAAAGTATTAGCACATAAGAAAATGAGTTTTATGTTTCATATTCAAAAGTGTACAGATTGCCACACAATTTTTAAGTGCAATCGACATGAATATATACATAAACTCTGAACTGGTAATGTACGTATTTATTTTTTATGCAAATGTGCACAAATTAACTTGAAAGAAAAAACATTTCCTTCATTGTTACTTAAAAATTTAAATAACAGGAATCACCTGAATGTTTAGCAATGGTAGTTTGTTTTCAGGAAAACATAGTCCAGAGCATGACTCATTATTTAAGTGTGGTCTTGGGTTCAATGTCAGTGATACAAGGATGTATGAAAATGTGTACTGTCTAGCAACAGAAGAACCGGATTTGTATCAATTATTTCAAGGGAATGGAAAACAAACAAGAAAGTGATTTCCCCAGACTAACAGAACCTAGGAAAAGTCAATAATTACATTGACTCTTAGGGTTGAAATCAGGCTGTGGAGGCAGGGGATAGGAAACGTATGTTACATCGGTGAGTTCATACAAACCCAATGTATTTATTATGAGAGTAGTTAATGTGAAATAAAGTGAGTAAGAAAAGTACACAAATCATTTACACTAGTTTCCAAACTTTCTAAAATATCCCAGAAGAACATTTTTTAAAAGGCATCATATATATTATACTCTATGTGCAATCACAGACACAAGGTATTTCTGCTACCCCATTTTTATCATCTATCTCTCTTAAGCATCTATGTTCATTTCAAATAAAAACTAATCAACATAAAGAGTCACAATGCATACTGATTCTATCAAAAATGATCTTTGTACTTTTCTTAACATTGAGTATCAGCGTTGCTCAACTCCCTGCAGAAAGATTTCTTCTTGTAGGTGGTAATTGACACAGAGACAACCAGACCCACAGAGAATGAGAGGCTTGGGAGTTCTTGGCTCTAAATGAGATGTCTTTATCACATCCTTCCTCTCAAAGCTCAGTGATGTATGTTGAAGATGGATGTGGTAGTTTAGATATGCTTGGCCCATGGGAAGTGGCACTATTAGGAAGTATGGCCTTGGAATAGGTGTGGCAACAATGTGTAGGTGGCCTTTGAGGTCTCCTAGTGTTCAAGCTCCTCTAAGTGTGGGAAGAGAGCCTCCTCCTGAATGCCTGTAGAGGATCAAGATCTCTTCCCTTCTGCTGCCTCACATCAAGATCTAGAACCCATATCGCCTCCAGCCCCATGTCAGCCTGCATCAGTCATGCTTCCCGCCATGATGATAATGGACTCAACCTCTAATTGTAAGCCAGCCCCAATTAAATGTTGTCTTTTCAGAAAAGTTGCCATGGTCATGGTGTCCTTTCACAGCAGTGAATCCCTAACAAACACAAAGGGACCAGAAAAGATTGTAAGAAAAAGAGGTGGTAGGTGACCTTACGGAAACAGCATTTTGCCAGTTATAACAGGGCTAAAGCACATACCAACTCAGAGTCGGAGACAGCAGGCACAAGACCTACACAAGTGGTCCTGTCCTTGAAAACATCTTAACCAAGAAACTATTTACAACTGATAACTTCTGCAAAAGGGAAAATTGGTTTTCATTAATAGAGTGAAATTGAGTATGCCAACCACAGGCCAGGATAGGCCCCATGCCCAGTAACAGTTGGCCAACACAAATTAAATGTGTTTGGATATTGAAAACTATTCTCAACAATAAAAGAACTTATTGGAGAATCACCATCCCTAACCTCCAGCTATATTACAGAGCAATAGTGATAAAAAAAAAAAAACAACTGTGTTATTGGTGCAGAGATAGGCAGATAGATCAATGGAATAGAATTGAAGACCCAGAAATGAAATGAATCCACACACCTAAAGTCACTTGATCATTGACAAGGGAGCTAAAACCATCCAGTGGAAAAAAGAGCATTTTCAACAAATGGTGCTGGTTCAACTGGCAGCCTTCATGTAGGAGAATGCAAATCAATCCGTTCTTATCGCCTTGTGCAAAGCTCAAGTCCAAGTGGATCAAGGGCCTCCACATAAAACAGATACACTGAAGCAAATAGAAGAGGAAGTGGGGAAGAGCCTTGAGCACAAGGGTACAGGGGGAAATTTCCTGAGCAGAACAGCAATGGCTTATGCTCTAAGATCAAGAATCAACAAATAGAACCTCATAAAATTGTAAAGCTTATGTAAGGCAAAGGACACTGTCATTAGGACAAAATGGCAACCAACAGATTAGAAAAAGATATTTACGAATCCTATATCTGATAGAGGGCTAATATCCAAAATATACAAAGAACTCAAGAAGTTAGACTCCAGAGAATCCAATAACCCTTTGAAAAAATGGAGTACAGAGCTAAACAAAGAATTCTCAACTGAGGATTATCAAAAGGCTGAGAAGCACCTAAAGAAACATTGAATATCCTTAGTCATCAGGGAAATGCAAATCAAAACAACTGTGAAATTCCACCTCATACCAGTCAAAACGGCTAAGATCAAAAACTCGGGTAATAACAGATGCAGATAAGGATGTGGAGAAAGAGGAACACTCCTCCATTGGTGGGATTGCAGACTGGTACAACTCTGGAAATCAGTCTGGAGGTTCCTCAGAAAATTGGATATAGTATTCCTGAGGGCCCAGCTATACCACTTCTGCGCATATACCCCAAAGATGCCCCAACATATAACAAGGACACATGCTCCACTGTGTTCATAGCAGCCTTATTTATTATCGCCAGAAGCTGGAAAGAACCCAGATGTCCTTCAACAGAGGAATGGATACACAAAAGGTGGTACAGTTACGCAATGGGGTGCTACTCAGCTATTAAAAACAATGACTTCATGAAATTCTTCAGCAAATGAATGAAATGAGAAAATATCATTTTGAGTGTGTTATCCCAATCACAAAAGAACACACATGGTATGCACTCACTGATAAGTAGATATTAGCCCAAAAGGCAAGAATACCCAAGATACAATTCACAGACTACGTGAAGCTCAAGAAGAGGGAAAACCAAAGTATGGATTTGTTTTTTAAGAGAGAGGAAGGGCATAAAGTTGGGTTGGTAGGAAGGGGTGAAGAACAGGGAGAAGTTTGGAAAAGGGAAAGAATAGGATAAAAATATTATATTCTCAAAAATAGACAAAAATTTTAAACTAGCGTTTAGAATTGTTCTGATGATGTTAATACCATGTCTAGAAACAACTTGTAGAGAAAAGGGTTCATTTGACCTTCCTGGTTACAGTCCATCATCTTGGAAGTCAGGAATGGAACTCAGGTGAAAATGGGAGCAGGAAACACGGGAAAAAATGTGCTTACAGGAATCTTTTCGGGCTTCTGTTCAGCTAACTCTCTTACATAGTCAAACCCACCTATCTTGGGGACAGTACTGACAGTGTGCTGCTCCCTCCTTTATGAAGTATCAGTCCAGAAAATGTTCCAAAGCACATACCCACAGACCAATATGATAGAGCAATTCCTCAACTGAAGTTCCTTCTTCCCAAGATCAGCCCCCACATTCATATATTAATATTGGCAACCAATGATATGGCAGTGTCTTTGTAAAAGCCATCAATATTAAGGCTCACCCCAACTGCTCACATATGTATATGTACACAGCCATATACATTAGTTTAGGAAAAAAGAATCTTAGACTTGTGTTACATACAAACAATTTTGAAATGTGAATGAAAATGAAGTCTGTCACATTCTTCATATCAGGTTTTAAATAAAACTGAAGCCAACTATGTAAGGTACAGGCTAGTAATGCAGTTTATCTCCACTCAAGCAAAGCTAATGTCATTTGGGAAGAATTTGGTACAAATTTCTCGCTCTGGGTATGAAGTCAACACACTCAGGTCATGAAAACCTCATGTCCCATTGAATGTCTGGTACTTTAACAGTGGGAGCTTTCTTTGTTCAGTTTTCTTTAGGTAAGTTCCCTTGGGAATAAATGCCTTTGAACAAATTTATTAAAATACAATTTTGTACATTTGAAATATTTGCCTATTTTTAATGTCCACTTTCCACGCAGCTGATTTATTCACCAAGCACAATAAGTTTGATCAATAGAAAGTGATCCTACAACAGTTTCAGTAATTGAAACTTTAGTAAACAGGAATTAATACTATTAACAAGACCCCACACCATCTCTCTGCAAACTTTTTAATTATGCCTTAAGATGTATAAGAAAGATCAAGACTACTGAATAGCTTGTGTAGTGGCGAGGGTTTTGTATTTTTTTAGCATGGATTTATGGAAATGCAGTTTGTCTGATGTGCATAGTCTTCTTTTCAAAAAAGATATTACTATTACTTTTCCTGGTACTGGAGAGTGTCCCTTTGTCTAGTCCATCACATGCTGTTCTTTGTTCTCCTGCAGGTGATTAAAAAAGCAATTTCAAGATGTCTTTTGTAAATAAGAAAAAATTCCAAGAGTGTTTTTGTATTCTAGGTCATTTTTTGAAGGAGGCTAAAACATTGCTAATAATGGACGAATGAAGACAAGGCAGAAAGAACAAGCCAGCCTACACTTCAGTGCTGCCGTAAATTATCTATTTTCTCCTGCAGTTGCTTGAAGAACATTTTTATCATCTTAGGAAACAAAACTGTCCCAGCTCTCTCTACTGCATGAAATCTTCTAATGGCCTTTTGTTGGCTTTTGTCATGTGGACACTGAGAAACTGGAGTCCAAACACCACAGTTCCATTAAGTTGTCTCTGTGTCATGAAGCCATTTTGCAAATATCAATTTCTGCCACTTCTTTCCTCTGTCTGCCATTTTATTACACTTCAGTAGGGATTTAAATGTGGTAATTCCTTTTATTTGTGTTTGTAACATCTGTAGAGGGGTCAGTTCTGGATGCTGCCGTGCTTTCAAAGCAAGAAATGTTTCTCATAAATATCAGGAAATCCTTACTAACGGGCCAATTTCCAATGTTAGCAGTATATACTCGGCCAGATCATTGGATTCCAAGGTGTAATCCTGTGAAGATCCCGAGAAGAAACACCATGTCCACTCTTTGTGCGCAGGTCTCTTTTGTGCATCTTTCTTGTGTCTTCTACAAATACCTAGGAAGCAGTGATTTTAGATTTCCCTGAACAGCCCCTTGGGAATGGCTTGTTTTGATAATGAGGTGTTTCAACATTCCCCAAAATAGAATCTTATTTCCCCCCCTTTCTGAGCTTTAAAGTTATCTCTAGAGTCAATGGCTCTGACCCAATACTTCCTAAATGGCCTCATTCATATCTATGGATTTACACATGTAGATGCACCCTTTCTAACTTCTACCTCAACCTATTCCTCCACTCTCCAGTGTCTTATTTCAAGTTTCTCATTGCACATCCTGACCTGGATACAAACTGGGAAAAAAAAAAAAAGAATCCGTACTTACTTCCATTTCCAAGTGTACCAGCAGTTATGTATAACTGCTGACCTTTGTTCCTCTTGGGTTATAAGCACTTTTGAGGGTGGGGTTATGTATTTTGTCACTGCTGCATCTCCAAAGCTGTTTCCACTATACTGTTTATAATTCTGCAATGTAAAGACTTGTAGAACAGGTGACTGCATCCTTGCAATAAATCTGAGTGTTTGTGAGGTGGGACAGAAAGAAAGAAGAAGGAGCTAGGGGGACATGGCAGGGGAAAGAACCCTTTACCTTACAGATGAACTGAATGAAGTCTCTTGCCAGCTGAAAGCCCAACTTGTAGAACAATGTAAAACTGTCTCTGTGGAGCATCACTACAGAGTAATCTCAAATGAGAATGTTAAAATCGCTGAAGCATGCTGGGCACCTAAGTCTATGTGAATTTTCAGTTAAACATTTCTCCTTCCCAACTTACAGGATTTCATCAGTGAATTCTTTAGTACTCTTCCAAACTTAGGCTTCTTCTCAATATTAAGAACATACTTCATAAAGTCTTGAGTAGAAGGACCAAGTTCCAGAACAAAAGAGGAAAATGTGGATTCACTGACACTCCATGCTGATGTACAAGGTCATGGTTTCTTTAACCAAAGGAATGCACAAAGAGATCTCAGAAAGGTTTTGTTGCAAATATGAACACATATTCTTTAATTTTTCTTAACATCCTTGATAGTAAGGAGTTGAATTTCTATTTTAGGAAAGCCTGATTTTCGGGTGCACATCTTCTAAATCTTTATTTGAGGACACTGGAAATGTACATCAAGTACTTCCCTCTCCTGGAACACGACAGTTCCCTCAGGGAAAAGGACTTGGGCAACTGTGGGAGCTATGTGCTGAAGTAGACGGTTGCTTTCCTCTTCATAAAATAGCATTTCCCCTTGGAAAACAACGACTGAGAGATGAGGAATTCCTACTCAGAATTTTCACTGTCTGAGACTCTTTTCTAAACATAAAAGAAATAGAGTCTGTTACTTCAAAGGAAAAAAATATAACTGACCAAAAATGTTACTCATGATAAGCTTGAGCTTTCAATGAAATACAGAATAATTCAGAAACATATCTAATGGGAGCTTAGTTGATTGCCAACAGTATCTAGTGAAAGTAGTGTGTCTATAAAGATAGTTGGCAAAATATTATAAAGTGTAATGTGTAAATATTGGAAGATGATATATTCACTCCAAATCAGCATGTTAAGCAAAGTATGAACTGTGCGCTAGAGAGGTGGTTGTCAGTTTAGAGGACTTGTTTCTCTTGCAGAGGACCCAAGATCAGTTCCAAGCAGCTATATGGTGGCTCCCATCTGCATCTCTGCTTTCATGGGAGTTGACACTCTCTTCTGACCTCTGCAGCCATCCCCGCAAAACACACATAGTATATACATACACATGTACTCCTGCTTGTACACAAACACACACACATGCACACCTACATACACACACACAGGCAAAACACCTAATATATAACTCAAAATAAGTAAATCTGAAAAAAAAAACTTAGAAAATCATGCATGGATAAAAATCCCTTCAAATGTAAATGCTCCACTAATTTTAGTACAACAGAGTAAAAAAATGGCTACTGAACTCTTTTCGTTTATGTATTACAACTAACACTTAAGAAAATGCTGTTTTTCAAGTTTTGATGTGATGTCTAAATTAAATCAACAAAGTTCTTTAATTTTTTTTAAGATCTATTTTCCTCTCATGTGTGTTAGTGTTTTGCTTGCATGTGTGTCTGTGTACCATGTGTATGCCTGGTTTCCACAAAAGTCAGAAGAGGGCGTGAGATCTATCTCCGGGAACTGGAATTATGAAGATTACGATCCAACAGGTTGGTGCTTAGAATGGGACCAGAGTCCTCTGGACGAGCATCCAGTGCTCTAACCCGCTGACCCATCATTCCAGTCCCCTCTTTACTTTTCTAAGTCCATAACAAGGGAGGACTGGGAAGTGAGTATGTTCAGGGCTCATTATATGAAATACCAAATAATCAGTAAAATATTATGAAAAAATAGAACTTTCTTCAGCATCTCAACTAAATTAACTTATGCAAAAATGGAATGCATACTACTTATATTAAAAAACATAAGCTTTTGTTAAATCAGAAGATAAAGACATTTACAATAAAAATGCTATCATTTTCATTGGGTTTTTTAAAATACAACTAGTTCATTAAAATGTGCATTTTCTGTCAACATATAGAAGTATCTCTATTTTTGTTACTAAATGTGATGCATAAAATTACATTGATTTTTATCTCTAATCGAGTAGTTATTGGTAGACATGACTGAACTCAGAAGATCTTAGGAATCCTTCATTTTTTTTAAAATAGCTTAAAGGAATCTAAAATAAAAAAGTTTGAAATGTACTATGATCTTTAAAAACTGCCAACTATAAATGGAACAGGGTTTGGGGTTATAGCTCGGTGGTGGAGCGCTGCTCTTACAGGTTCTGAATTTAATACTAAGCATGGGGGAAAATGCAAACCTTTAAATGTGGTCTATATGTGCCATGATTGCCGTATGCCAAGAATAAAGCAGATGTTGTGTTTACAGTAGAGAAAAATGGAGTATGGATATAATATTATCAATATGAGTTTGGAGCAATGATTGATTATCATGGTACAAACCTGAGTGAACTGTATGGATAAGCAAAGAGGGAAAAAACTATTATTCTGAGGTATATTTATTACAAAATTTAAATACAAAATTGCTAATAAATACGCTATAAAATTTTAATGTGGAGAAGCTATTTGTATTTAGTACAAATAATAATTGATATTTTTTCCATCGTTATTAAATTGGGTATTTATTTATATTTCAAATTTTATTCCCTTTCTCAGTTTCAAGGCCAACATCCCCCTAACCCCTATCCCTCCCCTTCCACATGGGTGTTCCTATCCCCATCCTCACTACATTATCGCCCTCCTCCCAACAATCCAGTTCACAGGTTGGGGGCGGGAGGAAGGGGGGTTCAGCCTTCGCAAGACCAAGGGTTTCCCCTTCCACTGGTGCCCCTACTGGGCTATTCATTGCTACCTATGAATTTGGAGCCCAGGGTCAGTCCAGGTATCCACTTTGGGTAGTGGCTTAGTCCCTGGAAGCTCTGGTTGGTTGACATTGTTGTTCATATTGGGTATCAAGCCACTTCAGCAATTTTTGTCCTTCTTCTGATTCCTTCAATGGGGATCCCGTTATAATTTCAGTGGTTTGCTGCTGGCATTCACCTATGAATTTGCCATATTCTGGCTATGTCTCTCAGAAGAGATTGATATCTGCTTCCTGTCAGCCTGCACTTCTTTGCTTCATCCATCTTATCTAGTTTGGTGGCTGTATATGTATGGGCCACATGTGGGGCAGGCTCTGAATGAGTGTTCCTTCAGTCTCCGTTCTAAGCTGTGCCTCCCTATCCCCTCCCAAGGGTATTATTGTTCCCCTTTTAAAGGAGTGAAGCATCCACATTTTGGTCATCCTTCTTTTTTTTTTTTTTTTTAATCTTTATTAACTTGAGTATTTTTTATTTACATTCTGATTGTTATTCCCTTTCCCGGTTTCCGGGCCAACATCCCCTAACCCTTCCCCTCCCATTCTATAAGGGCTTCCCCTCCCCATCCTCCCCCCATTATCACCCTCCCCCCAACAATCACGTTCACTGGGGGTTCAGTCTTAGCAGGACCGAGGGCTTCCCCTTCCACTGGTGCTCTTACTAGGATATTCATTGCTTCCTATGAGGTTGGAGCCCAGGGTCAGTCCATGTATAGTCTTTGGGTAGTGGCTTAGTCCCTGGAAGCTCTGGTTGCTTGGCATTGTTGTTCATATGGGGTTTCAAACCCTTCAAGCTCTTCCAGTCCTTTCTCTGATTCCTTCAACGGGGGTCCCGTTCTCAGTTCAGAGGATTGCTACTGGTATTCGCCTATGTATTTGCTGTATTCTGGGTGTGTCTCTCAGGAGAGATTTACATCCGGTTCCTGTCTGCCTGGACTTCTTTGCTTCATCCATCTTATCTAGTTTGGTGGATGTATGTGTATGGGCCACATGTGGGGCAGGCTCTGAAGGGGTGTTGCTTTTGCCTCTGTTCTAAACTTTGCCTCCCTATTCTCTCCCAAGGGTATTCTTGTTCCCCTTTTAAAGAAGGAGTGAAGCATTCGCATTTTGATCATCTGTCTTGAGTTTCATGTGTTCTGTGCATCTAGGGTAATTCAAGCATTTGGGCTAATAGCCACTTATCAATGAGTGCATACCATGTGTGTTCTTCTGTGATTGGGTTATCTCACTCAGGATGATATTTTCCAGTTCCATCCATTTGCTATGAATTACATGAAGTCACTGTTTTTGATAGCTGAGTAAAATTCCATTGTGTAGATGTACCACATTTTCTGTATCCATTCCTCTATTGAGGGGCATCTGGGTTCTTTCCAGCTTCTGGCTATTATAAATAAGGCTGCTATGAACATAATGGAGCACGTGTCTTTGTTATATGTTGGGGCATCTTTTGGGTATATGCCCAAGAGAGGGATAGCTGGATCCTCAGGCAGTTTAATGTCCAATTTTCTGAGGAACCTCCAGACTGATTTCCAGAATGGTTGTACCAGTCTGCAATCCCACCAACAATGGAGGAGTGTTCCTCTTTCTCCACATCCTCGCCAGCATTTGCTGTCACCTGTGTTTTTGATCTTAGCCATTCTCACTGGTGTGAGGTGAAATCTCAGGGTTGTTTTGATTTGTATTTCCCTTATGACTAAAGATGTTGAACATTTCTTTAGGTGTTTCTCAGGCATTCGGCATTCCTCAGCTGTGAATTCTTTGTTTAGCTCTGAACCCCATTTTTAATAGGGTTATTTGTCTCCCTGCGGTCTAACTTCTTGAATTCTTTGTATATTTTGGATATAAGGCCTCTATCTGTTGTAGGATAGGTAAAGATCTTTTCCCAGTCTGTTGGTTGTCTTTTTGTCCTCACAACAGTGTCCTTTGCCTTACAGAAGCTTTGTAGTTTTATGAGATCCCATGTGTTGATTCTTGCTCTTAGAGCATAAGCCATTACGGTTTTGTTCAGGAAATTTTCTCCAGTGCTCATGTGCTCGAGATGCCTCCGCACTTTTTCTTCTATTAGTTTGAGTGTATCTGGTTTGACGTGGAAGTTCATGATCCACTTGGACTTTAGCTTTGTCCAGGGTGATAAGCATGGATCAATCTGCATTCTTCTACATGTTGACCTCCAGTTGAACCAGCCAATTTGCTGAAGTTGTTTATCAGCTTTAGTAGTTCTCTGGTGGAACTTTTGGGATCACTTAAATATACTACAAATATCATTTGCATATCATCTGCAAATAGTGATATTTTGACTTCTTCTTTTCCAATCTGTATCCCCTTGATCTTTCATTGTCTGATTGCTCTGGCTAGAACTTCAAGAACTATATTGAATAAATAAGGAGAGAGTGGGCAGCCTTTTCTGGTCCCTAATTTTAGTGGGATTGCTTCAAGTTTCTCTCCATTAGTTTAATATTAGCTACTGGTTTGCTATATATGGCTTTCAGGTATGGGCCTTGAATTCCTATTCTTTCCAGGACTTTTATCATGAAGGGGTGTTGAATTTATCAAATGCTTTCTCAGCATCTAATGAAATGGTCATGTGGTTTTGTTCTTTCAGTTTTTTTATATAATGGATTACGTTGATGTTTTTCCATATATTAAACCATCCCTGCATGCCTGGGATGAAGCCTACTTGATCATGGTGGATGATTGTTTTGATGTGCTCTTGGATTCGGTTTGCCAGAATTTTATTGAGTATTTTTGCGTCGATATTCATAAGGGAAATAGGTCTGAAGTTCTCTTTCTTTGTTGAAAGTTGAGGTATAAGAGTAATTGTGGCTTCAGAAGGAATTGGGCAGTGTTCCATCTGTTTCAATTTTGTGGAATACTTTGGATAGTATTGGTATGGGTCTTCTATGAAGGTCTGATAGAATTTGCACTGAACCCGTCTGGACCTGGAGTCTTTTTGTTTAATGACTGCTCTATTTTTGTTGGGTTAATTTTTAACTGGTTTATCTGTTCTGATTTAACTTCATACCTGGTATCTGTCTAGGAAATTGTCCATTTCCTGCAGATTTTCAAGTTTGCTGAATATAGGATTTTGTAGTAGGATGCTTTTTTTAATTTCCTCTGATTCTGTAGTTATGTCTCCCTTTTCATTTCTGATTTTGTTAATGTGGACACACTCTCTGTGTCCTCCTGTTAGTCTGGCTAAGGGTTTATCTATCTTGTTGATTTTCTCAAAGAACCAACTTTTGGTTCTGTTGATTCTTTCTATGCTTATTTTTGTTTCTACTTGGTCAATTTCAGCTCTGAGTTTGATTATTTCCTTCCTTCTACTCCTCCTGGGTGTATTTGCTTCTTTTTGTTCTAGAGCTTTTAGGTGTGCTGTCAAGCTGCTGATATATGCTCTCTCCTGTTTCTTTCTGCAGGCACTCAGAGCTATGAGTTTTCCTCAGCACAGCTTTCATTGTGTCCCATAAGTTTGGGTATATTGTACCTTCATTTTCATTAAGTTCTAAGAAGTCTTTAATTTCTTTATTTCTTCCTTGACCAGGTTATTGTTGAGTAGAGCATTGTTCAACTTCCATGTATATGTGGGTGTTCTTCCCTTATTGTTATTGAAGACCAGCTTTATCCCGTGGTGGTCTGACAGGACTCATGGGATTATTTCTATCTTTCTGTATTTGGTGAGGCCTGTTTTATGACCTATTATATGGTCAATTTTGGAGAAAGTACCATGAGGTCTTGAGAAGAAGGTATATCCTTTTGCTTAAGATAGAATGATCTATAAATATCTGTTAAGTCCATTTGGTTCATGACTTCTCTTAGTCTGTCTATGTCGCTGTTTAATTTCTGTTTCCATGACCATTGATGAGAGTGGGGTGTTGAAATCTCCTACTATTATTGTGTGAGGTGCAATGTGTGATTTGAGCTTTTGTAAGGTTTCTTTTATGTATGTAGGTGCCCTTGTATTTGAAGCATAGATATTTAGGATTGAGAGTTCATCTTGGTGGATTTTTCCTTTGATGAATATGAAATGTCCTTCCTTATCTTTTTGATGACTTTTAGTTGAAAATCGATTTATTCGATATTAGAATGTCTACTCCAGCTTGCTTCTTCAGACCATTTACTTGGAATGTTGTTTTCCAGCCTTTCACTCTGAGGTAGCGTCTGTCTTTGTCTCTGAGATGTTTCCTGTAGGCAGCAAAATGCTGGGTCCTCATTACATATCTAGTTTGTTAATCTGTGTCTTTTTATTGGGGAATTGAGTCCGTTGATGTTGAGAGATATTAAGAAATAGTGATTATTGCTTCCTGTTAATTTCGTATTTGAAGGTGAGATTATGTTTGTGTGTTTCTCTTCTCTTTGTTTTGTTGCAAAAAAATTAATTTTTTGCTTTTTCTAGGTTGTAGCTTGCCTCCTTGTGTTGTGCTTTAACATTTATTACCTTTTGTAGAGCTGGATTTGTAGAAAGGTATTGTGTAAATTTGGTTTTGTCATGGCATGTCTTGGTTTCTCCATCTATGTTAATTGAGAGTTTTGCTGGATACAGTAACCTGTATGGGTACATACAGAAGGGTCTGTATGACATCTGTCCAGGGTCTTCTGGCTATCATAGTCTCTGGTGAGAAGTCTGGTGTAATTCTGATAGGTCTGCCTTTATATGTTACTTGACCTTTTTCCCTTACAGCTTTTAATATTCTTCCTTTGTTTTCTGCATTTGTTGATTTGACTATTATGTGATGGGGAGTTTCTTTTCTGGTCCAATCTATTTGGAGTTCTGTAGGCTTCTTGTATGTTTATGGGCATCTCTTTCTTTAGGTTAGGGAAGTTTTCTTCTATGATTTTGTTGAAGATATTTACTGGTCCTTTGAGCTGGAAGTCTTCACTCTCTTCTATACCTATTATCCTTAGGTTTGATCTTATTATATCCTGAATTTCCTGTATGTTTTGGGCTAGTAGCTTTTTCTGTTTTGCATTATCTTTGACCATTGTGTCAATGTTTTCTATGGAATCTTCTGCTCCTGAGATTCTCTCTTCTATCTCTTGTATTCTGTGGGTGATGCTCGAATCTGCAACTCCTTATCTCTTCCCTAGGTTTTCTTTCTCCAGGGTTGTATCCCTTTGTGCTTTCTTTATTGTTTCTATTTCCACTTTTAACTCCTGGATGGTTTTGTTCATTTCCATCTTCTGTTTTCTTGTTTTTTCCAGTAGTTCTTTAAGGGATTTTTGTGTTTCCTCTTTAAGGGCTTCTAGTTGTTTACTTGTGTCATCCTGTATTTCCTTAAGGGAGTTATTTATGACCTTCTTAAAGTCTTCCATCATCACGATAAAATGTGATTTTAAACCTAGATCTTGCTTTACTGGTGTGTTTGGATATTCAGTGTTTGCTTTGGTGGGAGAATTGGGCTCTGAGGATGCCATGTAGTCTTAGTTTCTGCTGCTTGGGTTCCTGTGCTTGCCTCTTGCCATCAGGTTGTCTCTGTTGTTACCTTGTCTTGCTGTTTCTGACAGTGGCTTGACTGTCTTATAGGCCTGTGTGTCAGGAGTGCTGTAGAACTGTTCTCCTGTTTTCTTTCAGCCAGTTATGGGAACAGACTGTCCTGTTCTCAGGCATGTAGTTGTTCCTGTCCACTGGCTTTCAGGTGTCCCTGTGGGTGGGAACCAGGAAGGCCTGCCCCTACTTCTCCTAGTTCCCTGTGCGCAGGGGGCCCAGATGGCACTAGGCATTTTCCTCTAGAGCCAGAAATGTGGGCAGAGAGTAGTCTCCTCTGGTTTCCCAGCCATGTCTGCCCCTCTGAAGGTCTAGCTCTACCTCCTATGGGATTTGGGTCATAATTGTTTTTTAAAATACCTGTTGACTTTCATTAGTCTACCAGCTCTGCCCTCCTTTCAATCTCTTTGTTCCCCATTTGCATATATTACTGTTATTGTTTCCCCTACTGTTATCAATCCCCTAATGAATTTGTTCATTAATGGGGACTGTGAGTCAGGCTTTCTTACCTTCAGCCCTTCTGAACTGTGACCACATCCTCTGCTCTCTAGGTGCCTATATCATTTGGTTAAAAACCATACACTATAAAAGAGGCCACATAAAAATTAGAGCCAGAATATTATTTGTCATAAGAGAGACTTTTCTGTGCACTCAAGGATATTAGTTGTTTCCTAAACTTCTACTATTGGGACAATACGAAATACTTCTAGATATTGCCAATGGTTCCTTAAAGGTCAAAATCAACAATTATCGAGAATCATACTGAATACTCATCATATTTATTATAAATAAGTGCTTTAAATTTTCACTGGACACATAGGTTTTAATGTAAATAGAGTTTTATTTTCCTTATCATACAAAGTCCTATCATTTAATTAATTTAGTATATACGTATGTATGTATGTGTGTGTGTATACATGCTTGCCTGTGCTAGTGCATAAGTGTGCAGACTCATGAGCACATATGTGCACATATGTATATAAGCCAAAATTAACTTCAGGTGTTGTTGCTTGAGAACTTTAGTTTTTTGTTTTGGGTTTGTTTTATTTCATTTCATTTCGTTTTGTTTTGTGTTTTTAAGAGAAGGTGTCTGGCAAGGATCTGAGGATTAATAAATATACTTGGGTAAAATGGACAACAAGACCCAAGGCTCTCCCTATCCTCACCTTGCCAGTTCTAGGATTATCACCACAGAGTACCACACTTCGGGGATTTATAGCCAATAATTTATTGACTGAGCCATATCTCCAGCCCCATCATCTCTCACTACTTATACTTTCTCTGGATCATTACCATATGACTATGGCTGTTTTAGTACTCCCTGTAGTTGACATTTTATGAGATCTTCCCTGTGATCATTTAGACCCTATTGTTTACTCTTATCTTCCACTCCATAGCCTTCTAAATCTTTAAGCTTCTTCATACAACCACATTTATTTTTCTTTCAAAGCATTTTTAAACTTTTCTCTGGGATTTTATTCTTATGACAACTTCTAGCTTTTTCACCTTATTTAAAAATCCCCTCTTTACATGGCTATTCTTGAAGATTTTTTTCCCATTGAGACATAGAATTGTAAGTTAACAGTTTTTCTTTTGTTGCTGTTGTAGCTTTATTATATCCTAAATTTTCTCTCTTTGCCTTCCCCGTCCACCAGTTCTGTTGATAAATCAGCTATTAAACCTACCCACTGTTCTTTGAAGACAGTATTATTTTTATTTTTTTCTTTTGTTTTGTTTTAACAGATATATTAAAGGTTTTCTAATCTATGGCTTTCAAACAATTTGATATGCTGTTGTGTAACTTTGTTCGTATTTATCTGACTGGAGGTTCATAGTACTTGCGTCTATGTCTTTAAATATTTTGTCAATTTGGAAAACTTCTCAGCCACTTTCTCTTCAAATAGCCTCTAGTCTCGTCACCTCCCTATTCTATGTTTTGCGAATGTGCATAAGTACAAACCGCTCTGTGTGCTTTCTCACATCTTGAGTTTGGCACCTCTTCCAAACATAGTAACCATCCTAGTTCTAAACTCCACAATTAAGAACTGTACGTCCTGACTCTCAAAACGTTTTGCCATCTAATGTCTAATCAAATCTCCTGATGTTCATGTGCCTGCATAATTTTGCTTATGGTCCACACAGTACAAAACAAACAAACAAAAGAACAGCAAAACTTTAAGGAACCTTTTCAGGTCTTGGTTAATGCTGTCCCTCCTCCATATCTGAAGGTCTTTACAACCTTCAATATTGTTCACTGATTATTTCACTGTGGGAAAATTTGTTCCTTTCAAATTATCTGAGACAAAAGAACAGCCAGCTTACATACTTCTTTCTGAATAATTTGCAAATTATCAGGATTATAACTGTGTATTGTAATGTGAGGCAGACCAAGGAAGGTGAACCTTGGTGACTTTAAGAATACTCACTCTAGTCCCTACCATAAAAGGTTAAAAAAAATGAATCCATTGAGTTTGAATTTGAATGCTGCAAACATCATTTCATTACTATAAAAGTTTTTGAATGCTATTAAGTTCTTTAATTTGTATCTCTGCATATCTGTATTAAACAAGTACTGTAGTTTAGTGGTCCTGCTATAGGTCACCTTAAGAGATAACACTATTCCAAGACAGTAGGAAATCCTGTTGCTAAAAACAGCCCCAAGTCTTTTAAAACTTGTCTTATGTCTTCGGGAGGACAGCATCTGTGCTACAAACTGAATTAACACAATTTAAGCAAATGACTGAATGGCATAGCCTTCCAAGCTTTGCTTTTAGAAGATTCTGCAAACATTTGCACAACTACACTAGTGATTCCAAGGGATGACAATTCCTTGAGGATTATTTAAAGCTAAGTAGAAACTCATATCTGCCTTTGTACTAAAATCTCACTATTTTGGAATCCATGTTAATTTCTCCAAGTAATCTAATAGCACAGAAAGAGTTCTAGTAATGTGCCTAAAACCAATTACATAATTGCATTTTCAGTAACTCTCACATACTTCAGGAATTATCCTTTCTACATAAAAATGAGGGGAATGTTACATTGCAAGCACTGTGTGTTCCTTATCCCAATTTTCTTCAAAAAAGAAAAAGAACAGGAAAGAAAGAATGAGGAAGGCCCCTCTTCTGTCCATGTGGAATTTCAAAGCAACAGAGCTTTCTTTTAAATGTTACTTCTAATTTGATGAGCATTTCTACCTCCAAGTTAATTCCAGGATGTCATTATAAAAAGTATAAAGCATTTGCACATAATATTTGGGATGCTTGCTACATTTTTTTTCATTTATAAAATATTTCATTTACAAGTATGTTCTTTGTGAGGATCTACAAGAGTCCAAGTAATTGGACTGACTCCAGACCTGATTCATGCCTCAGGCAGAGACAATCAGAAATCCTTGTCACTGTGATGCCACTCACCAGCTTGGAGGCAAGCATGTAATCCTCAATGGATTAATGATAGAACCATTCTGCGGCTTCACTACAGTCCTTAGGAAAGCATCTACCTGTGATAGCCATCTGCAAAATAGGAGTTTGTTACCTGAGGTTAGAGGATTCAAGTCAATTTCCACTCTCTTTGGGCAAGGGGTATCTGAGAATTAAGGTAACACTGTGGAAAGTCGAGGTAACCATCCCTAAAACACGAGAAAGACCATTAGCCAATTCTCATAAGAAGCTTGGATATAGCCAGATCTTGAAATCAATTTGTATTTACTCATACCTATGAATCAATAAATTCATGACGCTGTTAAAATCAAACCATGATGATATTTATAAGGACAACTTTCACTAATTCTGTTTTTGTGCTTGTTTTTTTATTTGTTTGTTCATTGGTTGGTTGGTTGGTTGGTTATGTGTAGAAGGTCACAGTGGTTGTTTAAAAGAAAATGAAGCATGTGCCAAGGAAATCCTATTTTTGCGTATAGAAGATGTTTGTCAAGCCCTTAAAGATGAGAATTTTGCTATTATATATGATCTTTTGTATCTAGTAGAATAGGCACTCAGTATGTACTGACTGAATGAATACATGCATTTGAATTCAATACATGTCTGTGTATTAATTTATTCATCGAACAAGTAGTTATTAAGTACGTATTATATCCCATACTAGAATCAAGAACGCTACAATAAATCAAATACATAAAATTCCTTGTCAAAGATATAAAATTCTAGCTACTGTTGAAATTGTTTGTGAACCCTAAACCCTGGCTTATGATGTCAAGAGGTGGGGAGTCTGAAAGGGAGTGGACCTTTAAAATTGTAACCTCTTGAATGTGGGGAATTAGCTTCATAGATGGCATTATTACCTTCATGGAAGATGTAAAAAATCTCCCATTTCTTCTATTATGAGAAGTTACAGTAAGAAGATATAGATGAATGAACATAAGTCATCTCTTCCAAGATACTGAATCTCCTAGCAATTGATGTCAAATTCCCTAACTTCCATAAGTACTTCCTTCATCTCCAAGCCATTGGGCTGACATTCTGTTACAGTAGCCCTAACAAAATAAAAGCTAGTTTACTTAAAAAATTAAATTCTTCATAATTCCTTTTCTGGAATAGTAAGCATTTCATTAGCATTTTTGTTACTCTTACCACTTAGTCACTGTCTGTATTACCATATATGCTGTGTATCTATCTTGTTTAGTTTATGTCCTTTAATCAAGCCCATTGCAATATTTGACTTTATATGATAGATCATAGTTCAAGTACATGGAAGGTAGAAGACAGCTAATTTTAGTTGACTTTATAATCACAATGTTAAGGCATATACCAATATAACAGTGTCTTGGTGAGAAAGAGAATATTCAAACTGATTAAATCTCCCAAATTCAGGACTCAGCACTCTTAATGAGTTATATCCTAGGCTGACAAGTTTAATGAAAAGGCATGGGCAGAGTAAAGAAGGACCACGGGGATAGAGTATTTTGCTATCACTACACTTCACCCTGAAAGCACATAAGGAGAGAACAGAAACAAAGTGGGTGTCTGTGTTCTCACTCACCGTAATGGGATCAAGAAGCCAAACTGATATATTTCCAAAATCATCAATGAACTGTGAGGGTCTTCAGACAAATAGAACAGGCACTAAAGACAAAAGACAGGCACTAAAGGAAATATTGAGACAGTCCTTCTGAGAAAATAAAAATGGCTATAGATGGATTTTTGTTTTAAATGGAAATGAAAAATAACAGAAAAGGTACATGTATTGAAATATAAATGAAAAGTTAATGCATTAAAAGTTAACATTTCATTTCTGGTGGTGGACAACTGCATAAAATACATTGGTTAGTAAAAATATAAAAACCTATGTTAAGCTCCATAGCTTTCATTCCAAACTGCTACTCTACCTGTATAGCAGTTCATTGAGTTGGTCTGGTTAATTTTGGGATGTTATGTTTATTATTAGCAACTTTTTAAATAATAAAGTTTAAACAGTGATAGACATTCTCTCCTGAAAACTGTTAACCATGTTAATAGTTGGTGAAAATCAATATAAATTAAATTAAACCTGGAAGAAACCACATCCCATAATCACCTGTGGTGGGTATTATGTAGAGATCAAAATAATATTGCCATGATATGCTGTTGTGGCTCCTCACATGCGGTGTCTTGTTCTCCCCTGCTAGAACAGGGTTCTGACTTGTAATAATAGGTGGTCATAGGAAGTCACTATTCTGGGTCCAGAGCCCAATCTCCAGAAATCTGTACATATCTTCAATGGATTGCTCATTTTCCTGGTACATTCTGCATAATATATAGAAGTATAAGACAGACTGTTGAATTACAAGAGACAATGCGCAGTGTCACTACTAGCCATCATAAGACCCTTGTCTGTTTTATGTAGAGGAATTTTAGTCCAGCATCATGGCTGCTCTAATCACATGCACAGACCTAGGTCTGTGTGATCTCCCTGGAATGCAGACACATCCTTAGTACATTACTTTAATCTCAAACAATGAAGTTAAAGTTGGTTGGTAGAAATAAGCAAGAATGTTTGGACATGATGTCAAATTGAGTGGTAGACAAAGAGATGAATCAAAGAAAGACTTGAGAGAATAGAATAGAGAGAAAGGAAAGGGAAGCTGTTTGAACTCTGAGACTTATAGAGAGAGAAGGTAGTTTTACCAGACAGTTATAGAGAGACAGAGTGTGGAGAGAGAACAAGCTAGACACAGGTAAAAACAGAGTGATCCAGAGAATGCGAAGTAGCCAGAAAATTAGAATATATTGCCAGGGTTAGTATGAGGCTAAGCAGATCAATTTAATCAGAAGCTGAGAAAGAAGCCAAGTTGAATCAGTCAGCTTGGAGAGGAATTTGAGCCAGAAGAGCTGAGTTAAACCACACAGTCAGAGATCAGAAAGAAGAAAGGATGATCTTATTCAACAGGAAGTCACAGAGGCTGAAAACATTCTAGGCCTAGATAAGATTTTATAGAGGATAGAAGCTTCCAGGACTAGGCCTGGGCTAGCAGACAGACACAGTAACCCTTACAGACAACTACATCAGGGGAATAAAAGTTACTTTTACAGCTTTATGCATAGCCTTCATTAAACTGAGTTTATCCTATGATTTCTCTCTTAAACTTGGATGAAACTTGGTCTCTGAAGCTATGTGAATAACCAAAAGAAGAGCAAAAGAGACAACGGGCTGAACCCAGCTTGCACTCCATGGCTGCACAAGGAAGTGATCGCTATTTTACGTTATTAAATTTTAGGGTGATTTATGCATAGCAATGGGAAATAATAAAACCAGTTAAAGTTTAGAAATAGTTTAAGCCTTAATAATGTAACAGTTGTATTAACCACAAGGTTAGACCTGACTTCCTGCTTAAAGATGTTTTTTCTGAAATCTCTAGCAAAACTGTTCAACAGGGTAGATTTTGGATCCTTTTAACCTCTAGCAGGAACTAATTTCTAACCTAGCGTTCACCCATAAAGTAAAAATAAAGAAAACAGGTTAAAGGTGACCCCTCACTTTGGTTTATAGAACAGAGGTTGATTTACCACATCATGTTGTAAAGAAAATTTTGCCCTAAACCAGTATTTAAAACATCAGGCTAAAAGCAAATGAATCATATTTATTACTTTTCTCTCAGCTTTCTTGTGAATGAGTCCAATTTCAATAGTGACAGAAAATAAAGCTTTGATTTTACCACATTATAAGCATAATAGAAAGTTTATTGAAACCTCTGGAGATAACTCCATGTCTATTAACAACCTACTTTTGTTTCTCCACTAAGGTTGGTCCCTTTCGCAAGACTAGACCAGCTACTGCAAAGTCAAACTCAAATGCAATATACAAGGCTAAAATAATTCATCTTATTTTTTCCAGTTAAAATGTTGCCCAAAATGGGAACTCCTGGTGTCTTTCTACTGCATCTTTGATGGTGGGGAGTGAACTTGATTGCCCTCTATAAATACACACTGCAGGGATTTTCAGAAGGCATCAGGTATAAGGAAAAAGCTTGACAGGGTCTAGGTAGTCCCACTGCTAAATCAGCTCTTTCTATTCCACTGACCGACTAAGACCAACTGCCACTGTGGCTTTCACAGGCTCCTAAATACAGTTGTAAATATAACTTTTATTTGTAGATATAATTGTCATCTCAGAGGCTTACTCCTTTCTAGTTTTTTCTGAACTCTGGCTGGCTGGTTCAACTCAACCGTTCTGGCCCCAAACTATTCTCCAAGCTGACTGATTCACATTGGCTTCTCTCAGCTTCTAACTAAATGGCTCTGCTTGCCCTCAAACTAACTAATCTTCTATAAGCCTGGGCCTTGAAGGCTTCAGCCTTCTAGGCCTAGAATGTTTCAGACTCTAAGACTTACTGCTAAATAAACTCATTCTTCCTAGATCTTTCTGAACTCTGGCTGGTGGGTTCAACTCAGCTCTTCTGGCTCAAACTCCTCTCCAACCTGACTGATTCAAAGAGGCTTATATTGGCTTCTGACTTAATTGATCTGCTTGAAAGACTGTCTATGAACTCCATGAACTCAACTGCTCCAAACTCAACTGCCCAGCTCTGAACTGAGCTCAACTCCACTCAACTGAACTGCTTCAATCTGAACTGAACTAAACTGAAGACCACTGACTAAAGTCAATAGACTCTCCCTCACTGCTTTTTAAGTAGGCTCTTTTCCCTGTCCTCCTTAGAGTTGAGCATATTTCATCTCTGACTTATTCTGTCAAATCTTCCTATGATTCATCATTTTGTCTTCCCCTCAATTACATGTTTTTTTCTTCTACAAACTAACCATATCTTCAATGTTTGGGATTAAAGGTATATACTAAGGGCATGTCTGTATTTCAGAAAGATGGATTAAAGATGTGTCATTCCAGCTGGATCACATAGACCTAAAATTTCTTTGGATGTGATCCCTTGCCAAAGCAGCCATATTAGTGGATTATCATTCTTCTACATGCAATGATAATTTTGATCTAATCAAAATATCAGCAGATTGATTAGGACCTCAGGCATGCACATGGGAATCTCAAAGCTCCTACCTACTTGCTAGCATGTGTCGGTCTGTTCTCTCACATCCCTACCATGAAGGTTTTACCCAGATAATTGCCAGAATATCCTAAGATTTCTCATCCAAAAGTTTCTAACTTGAGTCGGGCAAATTCCCATAAGAATTGCCTTTATCCTCATATTTTCTAAAACTATCTTTTTGCCCCTTTCATTTCAGACCCCCACCAGGGGAAATTAAAATAAAAACAAGCTGATGCTCTGTCTCCACTATAATCAACCAGGCTGACAGACTGGGTTTTCTCCTTCTGTATTCCCATAAAAGCTCCCTTCACCAGGACTTCCTAGTCCTGTTGCTCCCTTTCCCCTAGCACCTCTGTGTATGGATAAGTAAAAACGTGGCATGGTGGCTCAGGGTTATAATACCAACAATTCAGTTTATAAGACAGGGGAATTGTTACATGTTCAAATTAAATATAGGCTACAGAGTGAGACTTTACCTCAAAAACTCAAGAAATAAAAATTTTAAAATATGCTCAACTGCTGACAGAAGTGGGATACTAAATGCTTAGAATCTGGAAATAAAACCACCTCGGGTCAAACCCCTGATCATTTTTCAGTTTCTTTTTCTGTAAAACAGAGATAACTATAATATCTATTTATGGGGTATTGTAAATATAAAATGAGTTGGTTTGGGTAAAGTGTTAGGAACTGAGTGTAGTACTAGTGAAACACACCTTTCTCACTACATGACCACCAATGAACACATAAGAGATTCACCTCCATCAGAAACATGACTTGAGGCTTTAGGGGGTTAAACATTATTTTAGATAACTTTAAGCCATTGGGATGTACAAGTAGTTTACTGGAGCTAGAAAGAGATGAATATTTGCTTTTTAGGGTTGTTTTCCCAGCCACTAGGTTTTGACCCTACAATTCCCCCATACTTGAAATGAAAGTGGAGTGAGCTTTGTTATTTCCTCTGACTCAGCGTGAGATAATTGTTATTTAAATAGGGCTGTAGGTGTGTGCTGGTAGATGCTAGGTGAAGTACCCAGGAAGTAAAAGAGAACAAATCACGCTGCCCTTAGATTGTTTACTGTGCTATTGTAGGAGACTAAAAAATGCAGCGAAGAAGTGAGTCAGTTGCAAGAGCTAAGAGACCCTTTAGAGTTTCAGCAAATAGTTCCAGCTCCTCAAACAAGATTGAATCCAGAAGATGATATGCTGCATTTTGATTCTCAATTGTCTCCATTTAGATAAACAACACAAGCCCAATAGCCCAATGAGAGAAAAGAAATCCAGATCTCTGGGCCTTTCACTTAATTAGAGAAGCCTGGATGGATGTAGAAGAACCCTGGAGAGAAATGAGCTCAGAGCTTATAAAAGATGTGTGCTGTGCCAGACGAGCCTATGGAACAGTGGTAATCACTGGAGCCCAGGCTTGCACGAGGCTTCCCAGCAGGTTTGCTGTGACCCTGCCAGACACTGCTCAGCAGAGTCAGTGAAATAAATACTCTTAAAGACCCATCGCCCCCTCTCACCAGATGCTCTGAAAAGCCATTCTCAAGGATGTTTCCCATGCTACATGATTTTACAAAGCATGGATCCCCACCCACCCCATTCAAGTACATTTGAATCCCCTCCTATAAAAGGAGCAATAATAAATCATTAGGCTGATTATCTTTTCAATGTCATAACTATGCATTTCACTTCAGTAAAGATCTCTGAGTTGTTAATGCAATTCCAAGGGATGAGATCAAACAATAATCCATGTGTGCGCACGCACACGCACGTGTGTGTGTGTGTGTGTGTGTGTGCGAGTGTGTGTGTGTGTGTGTGTGTGTATAGTGATGTAGCAATAAAGAGAGATTGATATTAGCATACCAAATAAACCTGATTGGAAGCCCCACCCTACTTGGCTGACATGTAACCAGGCCTGTTAAATATCCCAACATTCTAGAACAAGATAATGATACAGGGAAAACCAATGCCCTCTTTGAGCTATTAGTCTCATTAATAAAAGAATTTATGAATGGACTGAAATTTAAACTTGAGGACAATTTTCTTACTTCAAAAGGAAATCCTCCAAGGCAGGCAAGTTCTAAATCTCACATCTGCCTGGAGGAGGAGAATGTCGGAGAGAAGGCAAAAATGCCATTGCTTTCGGCTTGCATGGAGGTCACACACATGGGAAGTAAGCAGCCACATGGTGGGAAAGGAAACTTTAGAGAAAGGGAACAGAAGCCAAAAATGTTGGGAAGACTTTATTATAGAAAGTGTGATGGCAGATTTTGATTGTCAACTTGATTAGGAATCTAGTAAAACCAAGAGTAGGGCATGCCTATAAATGCTTTCTTTTGATTGGATCATTTGAGTTGTGACAACTCATCCTATGTTTGGATGATACCTGGTTTTAGCCCACATAGTAGGACATGAAGAAGGAGAGACTAAACCACCATCCCAAGAATACACAGGGATGGACCTTTGTGTCCAGCCACATAAGTAGCAGAGGATGGCCTTGCCAGGCATCAATGGGAGGAGAGGCCCTTGGTCATGTCAAGGCTCAGTGCCCCAGTGTAGAGAAATGTCAGAGTGGGTAGGTGGAAGGGAATGGGTGGGTGGATGTGGGAGGGCAGATGGGATAGTGGGTGTCTGGAGGGGAAACCAGGAAAGGGGATAACATTTGAAATGCAAATAAAAAACATTCAATAAAAGACAAAAAAATTTTTAAAAGAAGGAAGCTTCTGTTTTTTGCTTGCTTGACCTTATTATCACTGGCAAGTTCTTCTCTCCTGTTTCTGAGGCATTCCTGTTGTGGGGCATACACCAGAGAAGACTACTTGGACATGAGTTTAAACCAATAGAAAGCTTTATTAAATGGCCAACCATTACACTAGTCTTTTGAGATTCCAGTGTAGCATTGAGCCTTTCTCAGTGTGAGCGTCTAAGCACAAAAATTATATTCTCAGTTAACAAGAACAGTTGATCAAAGTTGCATTTTGGAACTGTAGACCCTACATTTTAGAGATTTTCCAAGAAGAACAGTTTTTGGTGGATTAAGTCTTTGTTTTTGGTTTGGCTGATGGTGCTGTCTATATGCTGAGTTTCATAGCCTGAAAGGCACTTCCTCATTGAGTCGGTTGTATCAATGTTTGGGAGCCTGTTATATTCCTTAACTAATATTACAGCCTACATTGGGATTCCATGTAGACTGAAGGACAGCAGCTATCTAGGAATTTTCTGGAATTCTAGCACCAAATTGGGACAGTTGGGTAATACTTAAACAATTACTGGAGATTCTTTTCCCTTTAGGAGATAGACATTGACTACCCAGGTCACAGCCTATAAGATACTTGATACTTTAACAAATTATAATATATATATATATATATATATATATATATATATATATATATATTGTTTGAATATGCTTGGCCAAGGGGAGGGCACTATTAGGAGGTAAGGCCTTGTTGGAGGAAATATGTAATTATGGGTGTGGGCTTTAATACCCTCATCCTAGCTCCCTGGCAGCAATCTTCTCCTGTTTGCCTTCAGAACAAGATATAGAACACTCAGAGAACACTCAGCTCTTTCTACACCATGCCTTCCTGGATACTGCCATGCTCCTATGTTGATGATAATAAACTAAACCTCTGAACCTGTAAGCCAACCCTGATTAAATGCTGTCCTTATAAGAGGTACCTTGGTCATGTGTGTGTGTGTGTGTGTGTGTGTGTTTGTGTGTGATTAATATATTATTGATATTATATATGATTGTTACTGGTTGGTCTGGTTGTGCTATGTATTCAAATAATAAGTTCTATATCCTAAGATCTGGCTGCCTCAAGAAGAGTAAAATCTCACATATATCAGCTTTGCTGTGCAAACCTTGCTCCCCAACTTAAAACTGTTGGTTACATAAAGGTACTTATAGCCAATTACTAAAGGAAATGGAGGTAGGTGGGTTTTCAGTTATGTAACTGAGGGTCACAGGTAGAGACCATGAGGGTAAAAGGAGAGGGAAAGGGGAGAGAAATTAAAGGGAACAATGAGGAAGAGGAAGAAGAGAAAAAAGAGGAGGTCTCTATTAGAAGGGCTAGCTTGACAGCACTTGCCAGAATGAAATGCAGACCCTCCAGAACAGGTTACAGCAGCAGAAATAACACAGGAAGACTCAAACAGCAAGGATTTGGGGGACACTACTGTAGAAGTAGACAGTCTAACATTAGAGAATTAGAATAGGGGATATTGCCCAGTAATTACTCAAAGCTAGATAAATAAGACTTTTACTCAGTTATTGGAGGGCTTGCTGGGTCATATTAATAATTGGTAGAATATATTAAAATCCACTGAGAATGGGGTCCCTATTGGAGGAGTTAGAGAAAGGATCAAAGGATCTGAATGGGTTTGCAACCCCATAAGAACAACAATACCAACCACCCAGAGCTCCCAGGGACTAAACCACCATTTAAAGGGTACACATGGGCAGACCCATGGCTCCAGCTGCACGTATAGCAGAGGATGGCCTTGTTGGGCACCACAGGGAGGAGAAGCCCTTGATCCTGCCAAGGCTGGACCCTTCAGTATAGGGGAATGTCAGGGCAGGGAGGTGGGAAAAGGGATAACATTTAAAATGTAAATTTAAAAATATCCAATAAAAAATAAATCAATCAATAAACCCCTTTACATGTATATATGTGTTTGATATGCATATACCATACATATATATGAAAGACATATTCATTCTATCAATTCTGATTCTTAGAGAATCTGGCTGATACAGAAAGCATGAGCAGTTAGACTTTCCTGAATACCTTGGTGACGTGGGCATACACAGAAAGCAGCATGCTTGAAGCCCTGAAACTTCTCTAGGAGTGGGATTTGGTAAGAAAAAGATATAGCATCTCACTGAAGGACTAATCATTCTGCCTATTTTTTAATGTATTTTATTGCTACTAGGACACTGTCATGAATCTTTGTCATTTCTCCAACTCACTTCCACTTTCAAAAGTGCTTATTTCCCTTAATGAACTCTCTTCCTTGCTGTTATCCATATCTGTATATCAAAATTCTTTTTCAGGAATCTAAGGTCTTGTAAATCCGTGTTGGTGCTTACTGGATCCCAGGCACTACCGCTAATGATATCAAAATTGCCTCCATTTGGAGCTGGTAACACTTGGGAGGAAAAAAAATACTGAAGACTAACAAACTGATCTATAAATGATAAATAACATAAATGACATTTCTCAGTAAAATTTACCGTCGTCTCTTTATAATTTGAGATAAAAATTATTCAGAAAGCTGCGCTACACACTGTCTTTCTTTTGAGTTTAATTCTTACCACAGTGTTTCTAGAAAGTGCTGATCTCTTCTGGAGATGCATTTTCTCAGGGCATGTTGATTTAAGTTGTTTAAAATTCTGATTACTTGTTATGGCAGCTTATTAAGATGGTTTTATTCATGTAGGTCATTGCATAGCTAAAGGAGAAAAAAGGGCTCATCGGGCTCATCTGCTCTGTCACAAGAATAAAGGAAAATTTAAATTAGATGTGTGGCAACATGCTTAGAAGCTGAGTTAGAAAATCAGTTTAATTTACTTATCCGTTAATGAAAACACACTTTCAAAAAAAAAGCGAATACCTTAGAGCCTCGGAAGATATAGAATGAGTTGGTACATGACGTTAATTTCTTGAGAAGGCAATAATCATACACAGTGAATGGGAAGAACTATTCAAAAATGGAGAAAATGAAACCCAGTTTACTAAAGGGGGCAATGCATTCAGACCCAAAGGAAGAGGAGAAGAAATGATGTATACTAGTTGGAAAATCACTGGCTTTGAAAGCAGAAACTAGAAATGCTAGCGGGGTTCTCTGTTTCTACAGCAAACCTGGGATAGGCACTGAGCATCGCTTTTGTTGTTTGTGTGTCTCAGGGTGCATTTTGTGGTAACTGTACATATTCCAATGATATTTTGACACTACTCTATTAATAATGGAATCAGATAAATTAGTTGCAGAAGAGAATTGTACCTTGGAAGGTTTTTAGTATGCTAGTTCAGCTTAAACTTTGGTGGTTTTACTTGATCATGTAGTTGAGTGATTTTTTTTTTGCTGGGAGTTTTAAGAGATCCACTAATTTTGTGATTCACCAACATCTACTACCATGCTTCAGAAACTGAGGACACGTGTTAGCTTTTAGAAAAAGTAAGAAAATGCATGAGATTAGCAATTTCAAAGAAGAAAGATTTATCTTGGCTAACTGTGTCGAAGATTTCAATTCATGGTCATGTGGCTCTATCATGAGCCTGCTGTAAGACAAAACATCATAGGAGAAGCAAATATAAAAAAAAAAAGTGGTCCTATTTGGTTAGGAAACTGAGTAATAGAGAAGTTCAGGGCAGAAGACAAGATAGAGCTTTCAATGCATGGTGTCAGTAGCTGAAGTCCTTTATCCCAACTCCACCCACCTGTCCACACTACCTGTCTACAATGCAATCTGATGATGACGACATGAGTGACTGATCTACTGAGCAAGCAAGAACCACTTTTTAATGGATCTACCAGATGCAATCCAAGCATGCAGAAGCCTTTTTGGAGAACACACCTCACAAACTATTTCCTTATGGCAACTCGAAGCTTGAAGCAAACTATCTTTGGGGCTGTGATCACTCAAATTTTAGCTCTGAAAGTAAATTATCTCTTAGTCCCTTTGACATGAGAATTGCTTTTTTTTTTTTTTGGTTTTGCTTGTTTGTTTGCTTGTGTTGTTTGTTTGTTTGTTTTGCATCTATAACCTACAGTTCTCAGGCATCCCTATTAAAAGTTTTGGGTCTATGTTCGTCTCTTAGATCTGAAGGGCTTGTGACTAACTAAAATGAACAGAAACAATGTCCTTCTGTGAGGAAGCAAAGTCCTATGAAAGTCTATCATGTGGTGCACACTGTAGTTAGCAATGGTAGTCTTAATGTCTTCCCAGTTAATGTGTCAAACACAGGAATAGGGTATCCTCTAGGTGATTTTACTCTACAGTTGTAAAGTTACCGCTACCTTATGTATGTTGGTGGATACCAGAGCCAAAATGCCAGGCCAGAGAAATAAGCCATTGTTCCAAAAATATTAGTCTGTGGAATTTTAAGCATAATAATAATTTTAAAAGGTAACTGATTTGTGACACTAAATTTGAAGTAACTTAATATGTAGTCACCATGCATAGCCATGCTGAAATCGTATCCCACAGGAATAAATGCAAATTTGAAATGGGGAGAAAAACTAAAGGGAAAATGGATATTTACCTTCACTTGAGCAAGAGAATAGACATTATGCTAGCTATTTTGAGCTAGAAAGTAATTGCAAGAATAAATTAAATGCTTATAACCTTTTGGAAGGACTGGGAAGGAAAACCAAGATGCATGCTGAATTTTTAGAACACAGCAAAAGCACGAAAGCAAGAAGCTGACATGGATGGATTCTACCACCTATAGTACAGAAGCAAATGTTTTTGAAGTTCATCAAATATCTAGAGAGCATTTTGTATATGTGTTATACCCAGAGCTGCTGCCAAGACATAATGGTTTATCTTTCTCTTTCACCTTCCAAATCTGTAGTGAATTCTAACTCCTGGCCAAATTGATTCTATGAATCAGGTCATGTATGCAGGGAAGGTCCAAATAGTCAGGAGTGGTGCTGAGATGTGGCGATATCTGTCATTATTTACTTCTTTGGATACTGATCAACCACCTGTAGAGATGTTTAAACTCCAGATCAACATGATCACAGCATCCTCCTTGTTATCAATAGGAATCAACTACTTCTCAAACAATGCCACACTTATTCTTGCTACAGAAAGGCCCCAAAGTCCTACCAGAAATTGTATCCACTTCCAGCTGAAACTCATACTTCTTTTTTTTTCTTTTAAAGATTTATTCATTTATTATATATAAGTACACTGTAGCTGTCTTCAGATACACCATAAGAGGGCATCGGATCTCTTTACAGATGGTTGTGAGCCACCATGGGGTTGCTGGGAATTGAACTCAGGACCTCTGGAAGAACAGTCGGAGCTCTTAACCACTGAGCCATCTCTCCAGCCCCCGAGACTCATACTTCTTGCAGCCCAGTATGTTCCCCCTTCTGTGATTTAACAAACAGAAGCATGTACACCAATTACTTTTAATATAGCAAGAAATAAAAAAGCAGTTTGTTATGCAATGGAGTAAATGTGCACAGCTACCATCATCCTCCATTCTATAACTTCTCGTTTCATGTTCCCTAGGCTCTGAGGCAAAACTTCAGCCGATAAAGGCTCTTTACTCAATAGTAGAGCTGAAATCTCCATCCTTGAAAGGCTGAAACAGAAGCAGTCTTGATTATATTGGCTTACTTCATTCTTCTATCAGTTTGGCCTCCAGGCATGGAGGTACTAGATTTTATACCAACAAAACTCTTGATTTCAACTGCTTTCTCCTCCCTCTGTCATAGAGTACTGACTTTACTTAACCTTTATAAACAGGATCTGTTAACCAGACAATAAAGAAACAATCTTTCTTAGACTACTTGACACAACTTTTAATCAATGTAGCCTATCTATAAACTGAATGGGCACTCAACTCCTTCCACAGTTGGTCCTAGTTGAAGATCCTTATGTGAGCTCTCAGTTGTTCCTGCCACCATGCCTTTGCTCCACCATCATGGACTCTACATGTCTAAAACTGCAATCCTCAAATAAACTGTTCTACGTTGCCTTGGTCATAGTCTTACCCAAGCAATAGAAAAGTAACTCAGACACATTTTACTAAGAAAAATGAGTGATCTTTTTTCTTCTCAGTTCTAGGATCTGTAATTTTGATATATGAGAAAATCATAATTTGGTTCAAGTTCTAAGAATGTTTCCCATCAGATTGGTAATTCCAAGACTTTATGGTGTCTCTTGCCATTCCAACCATCTTATCTCACTTAGGGCTTCTAGTGCTGCAATGAAACACCATAACCAAAGCTACCTGAGGAGTAAAAGGTTTATTTTAGCTTAGCCTTTAAGGTAACAGTCTATCACTGAGGGAAGATAGAGCTGGAACTCAATTGGGGCAGGCACCCAGAGTTAAGATCTGATGCAGAGGCCACAAGGGATACTCCTTTCTGGCTTGCTTTTCACTTCTTTCTCAGCCTACTTTCTTATAGAATCCAGGACCATGCTCTCCCAACAATCACTAATTAAGAAAATGCTCTAGTGCACAGACTGATTTTTATGAAGGCGTTTTAAAATTGAGTTTCCCTTCCTTCAGATATTTTAGCTTTTATAAAATTAACAAAAAAGCATCCAGTATACACATTCTATGTAGTCAGACTGCTTAGTTGTTTCCTAATGATAGATAATGATGGAAATACTACTAAGCCAGTGAATTCTGGTGGTGGGAGGCAACCCTTCACCTTTAAAACTGTAAAACGAAATGGTCTGAGAGATGTCTGGCTTGTAAGGTAATGACTGTATCTATTCCTGGGTGAGGCTAATGTCAAAGGGTTATTGCATACGGAAGCCAAATCTATAATCCAAATGACAGCAAACCCAGATGGCTGACTTTTCACTTAAGTGATTGTAGCATAATGAATACAAGGCAAGTCTTCTATGGTTTGCTGGCAGGACACTCAGAAACAGAAAAGTGGGTGTTGGTAGGGAAACACCCACATTACTGAAGCTATGTCTAACGTCCATTTTGACTGTCATACAACTTATTCAATACTCTGCTGTGTGAGTGGCTCACACTCATACCTACCCCAGGACTCCTCATGACTACTTCCTGCCTGATCCTCCAAATCCATGATATTCCAGTCAGCTATTATCTGATGACCTCTGAGCTATTTGTCTAAACATCTTTCCTTCCCGACAAATTGAATAACTATGGGCACTGCCAAAAGCCATTGTTCCAGCTCTTCAAAAGCACACCAGTCTGCTCTGATGAGTTGAGCACATTGTATTTTTAAGGCAAATATCTAAGGTAAAACAAAACTTACTTCTTATTTAATCAGTATGTTGGATGAGTTGTGGGAAACAAACCACACAACACTATAAGTTGTGCTGGCTTCAAACCCTCGTAGAATTATCATACCAAAAATTTACCGTTCCAGAGTTTAACATGATGAGTGATTATGTGTATGTTTGTATGTGTATACACATGGGTATAAGGTGTCGTGTGTGTGTGTGTGTGTGTGTGTGTGTGTGTGTGTGTGTGTGTGTGTGTGTGTGTGTGTGAGAAATTCAAAGATAGGTTGGGCTCAGAATTATAGAACAGAAACACAAATCTTCCATATTGCCCAATTTCTATGATTTAACACATGATCTCTAAAGGCCCCATAACAAAAGAACCCTTGAGTGGTTTCTATCAAGACCCTAGCATCTGCGGAGGGCATCCCATTTGAGAGAGCCTTAGGAGAAGAGGCTGAATTTTTTTTGCAAACAACAGGTGCACTGATTTTTCACAACCCCATGTGCTCCCAGTTCCCAGGTGATACACAAACTTTTCCCTCAAAATAGTAGGTCTGTTTGTCTTATGCATTAAATCTTAATTTAACCACATGGTATTCTTTGTTGTCAAGATATTTACTACCATATTAGATTAGCAGAAGCTTAGACATGCTTGTGCATTGGAGCAAGTTCCTGTTTTTTCCTGGGATCTCTGAAACCATGACAAGAAGCCTACGAACAGTTAACCTACTGAACAGATCATCTGAGATCCACTCATCCTACTAATACCAGCTGACTTCCAAACAGGTAAATCGTGGGGTCCTTATCTATGCAACCCCAAAGTAGGTTTATCTTCCAAGTTTATTCCAGTGATCCACACCTAAATATCAGAGCAGACACAGAGACACAAATAAAATGTCTGTGTTCTTTGAATCTGTGAAGTTTCGCATGGTTTTCTATGCACTGAAAGCTATGTGGTACAAGTTTAGGCTTGGAGGATTTCATTTCCTTCCACAACTAATCAGAATGTGCAATCCTGAATACCAGAAAGGTAAGTGGTGTGACTTAACTCAGGAAGGAAAGGACGTTTAAAGGAAGTTTGTTAAATACATAATAATTTCCCCTAACATTTTGTCCTTTTCACCACTAACTATCCAGCAAACCTTTCCTAGGAGAGAGAGAGAGAGAGAGAGAGAGAGAGAGAGAGAGAGAGAGAGAGAGAGAGAGATAATAACAGGCACATACCACCATAATAAAGGAGTAACACAAGATTCTACTTAATATCTCACTATGCAGCATGTGACGAGATGTATCTTCTTCCTATTTGGTTAAGACGAAACTTTTTTGTTCTAGCAAGCTATACATCAGAAAGAAAAAGCATGGCACTGACTATGGTGACATATGGCTATAATCTCAGCACAGGAGAAGACTACGCTTCTAAGGTCAGTCAAGTCTATATAGAAAGATCTTGTCTCAATGCCCAGAGTTACCTTCTACGACCTCATCATAGGTACACTGAGGATACCATGGTGGAGAAGGTAAAAATTATGCCATGGTTTGCTGGAGCTGGCTTGCATCTCCTGTTAGACTGTTAGAACCACTGTGTGCTAGTTTTTGTCAACTTGAGACAAGCTAGAGTCACTCAGGAAGAAAAACCTCAATTAGGAAAATACCCTCACAAGGTTAACCTTTGGGAAAACCTCTAGGGGATATTATCTTGATTTTTATGATTGATGTGGGTGATGTCAGCCATGTGCAAGTGCTTCTGGGTGGTATAAAAAAAGTAGGATAAACAAGTGACAAACATTAAGGCAGTAGGCAGCTTTCTCCATTGTTTATGCATCAGTTCCTGCCTCTAGGTTCCTGGCTTGAGTTCTTTTCCTGACTTCTCTGGATAATAATGCTACTTGAAAAGAAAGAAGGTGGGAGAAAAAGAAGGAGGAGGAGGAGGAGGAGGAGGAGGAGGAGGAGGAGGAGGAAGGAGAAAAACAAGCAAAGGAAAGGAAAGGGAAGGGAAGGGAAAGGAAGGGAAGGGGAAGGGAGGAGAGGACAGAAGAGGAAAGCAGAGGAGAGGAGAGGAGAGGAAAGGAAAGGAGAGGAGAGGAAAGGAAAGGAAAGGAAAGGAAAGGAAAGGAAAGGAAAGGAAAGGAAAGGAAAGGAAAGGAAAGGAAAGGAAAGGAAAGGAAAGGAAAGGAATAAACCCTTTTGTCTTAAAATGCTTTGGGGACTGGTCTTTTATCACAACAGTTAGAACCCTAACTGAGATATACTATGGCCCTATCCTTTAAAGTCCATAGTCACTGATATTGGTATAGAACCTTGAAAATAATAATAATAATAATAGATAATAGATAATAATAATAATAGAACCTTGAAAAAATAATAAATATTGATAGTGACAGAAATTGGCAACGTGTAAAACTTAGCTCTCTTACCTGAAGAACCATCATACTTCCAGATGGTCCCAAAAATAAACAAAAGAGAATGGAAGAAGCTAGGCAACCTTTGATCCACAGCAATGACTACATAATTTCATATAAGTGTTATAATGGTCTCCATTTTATAAACCTCCCCATTTACATATTTCTAAAGCAAGCCATCAAAGTTTATTTTCCTGTTTGGCCATTTCCTCCTTCTGAGGCTGTCCACCAAGGTCCAGGTATCAAACATTGAAATCAATCCATCAAAAACCCCCTTTTGGCTCACCTAATGTACACTCCCAATTAAAATTAAGTACTTTATACTAACACAGAGTTTCCCCTTTTCCCTTTATAAGCTTCCATTTGCCTATGGGCTATGCCTGTCTCTTGTCTATCCAGAGGCAAGTCCTTTGTCCCTCTGGGGCAAATTTCCCTTCCTCCTCTGTGGTTATTTGAATATGCTTAACCCAGGGAGTAGCACTATTAGAAAGTGTGGCCTTGTTAGAGGAAGTGTGTCACTGTCTGGGTGGGCTTTGAGATACTCCTCCTAACCATGTGGGAGCCAATCTTCTCCTGGTGGCCTTCAGATGAAGATGTAGAACTTTTAGCTCCTCCTGCCTCATGCCTTCCTGAACACTGCCATGCTCCCTCCTTGATGATAATGGATTGACCCTCTGAACCTATAAGCCCATCCCAATTAAATGTTATCTTTATAAGAGTTACCTTGGTCACGATATCTGTTCACAGCAGTAAAACCTTAACTAAGACACCCTTTCTCTTGTTCCTTTCCCTTTATTTCTCCTTTATCTCCTGTCTCTGCCCTTTGTCCCTCGGAAGCAAATAAATCTTCATGCTAACAACTTGGACTCGGTGTGTCCTGCACCATTTCTGTCCTGTCAACAGGGAATGACTAAGTTATTCTACTTTTCTGAGTAATCTACCTTCTTTGACATCCCTCCTTCTATTTTACCCCCCTTAGCTAGACGTGAAATGAATATTATCATGTGAATATTTGGCCTCTCCAAAATTCATGCTGGAATTTGTCATTGGTAACAGCAATAAGATATGGCACCTTTACTACGCAATGGGGAAGTGAGAGCATTAGTTTCACAAGTTAAGACTGACACTACTAAGTAATAGCAGTTCCTCTCCATCTTGCTCTCCCGTATGCCTTCTTATTGGGATGATGGGCTAGCAGCATCTTGCTTCCTTGACCTTCAGATCTGTGAGTCAGCAAACCTCTATTCCTTATAAATTACCTGTTACATTATATTTTGTTATGGCAGGAATAAAGAAATAAAAGGGATGAAAAGAAAAAGAAAGGAAAGGGAAGGAAAAGGAAGAGAAGAGGAGGGGAGGGGGGAGGGAGGGAGGGGGGGAGGGAGGGAGGGAGGGAGGGAGGGAGGGAGGGAGGAAAAAATCTAGGGTAGTGAGGGTTGCAGCCTGCACAGCCCCATCAGAATTGATTGTATTCAGAACAAAGTGAGATGTTCCATTCTGAAAGCTGTTAGATAACTCCGGCAAAGGAAAAATTGGAGCAAATTTGTACATATTGGGGGAAATATGATTTGTTCGAAACCTCAGTAGAATTCCAGTCTCTTTACTTTTTATCAGTTCCATTTGCTAAGCCAACTGAAAGCTCTCTTGTAAACTCAGCTTCCTCTGTTTATTTGTCTTGACACTCTCTACTTCTTGATTAATAAAATGGTTTCCACCTTGAGGCTCCAGGCTAAAAGCACTGCACGCAACCTGTTCTTTGCCCATGGCCGACATTACTTTTGTGGTTTCTGCTCTGGGTGATATAGAAGCAATTGTTTTTAAATCTTTCAAGAGTTTATATTCTCAATTTGGGGGCAGGGAGGGGCTTTTAGTTTGGCTGGCAAATTAACCAGTTTTCATTTCTAGTAATTTTGTTTCCTAGTGATCATTTTGTTTCAGAATTTTTCTACCACTACTAGAATGGAAAACACATTGTTTATCTCTATTATTCAAAACAGTTTTACCAAATGGTTAGGACCTACATAACAGGGGCTCTCGTCTTTACAGTCTGTACCATGAATCGTTTTCGTTGTTTGTTTCCTTGTGCCTCTTGCTGCCTGATCACAGGTTCTCTCTCTCTCTCTCTCTCTCTCTCTCTCTCTCTCTCTCTCTCTCTCTCTCTCTCTCTCTCTCTCTCCCCCATGCCGCTGCAATGATAGATTTCTAGGCTCATTTCTCTGATAAACAGAGTAAGCATCCTAGGCTGCCATACAGTGGCTCTTCAAACCTCATTAGTTTAACATAACCAATATTTATCAATCTCACTGATCAACGTGATTGGGGCGAAATTCTGCTTCACGAACATCATCTTGAAATTCGAGGATTTTTTTCTCTCATCTTTATGATGCTACCATTCAACTTAGGAATAACAAAGTTAACTAGGAGGGGATAGGCATTCTAATTACACTTAGAATTTTTATGGACCGGGCCTTTAAATAGAATAGATCACTGCGCGATTCTCCTGTTCCAAATTCAGCCCCAGAGCTCAGACTTCCGGAAGGAAGCTGGCAAATGTTCTTCATCTGTGTACCCAAGAGGAAAATGAAACAGGTGTAATGAGCACACAGCAAGCCTCAGGTTTAAAACCTGACAATCGGCTCAGGCTCTTTTTTTAGTACTTGTGAGCCATGCATCCCTTAGAGTGCTTCATCTGTTAAATGGTGATATAGGAAATTCTATCACAAATTGCTTTCTTATAGAGAATTATTAACCAGACAATTAACAGGGACAGAATGGAAATATTTCTAGAAGAGTAGGCTATGGAAACTACTGTTTCCTTCCCTTCCTTGCAAATGAAAGAGTCCTGTTTACTGATTCTAACAATAGAACCTCTGGTATTTGTCAGTAGCAAAGACATTGAAAATTCTTTGCTCCTTTAACCTGAAGTTTTAATTATTGTGCTAGTACAAGGTGACATTTAATCTTTGATTTGATTTCTAAATAAGTTTATAAAATAATGCATTGTGCCAACCTCTACTGGACATGCACCATGAACAAGTAACATGATCGGATAAGTGACTAATATCCACCTTTTCTTTTATTTATACAGTCTGGTAGTTCCCACTGAAGGTTTAACATTACTCCCAGGAGACAGTTTTGACTACCCCAAGGGAATGCTACAAGCAGTTAATGGATATATGCCAAAGCAGTAGTAAACTTTACAGTGCACAGGAGAGAACACACAGCAGACTTGTGTCCCCACTGACAATAGTGGTGAACTTGAGAAAGCAATGACCCACACTAACTAACAAACATAATTCTGTTTCCTATCTACTGTTTGTTTGAAATCTACTGAAGAAAGTCATCTAAGCAGGGTTCACAGGAGCAGCAACTACGGAGCATACATGGGTCTGTGCTAGGTTCTCTGCATACATCCTACGGTTGCTTAGAATCTGGACTTTGAGGGACTCCTAACAGTGGGAGTAGGATGCCGCTGAATGTTTTTGCCTGCTCTTAGGGCCCTTGTCCCCCTACTGGGTTGGCTAGTCCAGCCTTGAGATGAGGCTTTGTGCCTTGTCTTATCTCATCTTCTCACACAGTGTTTGGTTGCTATCCCTGGGAAGCCTGCTCTATTCTGAAGAGAAATGGAGAAGCTGTGATTTGAGTGAAGACCTGTGGCTGAGAGATATATTAAATGAGAGAAGAGTAAATAAAAGAAAAAAAGAAAAGAAAAATGTTGAAGATTGTTCTTTTCACAAAACTGCAGTATCAAAAAGGGAATAAGGCCCACTAGAACAGTGGTTCTCTCAGCCTTCCTAAGACTGCACAGTTCCTCATGTTGTGGTGACCCCCAGCCATAAACACATTCATTGCTACTTCTTAACTATAAATTTGCTACTGTTATGAATCATAATGTTAATATCCAATATGCAGAATATCTCATATGTGGCTCACAAGGGGTCAAAGTCCACAGGTTAAAAACAAGCTAGAATAAGTCCTCAGAGGATCGCGATAACATTTTACAAAATCCAGCAGGTCCAGACCTCTGGAGGCAGAGAAGAGAACAGAGACTTCAAGGGTGAGTCTCTCAGATAAAAGTAGGCAAGGTGACTGTGAACTTATTAACAGTGATTTCAAAGTTCTATGAGTTACTTAGTGATAGGAACAGGGCAAAACAAAAAAGTTAAGTAATTAAAACCATAAGCAATTATCTTCTCCAAGCTGTGCTGGATGAGAATGAGGACCGTACATAGTAAAACATATGGTGGCAGAAGTATAAATTACCCTCAGATTTCATAACCTTACCGTAAACACACTGATACACTTAGAAGGCATGATGAACTACACTGTGAGGCTATGGAGAGGTGTAAGCACAAATGAACCTGGGTTTGGAGGCAGCAAAAATGGAGGCAAGGTGTAAGATAGTTAAATTGCCATCATTTCTCTTAAATTAATGGAAAATATTTTAAAGAGAGAAAATAAATCATAATATAAGTATATTGCTTAGGTGTATGGGGCATTTGCCACTGAAAACTAAGGTAAAATTGAATACTTCTATAAAGATAGAAGTTAGAAAGAGGGAGTAATTGTGTAAGAATACTTGGTTTTCATTATAACCTTAACAGTGCTACTTAACTTCTAAAATCACGCACATGCATTACTTTTGGCAAAGGCACACCAGGTTTTATAAAAGTTATGGCACAATAAATCCATTTTCAGGCACTATAATGATTTAATCTTCAGGGAAGTCTTTTGTTACATATACATCACAGTTGAGAAAACCATTATAGCAGATGCTAAAGGCATTAATAATTGATGCTAAGGCAGCAGGGACTTGAATTTGCTCATGGCCACCTATGACCAACATCACAGAGACCCCAAGTGTCACCTTTACTACCCCCTCAGCAAGCCTCCACACACTACAAGCCGCATTGGAACACGCACTCTGCCCTGAGTATGTATGACATACAGGAGGGCTGAACGTTCTGGACAACAAGAGTTAGTTGTGATTCAAAACACTTTCTGCATAATGAGCTTCTGAATTGGAACCATTTCTTCAATTCTTTTTATTGATACTGATATTATTTTTTTTTCTTTTTTTCGGAGCTGGGGACCAAACCCAGGGCCTTGCGTTTGCTAGGCAAGCGCTCTACCACTGAGCTAAATCCCCAACCCTACTGATATTTAATAAGCAAAGTATAGCCAAGTTTTTCTCTTACCTTCATAGGCCTCCTTCCAGTTCCTCTCTTCCAAAATCTAAATTAGTTACTTTTGGTTCTACTTCTATTTTTTATTTGTTTTTATTTACATCGCAGTCTCAGTTTTAAGTTTGCAAATGTGCTTCGTTTGTAAGTTTGTATTGTAACACAAGGTAGTGGTAAGGAGTGTGGGTACTAGAATGAGAGTAGGTTAGAATGGCAACTTTGTTACTTTCTTTGATTCTGAGAATCTGCAGACATTAATTTCTCTCTAACTCACCGTCTTTGTCAGGAAAGAGTTCTTAACCCCTCAAACTAATAAAAAGAAGCTAACACATGTAATACTGAAAAGTGTCTTTGGCAAAAGGTAAAGTTATACAGTTTATACAATAACATCATAGTGGCTTCCAGCAGAACTAATTCTTAGCTTTTGTTGGTGTTGTTATTAGGATTATAAAGGACTCTAGAAAGTGGTCTGTGTGACTGAATCACAACACTTGCATGAACACACACACACACACACACACACACACACACAGAGAGAGAGAGAGAGAGAGAGAGAGAGAGAGAGAGAGAGCTTAGTTAAAACCCCCTCCCCCAATGTCCTGCTCTATAAATTATATGAAAGTGCAGTGGAAAGAACACTACTAGAAAACTCCCCTAAAAAGGTCCCTCCGTTCTCTACCCCAGCGTTTCTCAACATATCATTTAGCAAATTTACCTCTGAAATTTTCTAAAAAGAAATACTCCAAAGGTTATACTATACTCTGGGAGCTGCCACATCAATATGACCTCTCAGAATGCCAAAGAAACCATGCTAAATAGATTCAGGACCTCCAGCCTCAGAATAGTGCCCACCAAGTCCTGTGGCTCTACCCATGCCCTCACTTGGCCTAACTAACTCTTGCCAACTTAAAATCTTAACTGTCTCTTCTGTAGATGTCTTAGCGTTTTAATTATGCAGTCTTTCTTATGACACCTAATTTCTTTATTTCCCCAACACTCATTCACATCTGCAATTAAAAATAAAACTGTGTGTGTTTGATGACTGTCTGCCTCACATCACGTCTTGAGGGATGGGAAGTGTCTACTTTCTTCCCACTCTACTTCAAGTATCTAATTCAGCTCTGGGTACTTTATGTCAGAGTTTACAAAAAGAGACACTTTGCTCAAGTAAAGATATGAGAGCCAGTTTCATTAAGGAAGCAATTTGTGGGCCAGTCTTATAAAATTGATGGTTTCATAATTTTCTGAGGATAATATGACTGAAGAATATTTTCTTTGCACATTATTAAATGTTCAAGAGCTGTGCTTTCAAATCATTTTGAGTTATATGGATTCATTAACAACAAATGGAGATTACTGAAACCTTACTAGCAAACTATGAACTAACCTAGAAAGCACATTGACAAATATTTCTCTTATCTCTTGATAACCAATGGATTTTAAAAATTGGCAAAGGGGTAAAGTTCTCTAATTTCTATGTGTAAATGGGATCATTCAATGTTTGCCTTTTGTGCCTGGCTTGTTTCAGTTAACATAAAGTCCTCTAGGTCTAATGAAAAAGAGAATACAATTGCTGAGGGATAATGGGATGGGGAAGGGTAGTTAAGTAATAGGGCACAAACTTTTTTTCTTACAGGATAAATGGCCTTTGCAGATCTAATTTCCAGAACAATATAGACCATTCATAATACCATCTTGCATACTTGAGGCTTACTAAAAGAGTTGTCTGAAGCATTTTCCACACAGACAATTAACTACAGGAGAAGATAGATTTTAATGAGCTTGATTATTGTGATCATTTCATAGTGTAGGTTTGCCAAACCATGTATTCTAAATATCTAAATTTATAATGCAGATGAACTCTATGCTTAGAACCTCAGAAGACTGAATTCATCATGTCTATATAACATCACATTTAAAGTAAAATAACTTTTATATGAATCACCATTAATTTAGTCCTTAATAGTTTATAGTGGTCATACTACTTGGTAAGAAGTTTGGCTCACTATCACTTAGATGTTTGCTTCTTATAGTTTCAAAACTTAAAGTATTTCAAGACACAACTGTCAAAAAAAATATCATAGCCATATTTTTGCTCACCCCCAATCTCCATGTAGTATCACTTTTTAACTGGATAACATTCACTGAAGACTGGATGTCACCCAAGATACAGAAGTTTTTTTTTTTTCTTTCAACAAATACATCTCTATAGCTGTCTACTCTATCAGCTATATGTGCAAGAGAATGTGACACGGTCACTGATTTCTATACTTTGTTCATTGATTTACATTGAGTGAGCTGATGACGTGAAATTGTGTTTACTTCTTATATTTCCCAGATCTGGGCACAAGGTAGACTGGAAGTGCCTTACCCTTGTGTAAGAGAAAACTAGACTAGTTCCATCCCTGTGGCCAACACAAAACTTAAAGAGAGGAAGTAGATATAGAAACCTCTCTGCTAACCAGGTATCCTGAAGCAGACCTTTAATACCAATACTTGGGAGGCTGAAGCAGGAGGACCTCTGTGAGTTTAAAGTCGGTCTGGTGTATATAGTGAGTTCTGAGACAGTAAGGACTCTGTAGAGAGTCTCTGGTCTTTAAAAACAAAAAACTGAACAAATAAATAAATAGATCGATGATAGATGCATAGATAGATATGCTGTATTAATTATTAACGCAAGTCAAACTGCCCTGCTGCCGGCAGTGTCAGTGCATGTTCCTTGAAACCCACCCAACTTTGTGGATTCCTAATAGAAACACAGACACACACACACATGCTTATATTTAATGTGCCTAAGTCAGTTCAGTGGTTGGGCCACTCCCAGACTTCCTCATTGCTAATGCCTCCCCTCTGCTACTCCTGAATTATTACTTACTGTTAATTCCAATTTGCTACCCAGACCCAATTGGGGGAGGGGTCCCTGGGGCCGCTCTTCCTCCAGATCTTACAGGGCTGCATACCTTCTCTCCTTCAGCTCTCAAACCTGATCCCTCCTGCTTCCCCAGCATGGATATTCTAAAGGTTTTTCTTTTTCACTGGGTTCCTTTGCCCAGGAAATCTGAAGTCCTGTGTCTGTCTACCCGCCCAGACGTTGGAGCCCACAACTTTACCAATTAGCTCCAACCAGAGGCAGGGACCTGTAGCATCTTACCGATGTGAGAAAAACACGGAAGTGTAATTTGGGAACCCAATTAATATAATGTAGCAATAAATAAAATCCACAACATAAATAGAAACCTTTCTGCTATGAGAGATGTTCACATTCATATCAGGTACAAAATCTTAGAAAGTGGGAAACCCCTCATTCTCATGCCTCAACTATAAAATCAGAGTTTCAGGTCATCATCTACTAACTGTACAAGGCATCATTACTCAGGACACATAAAAGCAGCAGAGGACAAAATAATCTATCATAACTTAATACATCAGTCTTACTTATGTTTTGTTTGTTTTGTTTTGCTGTGAATAGATTCCATGATTATGACAACTCTTATAAGAGAAAACATTTTCTTGGGGCTGCCTTACAGGTTCAGAGGTTTACTGCATTATTGTCTTGGCAGGAAGCATGAGAGCATTCAGGCCGACATGGTGCTGGAGAAGTGACTGAGAGTTCTGCATCTAGATTAGCAAGCAGCTAGAGGACGGTGACACCAAGTCTGGCCTGAGCTCCTGAAACCTCAAAGCTTGCCACCCGTAACGCATTTCCTTCAACAAGGCCACACCTCCTCATAGTGTCCATCGCTGTGAGTCTATATGAGCTACTTTTATTCAAATCATCACCACATTCATCTTATTTTATTATTATGGCTTGTATATGTTGAGGGTTTCTATTGTAATGCTAAGTGTGGCCCCCAAGACCTGGAGGCTTCACGTAGACCTAAGTTACCCTGCCCCAACATTATTTCTGATTGGAAAATAAAGATACCGACAGCCAATAGCTGGGAAGAAGAGTTATAGGTGGGGTTTAAGTTTCTTGGTCTTGGACTTGGAGGGGAACCATGAGAAAGAAGAAGGTGTAGGAGGAGAGAGAAGCTGCCATGGATTAGGTGAGCCATAAAAACTTGGCCATGAGCACCGGCCAATCGGAGTTATGAACAGCCCAGATGAAACATAGTAAGTAACAACTTGGGGTTATTGATAGAAAAGTAGGTTCTAATAACATAGATGGTAGACATCTGCCCAGCTCTTGTGCTGTTTAAGGCTTAATTTAAATATAAAGGCTGTGTGTGTGTGTGTGTGTGTGTGTGTGTGTGTGTGTGTGTGTGTTTTATCTGGGAATTAAAAGGTTAAAGGTGGTATGGAAACCCCTGTTTGGGATTAAATACTTCCTACAACACCTATATTACTATATAAAAACTGTACAAAACAACAAGTTTCAATTACAATCCTCAAATATCACTTAATGCTCACATGTTTTGTTCCACATTCTATTATAACACATGAAACATCCCAATGGCCATCAAAGCTCTACCTCATAACCTAGACATATTATTCTAAAAGAGTTAGGATGATGCAACATGATGATCAGTGTATAGGAAAACCAATGACAAATAACAGACATCATATCGTACAATATGGTCAGTTGCTATAGGAAATAAAGTTTCAAAGTTAAATCATCCATGGCCTCTCTGCATAGACCCATGGAATAAATGAAATCAATAAGACCAGACCATTGTTTCAAGACAGATCCCATAAGAGTGCCTGTACTTTCGATGCCAGCAACAAATCAGATGGCTAGGCTATCAACCTGTCTGCTCAGACAGACAAAAGTTCTAACAACTGTGCATTAAATCACTGCAATGACTTCTAAAATGCTGTGAAACACTTACTGTTATGTTTATTATGAGGAATACAACTCCAACAAATTAAGAGATGCATAGTGCATGTTAGTATGTACTGAGTTTCAGGCCTTTTCAATACTGAAGGAGTTTAACCTTCAAGCTCTTAAATTTCTATTATTTAGTGAGTTTTATGGAGGTTCCATACTCAGTATGTTTGATGAAATCATTGGATATTGGCTGCTGGATTCAATTCCCTGGGTCAGGGATGGCATGAAAATTTCAACACTGTAAATATGGCATGATTTATCTGGAGTCCAGCCCCTAAGATGAGACTGTCAAGAGGTTCCCAGTCAAATTATTTCATTAGCATACTAATGATACTAATAACTTTAGAGATCCTAAGGGTTTTACTAGCTATGTGTCAGAAACTAAAAAATAAACTTTAATCTGTATTTGAGTTTTACTTCAGGGGCATTCTCTAAGAATAATTCAGGCAAGTCCTATGAAAGAAAGATCATTCTGATCTCCTCCAACTTACAGGTAGGGATTATTGAGTCATATAGGGTTATATCTTTCTTCTCCTCATTTGTTTCTCTATGGTTGCACTTTGAGTGTTCAGTAATCCAGTTGATGAGAAGCCAAAATTCTACTCAAATAGTGGACAATATCAATGTATTTTGCCTCAATGAAGCTTCTAGGTCAGAACCAGAGTCAAAATATAGGAAGTATGTACTAGTTAGAGTTCTGATCTTTTCGATGATGACTGGGCATCTTAATTACTCAAGGGATATTACTAAAATTTAGAAGCCAGAAGAATTAGAAAAACTATCTACCTGAGATCAAGAAAGGGCTAAGTATCAATTACACATAAGGAATGAGGGCAGAAATTAATAACATTTCTTTTTGGCTGGGGATTTAGCTCAGCGGTAGAGCGCTTACCTAGGAAGCCCAAGGCCCTGGGTTCGGTCCCCAGCTCCGAAAAAAAGAACCAAGAAAAAAAAATAACATTTCTTTTTGACATCTTATTTATGTTCACCTAAGTCAACAAAAAGTTCACATTACTGTGGGCCATTGTCCTGTACTTCTTTCCAGTGCCTGAACTCACTGCAATATGAAATGAGCAGGATTACACTGTTGTCCTCACTTCCAAGGGTTGATCTGTTACACTGCTTTTCTTCCTTAAGAAAAGGAAACTATGAAGACTATTTTAAGAATCATGCATTGTCATTAAGTATCTTCTTTAAGACCGAGACTCACAGACTATAAACAAAAACCTAGTGTCAGGTATGGGAAACGTCCCTTCTCATTGTTGTTCAAGGGAATCAAAAAGATTCTCAGAACAATATAGGCTACTGTTTTTCTTGCTTGTCACAAAAAAATGAAGGTAAGAATCTATTAAAGAAGACTACATATACATTGAACGCAGAACTTGAAGGTATTGATCTCAAATTGACCCAGAATGCAAGCTAGCAGGACAGAAAACAATAAGCAGTCTTACCCAGGTACAGAACCTATGAACCACAATGACTATCAAGGCAAAACTGACCTAATGGTGCTAGAATGGCAGTTATATCTTGGAAGTAGCCAACAGTTATTTAACTGGATTTAATTTTTGTTCAGTAGGAGAGAATTCATGATTGACTGATACTGTAAACTTAGTGATACGGTGACTAGTGAAGTCATGGACTCTAGATGAGAAGATATTCCTGCCTCATTTCTAATGTAGATAGGGTTATCATAGAAATCCACAACTGGTCAAAATATAGAAAATAGTAGATCCTGGGACACCTAGCTCCATGAACACTACAACTCCTACTCCTAAGATCCAAAGAAGATGGTGGGAGTCCCAGAGGATCAAGATGTCTCCTGCAAGATTGTATCCTCTATATATGACAAGGAGTTATACCCATGAAATCTTAACAATAATAATACCATGTCATCCTAGCATGAAGGGGGAAAGCCTCATGGGTCCTACTCCTAGATTTAAAAAAAACAGAAGAAAACAAACAAATAAACAACAACAAAACAATCACGTAATGGTTGCTGAGAGGGGGAGAAAAGGTCTTCTTCAGTGATGAGCCCTTGATATCTAATTCCAAGTATTCATTCTTAAGCATATATGCATATGAACAACACTAAATGGACTCAACAGGTTGATTGTATATTTATGTATGTGTGTGTATGCATATATATCAAAAGTAATAATTAAAGAAGAGGCCATGAAGTTGAGAGGGAATAGTGAGGCAGGAAGAGTTCAATGGGGAATGTGGGAGGTAAATATGTTAAATACAGGATTCATGTAGGTAATAGGCCCCTAAATTAGTACAAAAACCTAAAAAAAATTTAGGAGGAAGGATAATGTATAAAAATATTGCATGTAATTTCTATAAAATGCAATGTACAATTTATATGGATTTTTTAGTGTGCAAAATTTAAATAGACTATTACAATATAAAGCAAGTTTCTATTCTATAAGATATCTATTCAGAAAATATTCAATATTAAAACAATTTACATTGCCTCTAAATAATATGTACACACACACACACACACACACACATATATTTCTCATCAGTGTCTAGAAATACAAATGTAATTATGTATACTGTGGGTTTTGCAATTCTATCTTATTCTAACAGTACATTAGCACTGTATAGTATCTTCTATGCTAATCTTGTAGCTGGCATTCTTGATTTCTCACATATATTTATTTAGTGGAATGTTCTGTGTAGTCATGTACAGATTCGAAAATGAAAGCTTTCAATTGTTCCTCTTCTCAGTTATACTGACAAGGACTTTTGGTACGTTTTTAATATGGATTGTAATTTATTAATAATAACATTGTACTATGTTAAATATATTATTTAGTCGGAAAAAAATAAATAAAAAATAAAAATAAATAAACGAAATTTACTTACATTTTTACGAAAATAAAAGTAAAATAGAGCCCAGTGTGATTCTTTGTGAAGCAGATATTCTTCTGAAAGCTTTTCTCTCCTTGACTGCTAATCTTCTTTACATAAAGAACACTCCTGGCACTTACTTCCATGATGTCCTTCCATTTAGTACCACAGGAGGGACAGGAAGTTTGACAATGACAGTTCCTGGCCTTAGGCTATGGCCCACTTCTAGGTGAGCTGAGTGACTTCCAAGAGTAGAATGTAGAAAGAATTCAGCCCTTGAGGTGATTCAGGTTTGTCTGCTGTAGTTTAGGTGACTGATTTCCCACTCCAATTTCCCATTTAGGCAAGAAGCTTTTGTGAAGGACAATGGCAGCTCCTTCTGGGCATCCTCCCTACCGTAGAGCCTTGTCAGTTCTCTTCCCTTTCGGATACTGCAACTAGTTAGCCACTTTCTCTCAGTGAGTCACTCTTCAAAAATGGCAGCTCTCTGTGACTGATTGGAGTGGTGGAAACTAGGTCACCTTGCTTTCAAGTACTTCTCTGTTTAAACAAGATGTTTTAGAGAATTAGGCTTTGCTTGCAGAAAATTAAAATCCATTCTATTATGAGAATCTTCTCTCTGACAGCTCATCAATTAGTGACACCTTAGGACCTCAGACAGGTTTAACCAAGCCTTCCATGAAGTGACTGCCTTTACTTTGGTGTTGCCCTATGACCCAGATACTTCTCTTGTTCTCCTTCCAAAATTCTACTCCGTTATTCTTCCCAGATTCTTGACTGAGCATATCTTGATTTTTCACATATTCCTTAAATTTTTTCAGGGGATCTTATATTAATCACAAAATCCTCATCTCTGGCACACTCCCTTTACCTTCAGCAAACTCTTCCTATGGACTGAATTTTAATTGGCTAAGTTATTTCTTTGTCACTTTGTCCTGAATTTACAAACTATATATTATGCACCATTCATTAACCACTGGATATAAGTAAAACTACAAAATGTTAAGGTAGTGTTATAAGGATAACATGTAGTTCATTCAGAGAATTTTATGTGATATGAGAAGACATGTGGCATGTTGGTTTATTCAATGCCAGGGTGATAAAGTGGAGAAATCAGAATCTCTGTACGATTCTACAAGAGGCAATCCCATGTCCTGCACTATGGTTGTCCTCAGAATCACTGCCCTAGAAAAGCTCTTGAAAAATTTGCAATTTCAAGGGAACTGAAGGTCATGACCTTCATGTGGGCATCAGATGAGTGACTTGGGGTCCAGCGGAGAAAGAAAAAAGTAAGATGAATGGATGCTTAAAATGTGACAGTTCTAGGGAGTCTCAGGAAATATTGAAAAAGTAAGCCTGCCTTTGAAAAGAGCCAGGATTCTTGTGTTCTATAGAAAAGAAGAAGTCAGCATGGCCTGATTTGTTTTCATTATGATCATCATCAACAAATTAATGTAGTAATTTTCCCTTAAGGGCTACTCTAGCCCAGTCCCAGTGTTAGGTACAGAAGAAACACATTGGCAAGAGATAATCTTTGTCCTAAAAGATCTGCCAGGGGGACCCATGCATAAGAATCAGGTCGTCGCAAGGAGTCAGGGTTTGCATGGGATGATGAATGTATCCCCCACCCACACAGTGTGAGAGTTGCCTGTAATAACAGCTCACATTTCAGGCTTTTGAAAATTCAGGTCACACAGAGTTTGAAAATAAGAATTCAATTGCAAGCCAGGCCTCTGGCCACAAAGCCCATGCTGAATTGTCCTCACCTGACCATAGAAGAATCCCACAGATAAGATTAATTCCTTAATTGTCATATGTGACCTAAACATCTAAAAGACTATTCTTCTTTTTTATTATTAATATCATCTTCAAATTAGGTCTCCACTTACAAACTCACATTCTGTATGTAGCTGTACACAGACCAATGTTTCTTTGCCACCAAAGAATTCATTTGGATGGAAGGTTATGAATTATTAACAAGATACCAAGTACAGTTTTACTTCATGCATATATATATATACACACACACACACATTATACACACACACACACATATATGTATGTACAGGTGTATATGTGTGTATGAAGGGTGTATATATTATGTGCCCACACACAATATGTACATATTAACAGGTTCTATGTGGTCTGTAAATTGTATCTTGGGTATTCTGAGCTTTTGGGCTAATATCCAGTTATCAGTGAGTACATACCATGTGTGTTCTTCTGTGACTGGGTTACCTCACTCGGGATGATATTTTCTAGTTCCGTCCATTGGCCTAAAATTTTCAGGAAGTCATTGTTCTTAGTAGCTAAGTAGTATGCCATTGTGTAGATGTACCACATTTTCTGTATCCATTCCTCTGTTGAAGGACATTTGGATTATTTCCAGCTTCTGGCTATTATAAATAAGGCTGCTATGAACATAGTAGAGCATGTGTTCTTGTTATATGTTGGAGCATCTTTTGGATCTATGCCCAGGAGTGGTATATCTGGGTCCTCAGGTAGTACTATGTCCAATTTTCTGAGGAACCTCCAGACTGATTTCCAGAGTGGGTGTACCAGCTTGCAGTCCCACCAACAGTGGAGGAGTGTTCCTCTTTCTCCATATCCTTGCCAGCATCTGCTGTTACCTGAGTTTTTGATCTTAGCCATTCTGACTGGTATGAGGTGGAATCTCAGGGTTGTTTTGATTTGCATTTCCCTGATGAAAAAGATGTTGAACATTTCTTTAGCTCTTTCTCAGTCATTCTATATTCCTCAGTTGTGAATTCTTTGTTTAGCTTTGTACTCCATTTTTTAATAGGTGATTTGATTCTCTGGAGTCTAACTTCTTGAGTTCCTTGTATATATTGGATATTAGTCTTCTATCAAATACCATATGAAGCTCAAGAATAAGGAAGACCAAAGTGTAGATGCTTCAGTCCTTCTTAGAAGGAGTAACAAAATACTCACAGGAGGAAATATGGAAACAAAATATAGATCAGAGGTTTAAGGAAAGGCCATCCAGAGACTGCCACACATGAGGATTTATCCCGTATACAGTCATCAAACCCAGGCACTATTGCAGATGCCAAGAAGTACATAATGACAGGATCCTGACATAGCTGTCCCCTGAGAGGCTCTGCCAGAACCTGACAAATACAGATGTGGATGCTTACAGCCAACCATTGGACTGAGAACAGGTTCCCAGTGGAGGAGTTAGAGAAAGGACTGAAGGAGCTGAAGCAGTTTGCACCCCCATAGGAAGAACAACAATATCAACCAACCAGTCTCTCCAGAGCTCACAGGGACCAAACCACCAACCAAAGAGTACACATGGAGAGACAGATGGCTCTAGCCACATATGTAGCAGAGGATGATATTGTTGGACATCAATGGGAGGAGAGATCCAAAGTCCTGTGAAGGCTGGATGCCCAGGGGAATCCCAGGGTTGGGAAGGGGGAGGAAGCGAGTGTGTGGGTGGGAGAGGACCCTCATAGAAGCAGGGAGAGGGGATGGGATATAGGGGTTTTCTGGAGGGAAAACCAGAAAGGAGATAACATTTGAAATGTAAATAAAGAAAATATCCAATAAAAGAAAAAAACCAACTTTAATAGAAACAAACAAACAACAACAACGACCCAGACTTTTAAACCAAGGCAACCAACAATAAAACTTTTTAGCCAAAATTTGTTTATTATTAAGATCACAAACCTCTGACCCCTGCAATGTTGAAACCACAGAGAATGTACTATAGACACAAGCCTGCTGGAGATGGAGATTACATTCATTATTCTTACTGAGCATATGATACCTGTCAAACAGGATGAGTAAAATATTTCTACAAGTCATTTATCAAACAAGCAGACTATTAAGACTTCTGAACAATTCACAAAAGGAGCTTGTTTCCACTTTAATAATTGATTGGTTCAATCATGAATACCTGGAAGAGTAGCTGAGAAAACATTGAACATCTTGGGACACAGAAAAAAATTAAAACAAGTTTGGTACTGCTAAATGCTCAGAGAAACATCAATAACAGTGGTCTCATATAATTTCCTCCTCATGTCATTACTTCAGATTAAGCAATTACTGTAAAGTTATGACATCTTCTAAACTATGAAACATATAGACACTATGATATTCATAAAAGAACTGCATCACTGAATTTATGTCACCATTTAATAATCCATAGACAGCTGAAGAAATACAGAAGGAAAGGTATAGCCAATTAAGATTCTGAAACAAATATGGTGGGGTCAAGTGAACTACCTGAAATCATCTTAGTTGGGATCATGCATTCTCTCCTTCCAACTGAGTATTAAATTTATAACTAATATCCAAGAGAATTGCCCTATACTGCACTAGAGATGATTATTATTAACTAGGATAAAGTTTAAAAATTTAAATCCCATTTTTCATTTATTGGGAGGCATCACCAAATATTTTATTCACTCATACATTATGGTATACTTCCCATATATTCCTATAGTCTAGATAGATAGATAGATAGATAGACAGACAGACAGACAGACAGACAGATAGATAGATAGATAGATAGATTATATATGTATTGTATAAAATTAGAAAATCATTAAGTGGTGTCAGAAGAAGAAAAAGAAGTAAAAGGATAAAGAGAAGGAGAAGAAGGCAGAGAAACTGAAGGAGGGCTTTCCAGGCAAAGTCATCAAGTAGGAAATGACACACAACTCACCCAGCTCATCTAGGAAAAAAATTGTGAGTGACTGAGACCAGAAGCTCAGGCAAAAGACAACTTGGGTTTAATACCCAGCTGTACCCATTGCACATGGAACCTGGGAACTTCATCTCAACTCTTTTTGCCTTAGTTTCCTGGAAAATGGCAATAAAATTTGAAAGTAGAGATGATGTTATTACAAGCACTTGGGAGAGTGAAGGGTACTGGATGCAGGGCAAGTATTGTAACCTCAGTCTTTTCTATCTGAACTCCAGTTATTTATGAATAATGCCTAGGCCATAACCTTGGAATTGCACTGCACTTAGCTCATAACTTATATAATCTGTTTATTAATTCTATGTGTACATGGCTCCTTAGTTTTATATGTCTGTCTCCTCAGAAGTCTGGGTGGCAAATCTTCCCACCTCTCCCTATTTCCCAGAGTGCCTCTCTCTATGCCAGAACTCCCACCTTCTATTTCCTACCTTTTGCTAGTAGAACATCAGCTTTTAATTTTCAGATGATGGTTCCACACAGTACACAAGAGAGTCTCTCTACAGATACACTGTGAGACCTTCTTATTTTGTGTCATTAGTGGAGTAATTTCTTTTCCATTGACTTTCAACTTAAAAGTTTCCTAATTTCATAAATCACCACTAGAACCTAAGTCTAAAGAAAGACAAAGTGTATTTATTTCAGACTGAGCAGTCTTAACCAAGAGATGAGAAGAACCGTGTAAGGGAATACAGTCAGACAGACGGGTAGTAGCAGGTTCCCATGTATTAAAAGATGTTATCCGAAGACGGGGTCAAGGAAACTGTGATTGATCTGAGTGAGTCCATTTATTACTCTGTCTGGTATCTACGGGATTGCTCTACGGTAGTTTGAAACAGTTCAAAAAATGTAGGCGATGAAGACAAGAAAGACTATTTGTTCTGCTTTCAGCCACACAGCAAGCATTTCCCCCAATTCTCCCTGGGTTTAAGTGAACAGATTTCAGGAGCCAAGGCTGCAATATGAAAGGCATCCAATTTGCATACTCTACCAGAAACCTCAAAGAGGAGCTCATGGGAATGGGGGTGGACCTTGAAGGAAAGCAGGTGGCCAAAACAATAGGAAAGAGGTGTTCAAGGGAAGGAGAAAAGGGAAGAGAAAAGACCCAGCAGGGCAAGGACAGGGCAGGGGGCAAGAAGATGGGGGGGTGATGGTCTATCAATCAAATCAACGTGTAAAAGTGCTGTAAGCAAAGTTCTGACTTTGTAAGCTAATCACAAAGCAAACAAACCATCAACTGCGCATGCGCTGTGTTACTGAAGGTTTAGTCCTGGCTTTGGTGTGTGACATGGTCCTGTTTTCTATGGCAAACACTCGAATAGACACAAACATAAATACTCTTAAAACCAGAAACGCATTTTGGTTATCATTATCATGTTCAACTGGGAAAAAAGGACTCTTTACTTCCTGTATGAATAACCATGACAACAAATGTAAGATGAAAGACTAGATTAATGCAATTCTCTGTGTCCCAGAGGACCTGGTGAATTAGTCACCCATTGTCTCTTCTACCAACAATGTTCCAGAAATCAAGGATATCTTTATTACACACACACACACACACACACACACACACACACACACACACTCATATTCCTGCACACACATACAAACACCCTCCAAGTATATTACTAGTTTGTTTTTGGACCGATGGGAAAAGATCTATTTTGCTAACATCTATCCGCTGGTTTTCCCAAACATATTGCTTTTCAGAGACTTTATTTATATATCTCTGTTTTGTTTCCTTTCATGCTCCGTGGAACCCTACATTTATTTATACAAGATATATTTTTAGCAGCTGTTGCCCACTGTTGAAAGCTACACATAACAATTTAAACAAAGTGAAAGGATACATTTAATGGCATTTTAAAACTGCTATGTCTTGATTTTTTAATCTTCTAGCACAGTGAAATAAAAATATCAATTGCATCCCTTTCATATAGTAAACCAGCATTTAATAGCAAATAAGAGCATTAAAAACCTCTAGTATTTGCACAAACTTATAATGAAACATTGACCTTGGGCCATAATGAGCTCCTAGTATAATGTTGTACATCAATCTTGTCCATCTCCCGCAGTCAGGAAATCTCATTTCCAGGTATCTTCTTGTGGAGTCATAAATCTCCATGGCACTTCAAACAATCACTCTGCTTTCAGGTATACGCGCGCTCAAGCCATCAGGGTGCACTTTCCTAATCAAGTCAGAGACCCTAATAACCAATAGGATTTCCAACGTACCTGAGATTTTGTGAGTCACTTTCATATAAAAAATAGCTGGGAGAACTCAAGGGTATTGGATTTTCACATCTTCCTAGATCCCTGAGTTTTCAAAGTGTCTATAAGCAGATCACTTTGACTTGCTTAGGCCTTAAGACAGCAACAGATGACCCAAGTGAAGATGTTATAGATTGGCACAGTTCTTCTGGACATCTCTTGTGTCCCAGATGTTTCCTTGCCAACAAGCTTATGTTGGTCCAGTGAGAGATGAGGGACTAACTACATGGTATAAAACTAAACCATTCCTAGGTATCCTTCTTGGAGTATTCAGCCCCTTTAAGTTCATGGCTACCTATAGACCACTAATCATGTCCAACTACTAAGAAGCAGGCTTTATTCAGCCCTGCAGAATGTGAGAGATAATAGTTGAATCCACTCAGCTGGTATTCACTTTTTTCTTCAAAGGGTAGGACTGAAAGAAGTATCGATGGTGCCATAGATGTTGTAAACAAATGGCTTTCCTCAGTTGTAGAGGGCCGCAATAACATTCGCCACCACTAGATGGCGCTGGCTTCCACTGCGCCCCACGTGGAAGGCCAGGTCAGTCAAGATGGCGCTAGCCTTTACCGCGCAAGCCGGCTCCCTATGGGGAGATTAACTGTGTGCGCATGTGCAAGAGTGCCTTCATGCCAGGTCTTTGCCCATTTCCGGGGCGTACCTGATGAGGTCATGAGTAAGCAACCAATCAGGTGTGGGTGCGTATGGGGATAAATAGGGGTGGCCTGGCTTTCCACCATGAGAGAGAATAGACAGGAATAAAAGTCACTCATAGTAAGAATTTCTATGTCTCGGCGTGCTTCTTGCAACAAGTCGTACCACATTTGGTGCCAAGAAACCCTGGATAAAAAATCATCACTTGATTGGAAGCCTCCATTTAGTGGGAAAAATTCAGAAGCTATGAGTGGGGGTAAGACTCTGAGAGACCATGGCTAGCCTTGATCCGCTCAACTCAGCCCCTTGCACGGCAGGTGCAGCTGGGTTGCTCTGGCAACCCTCGGGCTTTCTATTGACCTTGAGTTTCTAGCTACCACCAAAAGGCGTCAGAGGTTGCATGGGAACTGCCTAGGTAAAACAACAAAGCGGAGAGCGTTGGAGCAAGGAAAGATGGTCAGAAACAGGGGGTAGTGAAAAGTTGCAACGAAAAGGAAACTGATCGATCTCAAGTAGCAGTCCCTCCAATCAGGTGAGAAGTTGGGAAAGAATGTCCGGGAGAGAATAAAAGAGGAGGTAAAAAGGAACACAGTATTTTGGGAGAAAACTTTGTCTTGGTGCTTATAAAAGGTATAATTAAGCTCCCCCTCGGGGGCCAAGGGCGCGGTGATGATGACAGCTTTACAGAGTCATGCTGATCAGATTTGATCGAAGCAAGAAAATTTATTCAGGAGAATCAAACAAAAGGACATCTCAGTGCCCGTGCACAGCCTGATGGAGTTTATGTAATTGGGTTGTGAGTAAAAATATTCAGGGCTGTGTTTCACTTCCATACCATTGGCAAATGTCGGTTGTGCCAGATAATATATCTTAGTATCTTACAGGAATTGGGTTTCAACACGTTGGTGGACTAGTCCAGGAATTGAGATCATCCATCGCCCATATCAACTCCACCATGGATAGTCACCGGAACACCATCTGTTTTTTCCTCTTTGTCTATTGTTTGTCTCTGGTGCACCAGGATGTCCCCGTGTCTGTCAGTTTATGTCTGTGATTTTTTGTTTCGTTGTTTAAATGTTTTATGTTTCATGTTCAAAAGAAAAATGGTAAAAACCTTATCTGCCGGTCGTACACCTTGACTTGGTTTTAACTAAAAGGAACAAATGAATAGAAAAGGTTTCAATCAGGTCTTTAAAGCCCTGTGCCTAGAGCCAGGTGTCTAGATTAGCTGGAGGAGCTGCTTAGAAGCTGATTAGCGTCTACACGGCTGATCTTAAAGGTGCTAACAGCTTCTCAGCTTCTTTTGGTACGAGAGTTGATAGCTGTTTCTCTTAGAAAAATCCCTGACTGGTTAATTGACTCAACAGGTGACAAGGTGCATCTCTTAAAATCATAGCTAAAAAGGTAAAAATGGTGTTTTGGTATATATATTAAGATATGTAGCCACTTCAATTTTGTTTCTCATTGGTTTTAAATGTATAAATATGCTCTGCTTGCCTTGGTTGTGGACTATTGGCTTTCAAGTTATTGGATATGGTTAAAAGGTATAATATTGGTAACAGAAAATTGGCTTAAAACTGTAATTTAGATGAAGTAATTCTAGATAACATGTGACATTGGGCCACCCTAGTGAGACAGGTCTAAATTGAGGTAATGTTTTTATGGAATTCTTATGCTAGAAACCAGGCTTCTAAAAGAATTTAGGACATTGTCTCGAAAGGTATTGGAGACCACGCCATTGTGCGTTCTAATGTAGAATTGATAGTCAAACTTTACAACATAATAGATAGACTTGTGGTGCCTTGGAGACTAGATTGTTGTTGGGGGTTGAGTTTTGCTTTCCAAAGGTGTGGCTTGCCCTGAAGTTATCTGTATTCTAATGCTAATTTCCACTGCCCGGAGAACAGCTGCTTAGTCACGTACTAAGAGCTCAGGTGACCTTGTGGTGGTGGTCTGCTATTACAAGGAGAATTTAAGATTGTGATTAAGGATTGCCAGTGTTACATTGACTAACCCAAATTTATTTATAATTGAGGAAAAATCAAACAGGTAGAGATTGTATTGGATAGAGATTGTTACAAGATTTATAAAGGATTGATGAGGTTTTAGAACTTATGAGAACATTACAGCTTGTTTGCTTACTCCAACTGCCATTTCAAGATAGATTTAGAGGATTGTTTTATACAGTTTGTTTACATCCTGGCGATTGTGAGTTTTTATTTTGTGAGCTTGCTTATAATTTTAGAGCGCACATAGAGTGATATCATTAAAAGTGGCTAACAGCCTTATATTATATAATTTTGTTGCTTCTTCAATGTAAGAAGCTAGAACTTTGAATCTTTCAGTGTATATGGAAATTTTTACTACAAACATTTGCTCTCAAAATGAGCTTTAATATTTGGGGAGTAGCTGTTGCACTACTCCAGAAAAAGAATATTTGAAACTAATTTTGCTACTAAAGATATGTTAATTGGCTAAATATCACCTTACCAGAGGGACTTAGGTCTTTGTTATAACACTGGAGATAAAACTTCAGCTGTGTTAATACAGAATTGTAGGCTAGAGTCATGGAAGTATTTTAAAAAGAAACCTGGTGAAACATATCTTATTCCAAACAAGAGTTAATTGGTTATTACAAAATATTGATATTTGGCCTATTACATATACAAATTTCAGGCAAAATTGATAATTTTACTCCTTGCATGCTTTTGTATTTACTGTAAATTTGTGCATGCAACCCATAGAAAATGTGCTTCCACTGTTTTTAAATGTTAAAAATCAAGCTTTCAATTCATATACTGATAGCCAAAGGTGTGGCTTGTGGTTTTACAATTGATTAAAAAGTTTTCCTTTTTTAGATACTACTAGCCCTCAAATTTTTACAATTACTTAATGTTTATTAGAGGCAGGTTTTCTACTTGAAATCATTCCAGGTAAATTGTCTGACAACTCACTGTCCTTTCAGTGCTCTGGCTCAGAGAACTAAACAAAACCATAGACCCAGCTCTTTGAAAATGATAATGGAGTTGATAACACACCCTCAAAAAAGAGGAAGACTCCATTTGCTTACTTTCAACGCCCAGCCTCACCCCTGCCAACTCAGATTTCTAAATAATGCTAAATCTATACCTTGTTTACAGGATTTGACATTTCTAATTAATGCTTATTTTAGGTAAATAAAGTTTGTGAGGTGCTAGAGATGGCTTAGTGGTTAAGAGCACTAAATACTGTTCCTTTATAGGACATTTAAGAACTCAAACTGGATTGCCTAGACTCCCCTTAACTAGGAGGACAGATACCAGACAGATTAGGCCTTACATAAGAAAAATTAAAATTAGTGAAAAATCTCATTCTTTATATATCCAAAAATAATAATGCTGGAAACAATAATTTGGTATACAAGTCAAATTATAAATACAAGTGCTCAGTGTCCTCAATTTAATCCTTGAGGACTTATCTTAATAAATAATATTTTAACAATTTTAATAAATAAAAGGGGGAGCTATCCCTGAATGCTAATAATGCCCTTTTATTTCAATTTTAAAAATTTGATGCCAAAGTTTATGGCACCCCACAACTAGGCATACTCCTGCCTAGGTGAAATAGAGAGATCCACATATTGACATGATCCTGTCCAGATATTTTATATGGGGGGAAGAGGGAATGTTTGTGTTTTTCTACAGGATGCTACAAGAGTGTGCCAGCGCCTGGGTGGTTGCTGAGACTTGCTGATCCTGGTTACATGAAGATTCAGCTCTCGTGGAGAACCTAGAGTCATTCCTTTGCCCTGAAAGGAAGGCGGAAGATCCCCCTTCACCTTTTGTCATCACAGAAATCTTGCCGTTGCTGCAGTCAGTTTACAGCGTGTGTCCCGTCCCACTGTGGCCTAAGACTCTGTACACTGCTGCTTGCTGATTCCAGCTGTTACCCTGTCCCTTCATTTCCTGGTGACTCTTGCTGCCTTAACTGGTAACTGGTGTTGCCATTTTACAGACTGTACTTCACAGAAAGCCACCTGTAAAGCTACAATGACTGAGAACTCTGTCCCTGGTCATTCTCAAAATTGTTCCATTGTTTGCTGGTTGTTCCAGAAAAATGACTGATCCCGAACTGTCCTAGAAAAGACCTTGACACTTTCGCTGCTATTGTACAGTTATTACTGCTGCAGACATTGTGTCTGCAGTGTCTGAGTTATCCTCCCCAATCTATTGTTAGACAAGTACAATGGGTGAACTTTCTGGAGTAGTTACTAACAATTGAAATTCTAAATTTCATTATGGGAGTGGCTTGACCATGGGTGGCAACAGCTGAGGAGGACCAAATGAGGTGCCCACTACTTATCGGGAGTGGCTCTGTTTGATGCAGCCCTATGCTGTGGATCAGTATTCATGGTATGGTTGGTTTGGCAAACTCAGATCTCAACAGTAATGTGACAAGGCCGTTATTCACTCAAGCACTTGTGGCCATTGTACAAAAGGGGCCTCCCTGGAATTTGGTTATCTTGCTCAGGACTTACTCTGTATCTGAGTTCCCTGCTCCTGCACCCCAAGGACCTGTGGGTCCATTTGCACTGGGAGGAGAGGGTCTCTCTATTCTGAGTTCTCTGCTCTTGCACCCCCATGGATCTACCATTTGCACTGGGATTGAGAGAGACTCAGCGATTTCCTTTGATCAGCCCCTGCACATCGCCGAGGTTTCATTGCACGCATGGGGTGATCATGACTGCTATAAAATTATATATATTAAAAGGGTGAGATGTGAGGGGCCGCAATAACATTCGCCACCACTAGATGGCGCTACCGTTTCACGGGAAGGCCAGGTCAAAAGATGGCCTAGCCTTTACCCAATAAGCCGCTCCTATGGGGAGATTAACTGTGTCAAGAGTGCCTTCATGCCAGGTCTTTGCCCATTTCCGGGTGTACCTGATGAGGTCATGAGTAAGCAACCAATCAGGTGTGGGTGAGCAGGGTTGGTGCAAGGGGCTTCCACCATGAGAGAGGAATAGACAGGAATAAAAGTCACTCATAGTAAGAATTTCTATGTCTCGCGTGCTTCTTGCCGGCGGGAAGTCGTGCGTGGGACACTCAGTTGATGTCTTCTGGTGTGGACACAGGTGGAAACAGACTATCCTCTCTTGGTTGCAGAGGACGGGAGGTGGGAGAGTGCTGAACGCTCGAAATTTGATCATGCTCCACTGAATATATGGACAACACAAAATAGACCTGCTTTCTCCTTTTTTGGGAATGGGGGGTGAACGTGGGAAAAGGGGCAGACATGAAAAGACTGGGAGGTGTGAATAGGGTGCATGATGTGAGATTCCCAAATAATCAATTTTTAAAAAATATTTAAAGCTTTAAGAAACATGTAAAAACTCTTTAACCTTCACTAGCAGAATTTTACAGGACTTAAAAGTCTATGTTATTGATTCTTATCAAAATTGCTTTCACTAACTTGAACATAATTTAATGTGAAGCTGCAGAGCAAAATTCAACACATCCAAGTCCAGAGCTATGGAAGGCAGCATTCGGGAAAACGGAGGAGGGTGAGGGAAGAGTGGCTTGGACTGAGTACCTTCTCTTGGTAGAACATTTTTTAGCTAATTAGATTTCCTTTGCACTTGAATTCATCTTACAGTTTTTTTTCCCCATCTTTATTAAATTGGGTATTTCTTATTTACATTTCAAACCAGGAAAGGGTTCCTGGTTTCCAGGCCAACATCCCCTTAAGCCCACCCCTCCCCTTATATATGGGTGTTCCCCTCCCCATCCTCCCCCCATTACCGCCCTCCCCTCAAGAATCCCATTCACTGGGGGGTCCAGCCTTGGCAGGACCAAGGGCTTCCCCTTCCACTGGTGCTCTTACTAGGCTATTCATTGCTACCTATGAGGTTGGAGCCCAGGGTCAGTCCATGTATAGTCTTCGGGTAGTGGCTTAGTCCCTGGAAGCTCTGGTTGGTTGGCATTGTTGTTCATATGTGGTCTCAAGCCCCTTCAGCTCCTTCAGTCCTTTCTCTGATTCCTTCAACGGGGGGTCCCATTCTCAGTTCAGTGGTTTGCTGCTGGCATTTGCCTATGTATTTGCTGTATTCTGGCTGTGTCTCTCAGGAGAGATCTACATCTGGTTCCTGTCGGCCTGCACTTCTTTGCTTCATCCATCTTATCTAGTTTGGTGGCTGTATAAGTATGGGCCACATGCGGGGCAGGCTCTGAATGGGTGTTCCTTCTGCCTCTGTTCTAAACTTTGCCTCCCTATACCCTCATAAGGGTATTCTTGTTCCCCTTTTAAAGAAGGAGTGAAACATTCCCATTTTGGTCATCCTTCTTGAGTTTTCTATGCATCTAGGGTAATTCAAGCATTTGGGCTAATAGCCACTTATCAATGAGTGCATACCATGTGTGTTTTTCTGTGATTGGATTACCTCACTCAGGATGATATTTTCCAGTTCCATCCATTTGCCTATGAATTTCATAAAATCATTGTCTGCATCCCACCAACAGTGGAGGAGTGTTCCTCTTTCTCCACATCCTTGGTTTTAATCAGTCTTTATTCCTCTGGTTCTACCAAGGTCCTATGCACTCCATTGACGTTTATTAAAATGAAGAATGAAGAAACCCTTATGAAGATGTGGTGCACTTTCTTTTGTGTTCAGCACGTACTGTTTTAAATGTTTTACCTATTCATGTAAATACTACAACTTGTACTTGCCACATATATAGAGAGAGATGGCTTCTATGTGTGTTAGAGATTCAAGCTTTGACCAACAGAAGAAGTTCATGGCACAGAAAGCACAGAAGAGAGATAAGCAGAGGAATTAAGCACGTCCTTGATCTGCCCTGGGGGTTAAAGGTCAAAAGCTGTGACTGTAACAGACAAAGAGAGAGTTACATGTGTCTGCTTTTCTTTGCTTGGTAAATATAATTAATTCAACTTCCAGAAGCAACTTCACACTCTTCCCAGCAGAGTAAAAATATCCCCTTTCTAACAACTGAAAATGCCACACTGTTATAATTTAAATGTATGTATTTATAATAGCGCTTAGCTGTACTCTATACTTCATGTCATATAATGAAACTAGTTTCAATGCCAAGGAAGTAATTATGGGCACAGCAAGAACTTAGATATCATTTCATTTTCGTTGACTGTTTATTTTTGCAGAGCTCTTTTTTTCCTCATTTCTGTTGTATGCAATCATTCCTCTGAGGCATGTATAATTCAACTAATTGTCTAGAGACAAAAGGCAAAATCTTAGCTAGCAGCTTGTCCCAAGAGCCACTTCTAGAGCCTGCAACTTGTCACATGGTCAGCCATCACTCACTTAGACTCTGCCTCTGCCTTCTATGTTCCATGTGCCCGAGGAATGTAACAGAGCAGAGCAATCCCTTGCCTTGGAGAGAGGGTATTTTTATTTTATATCTTTAAAACAACTAATCTTCAGATGGTGAGAGTTACAAGAGAAATATTAAAGGCATATAAAGGGAGAGAGAAGAAAGGAGGCCATAGTTACAGCAGGAGTACTAGAACTGTTGACACTAAGACAGAGCGAAGAAGTATGGACAGAGTCTGGTGCGTACCCATGGAAAGTGCATTCTTAAAAGGAAAAAAAGAGGGAAAGTTCTCAGACTTATTTTCTTTATTATAAATTATAGTATTACCACCAAATGAAAACAAAAGGTAGTGTATATTTATAAAAAAAAGGTAAACAGTACTGCTACATAATTTTGCTGGTCAAACATCATTCAGCATGCTTTAGAACATTCAATTAAATCCTTCATATCATACTGTAGAAATCTACATTGGTGAATTGGAATGAATCGAGAAGGAAGACTCCCAGATAATGAAAGGCCCTGGTGATGATATCACAGAAACTTGCCCAAAATCTCATGGTTTAACTGAGGAAAATCACAACCAGATTCAGACATGAGAGGGTTGTCTTGGTCATTGTGACCTTCCTGTTTGACTTTTGAGAGTCAAACCTGACATCACACAGCAGAATTTACCCAGACACAAGAAACTAGTTCAATTATAGCATTTGTGAAAATGAATCTTGGTAATGAGTCCTAGGCCAAAGGCTGTGCAGAGGCTGAGTGACAACTGTCACAGGATGCTGTAGAATCTTCATTGTCACTGGCCCAGATTTCACTGTAGATAAGGAAAACTTGTCAAAATCACCTCTCCTCAATATCTGTACCACACGGTTGTGGAATTCAGGGGACAGCACAGATACATCACTGGAAGTCACACTGAATGGATACCTGAATCAATAGAACCCTGGAACCTCAGACTGGAACAGGCCTGATCCTTAGATGAGGCCTCTCATGGCTGAGGGTGGGAGTGGCAGCTGCCCTCTCAGCAGGTGTGAAGTGTGCAGATAGAGGCATGTGGCTTCTAATTCAGGAGCAGACTGGGGGCTTTGACAAGTGCTTAAGTGAGCACATGATGGTTCTATTTTGATAGGTGTTAATCAAAGCTATTGTCACAGAGGCAGTCTCTTGCTACAATCTGTTCTTTGATAAATGTGCAAAACACATGACGGGCACCTTCTTTCTAGGACTAACATCGCTGAGACTAGGAAGTAGGAAAAAAAGGTATGAGAGCGATTTAGCAAACATCTTTCAAAAATCACACCTAGATACTCTAAAATGAACGGCTATTAACTGCGATTTTCATAGTAATCCGGAGGGCTTATGTCCTTATATACGAGAGTTTCCCTTTGTCCTTTCCTGACCTATAGTCAAGTGATTGCATGCCCATCATTTATATTACTATTGCCTGGAGCCCAATATAAAGTAGATTCTTTTTAAAAAGGCTTCTGGATGGAGGGAAATAAAGAAAGACCGTGGAAGCTCCCGCCCGACCATCCATCATCTCAACAGGGCAGTAACTCAGAACATTTTGAAAGGTAGCATTTACTTCAATGTATTTGTTTAGATTTTACTTGTATTTGCAGAATTTTTATTCTTGAATGCTCTATTTGAAGAGAGCCAAACAGGTGGTGAGATTGGCAGGCATAATATAATCTATTTCTTTAAACAGAGTAAATTTGAAGTGAAGAGCGTGGAATCCCTCCGTACTTTCTAAGGTGGAATAAGAAAGCCCATAAAGCACACTCCAGTGCAGTTTTAATCTCCTCACAGACACGACCGTGGGGCAGCTCTCTTCGTCCTCTGCCTGAAATATTACAAGTCCCCCTTAAAATATCTCATTTCTAGTCCTTTTCCCTATTAAATTCCACAGGATCAGAGCTTATGAGTAAAACTTCGTGCTCTGGTTCCAGAGGTGACATTCACATAGCTTAGTAAAACCTAAGCTATTAAATCTTTCTGAAGTCTCAAACTACAAAAAAATGGGGATAATTCTAGAAACTGCAATTTCTGTGAGGAACCATGGCACTGCTGTCAGAAACAGTCCAGGGCTGGTCACTGTGGCATCCCTCCTCTTGAGTGTGTGAGCAGTCACTGGGAGCATGTCCTTGGAAGAAATACTTAGCCCCCAGGCGTTGCATGTTTGCTCCCTTGTTTTCTGGCCACCATGAGGTACAGTGTCCCACTATGTTGTTACCAGTCTGTGTCACTGGGAAAAGGGGGCCTGGGCTAAAACCTTAAAAGCTGTGAATCAAAGCAAAGATTTCTTCCTTTTAAGTTGATTTTCTGAAGGACTTTTTCGAGATGTTAAAGCGTTGCCTAATGCACTTGCCTACATCTAAGTATGAATGTGAACTTCGGCCTCATGATTGGAGCTGCACTGCCACTCCCACTTCAGCTCGTTCTTTCATCTCGCCATCAAACACATTCTGCGATCATAGACAGCTCTCCTTACTTTCCTGCTGAACTTGCAGACTTGATTTTTTTTCCTCCTGATAGCTTGCTCGTAGGACATCTTCATTCTGTCTTTTCTTCTAGTGAGTATCTGTTCATCCATCCCCTAGCAATGCAAATGCCTTGGCATCCTAGTGCCTCCCAATTGTGCCAATGACTTATTTACATGTCTGTTACCTCCGCAGACGGTAAGCTGCCCCAGCGGTCACAGATCTTGTTTCCCTCTGTCTCCTCAGTGCTTAGCTCATTCCCCAGAACTAATAGGCTTACCGAATAAATTTGAAGATTATTCCAACAGAATGAGCTACAGAGCACAGAGGCGCATCGCAAAGCCTAGAATCTGTTTAGCCTTCAGGGCTGACTATTTTTGTAATCTATTTTATTAATATTTGTACTTACTGAACAAAATAATGGGTTCCATCATGGTGTTTTCATCCATATATGTGTCATTAAACTTTTCCCTTCTTCCCTTAGCCTTCTTCCATTTACTTCCCTAGTTCTTCCACATTTCTTTCTGATCTGCTTCTTTCCATTTCTAAATAATGCTGCTTCTGCTTTCATTGTGACATAGACACATGCCATACACATATATATATATATATATATGTTATGGTTATGTGTATAGCATATGTATATATATATGGTATGTGTATAGCATATGTATATATATATATCATTTATATAAGGAAAGGTATATTTAAATCTACATGCTGCATATATAGGAAATGATATTTTAAAAGGGATATGCTAATGTACATGGTGTGTTTTTAGCTTTCGCATGTTACTTGATAGTGACATCTAAGGCTATAAATAAGACCGCCTAGATGAACTAATATATCTTGAAAGGGCATGAGCCAATGAATGAATAGATGGATGGATGGCAGGCTTACAAATGCTGTTATTTGTATGCCATTCTTTCCATTTAAGCTCCCATGAGGGTTAGGAAATCCTCATGTATCTAACAAGAATATCTAGTATATTGACATTCGGTGGGTGCTTATCACATGCTTACTAGAATGAACAAAAGAATGAACCATGCATTTCAGGATTAGAGAACAGAGAAAAGGCATCGACATTCCAAGGGGAATGTGAAGATTACAGATGGCTGTTCAGACCCAGCACTGCTGACGATAGCTGATGGGTTTGGCACCTGTGGTAGGGCTGAGTAAGCTTATTTTTTTGGCATTGTGACCATGAATGCTGGCTGCACTTATGAGTAATGTTCAGCAGACCTGCACTGTGATCATTCTGGTCACAGACAATTCTGTTCCTCAGCACATATCCACAAGTATATTTCATTACTACCCACTAACACATTAGAGGAACAGTCCCTGCTTTGTTCTTGATCAATCTGCTTCCATTGCCATATATACATATACCTACACATACAATACACATATACATATAATATACTTATAATATATAACATAATATATAATATACATATAATATACTCAGAATATACATAAATATAAATGTACACATGCACATACACATACACGTGCACATGCATATGCATATGCATATGCTATACATGTATTATACATGCACATGCACATACACATACACGTGCACCTACATATCATCACACTAATGGCCAAACAGTGGTTTGAGTTTCATTTTTATAATCCTGGTGGATTGATAGCAGGGGCTAGCCGTGTGTTGAGAAAGATTTGGAGGCTACATTTAAGCTCAGAGCTAAAGTTGACCACTACTCATTATGAGAAAAGATGTGCTACATAGGCTATGAAATCTTTGGACTGACAAGTGCAGAGAAAATTACTAGTAGAAATAATTAACAAAATAACTGTTAGTCATTTTTACTTATAATAAAATGGGTTATTTGTTCAAACTATATATATATACATATATATATATATATATTTCTAAATAGGTCTACTATTTCTAAATAGGTCCACTATTTCTAAATAATCTTTCTTTTTCACTATCTCTGGTGGGTGGTGGACTAGACAAGAAGTTGAACCCTGATTAAAGTAGGTTATATAATGTAGTTATATAATGAAGAATAAGGAGAAATTACTATTTCATATGTATATATCTGAAATTGTTCTAGGAGTTATAAAATAAATGGATATATATATATATATATCATATATGACTTTCTTTTGAAAGTCAGTTAAACCAAATGATGTTTTGCTGGAGCACATGGTGAAAGGATGTTTTGCCAAGGCAGACATGTGAAAGAATGTTCTGCTGAAAGGTGAAAGGATGTTTTGTTATAGCAAACACCTGAAAGGACACATGATGTTTGGAGCGAATATAAATATGTCACCACAGACAGTGGGAGCTCAGGCACTGCTTTGCCTTGCTCTGCCTCACTCGTCTTTACCGACAGCAACCATGTATTGATTTGCCTTACATTGCATTGCTGAATTTTGCCTGTGATGACTTCATAGAGAGAAACTGTACAAAGAACTCATGAGGTTCTTGTGGCTTTTTGCCACTTTTGCAGACTTGGAGTATTGGCGAGCCTCAAGATTCCTTCTGGATTGAACTGCCCTTGCTGGTCCATATGTGGTGTCTGTCAAATAGACTGGTTTGCAGTTGCCGATTCATGTGTGGTGCCTGCCAAGTTTTCTGGTGTGCAGCTGCTAATGCGTTTTTGGTGTTTGTTATTGGACTGGACTAAGAATAACAAAGACTGGAAGATCCCAAAGAACTATTTCTAAACAGGTTCACTTCCTAGTAACCTTTCTTTTCTATTAGCTCTGGTGGGTGGTGGGCTAGACAAGAGGTTGAGCCCTGATTAAAGTAGGTTGAGAGAAATATATGCTAACATTGTATCATGTAGTTACATAATGAAGAATAAGGAGAAATTACTATTTCATATGTATGTATCTGAAATTGTTCTAGGGGCTATAAATAAATGATTTTATTCATACTCAGCTAAGAGAAAATGGGATTAAAGACAAACTGGAATTTGACCTTGGTAAAACAGTTCTAAGTAAACAATAGTTAACGTTTAGTCAGTTTATTCAACAGATAACTATGTCCCTTCCACTACACCCTACCGTATTAGAGCACACACATATATGTACACATGTATACATACAGACATGCATGCACCAAACTTACACAAAAGAACAGTTATGCACACACAGCACATACCATTATAAATGAATAATGCGCTATAATGTATGCAGTGCAAATTCACATTTCAAGAAAAAAAATCACTAGGCAAATAACAAAAGTCTGGGAATGGCTCTGCATTGTTACTCTTGTGACCCTGCTGACAGTCTCTTATACTTAATTCAGAATTTATTGACTTGTAACTTCTATAACTTGCAATTTATCTATCTAACATTCAATAATACACAAAAATCAGCTAGAAAATGCTATCCATACAAAATAAAAGGAAACAATCAAGAAGGATGAAAAGTAACTTGCTCCCTTACTGTCCATTACAATAATTGCTATGAGAAGAATAATCATTGATTATTGAGGGGAGATTAACTTGCAATCAGTACATTGTGTCCCTGAAGTAGAAATACTTTTGATGTATTTGACAGAGCACCTCAGCACTGTAGGACATCTCACAATTCTCTAGAAAATCTGATGAAGAATTCACTGGCATTATTAAGTTTCAGAAAAAAATTAAACAATGTACTCTTGTAAAGAAAATACTCATGAGGATTTTTTCTCAAGCTAAGGCATAAGCATTTCATGAATTCTGCAAACTATGAAGATGGTTTTGGCCAGAGAGTTTAGCACTGGGAGTAAGCTTGGTTGTTTTCAAGGTTTTTAAACTTTCATTATTCATAGTGAAATATTGCATTCAACGCCGCAGACAGCCAGGATACCAGCCAGTTCTACGTGCTCGTCTTGTACCTGGAAGAAAGTGCAACCTTATTTACTGGATGACTAAAGCTCTCAGTTACAAGTGACTAAGAATGGCTCTGGCTGTACTGCTTGGCAGGTGGCAGTACCTCTATCCTTGAAATATCAAGATTCTTCTCAATGCAAATAAAGGTTATAATCCTAGGGGTTGGTAAAGGTAGTTTCTCAAGAGATCCATTTTCCTAGGGGCACACTGTCTCCCAGCTTCAATGTGTGCATCAACTTTGTCCTTACCCTGATTCCTTCGCTTAACCTGTCACTCTAAGAGTCATATGAATAATCTAAAGTGGAGGAATTTTAAGACGACCAAGCACAAAAGTAAAATCTAAGCTCTAAGTGAACTATCATTGAGAAGAATGACGCAAAGAACAAATTGACTCCCTACACATTTCATAATTAATTGACAAAGTAGTAAACATCCATAATCCAAGTATTAGAGAAGTGAAGGCAGGAAGATTACACCTTCAAGTATAACCTTGGCTATGTAATAAATTACATGCCAGTCTAGGGTAAAGAAAACCTTACATAAAAGGAAAACAATAAATATGTATCTAAACATATTTGTTCTATTAAGAGGAGATGATTTCAGAGATGAAGCATTCATTGACCTCCAGTTGTTCATCCTCTGACTTCTGAGCCACGTCAGTTTTCACAGTGACAGGGAGCAAGATGTCTAACAAACCAAACTCAAAAATTAAACAGGGTTGGTGTCTAAAATTAACAAATAACTCAAAAAACCAATAGGAAGAAACTAAATAACCCAACTAGAAATGCAAATGAAACTCGCTTCCCAAGAGAAGAAATGGGAATGACTTAGAAATGCATTTTTAATGCTCAACATCCTTAGCTACAGGAGGAAGGCAAATTCACACTACTTTAAGATTCCATCTCACCCTACTCAGAATGTCCCTTATCAGTATATATACATAAATGCAATGAATATAGAAATTGTGGACATTTTAGAATGTAAGACTCTGGGTTTATGTCTCTATCCCTTATGTGACAAGCTGACCACTTAGCACTCACCAAGTTTAGCACATTGTATCACTAAGAGTCTGGCCATTTGTCTAGTGTTAACTTCTTTGCATCCTCCTTAGGGGTCCTAGGAAAATAATGTTTTATATCTTTTCTCTTGCTCCTGGCCCAACAATCATCCTAAAAGATGAACAAATGATAAAACATAATACAGAAGGCTGCACAGCATGACCAGGAAAAAGTGACTCATCCAGCCAAATAGCCTGTCCCCTGGAAAATCACTGGGCTTTGCTAAATGTATACAGACATGTTTTCCTAAAATACCTCAGCAGAAATTAAGGGCTACTCAGGCTCTAGTATCTGACATGTTCCCGTGTTCTCTTGATGGTAGGATCTAAACTTTCATCCCAAGGGGATAAAGTTTAAAATCTTATAAGATGCTTCCTATTTTGCTAGCTGTATGTATTTTTTACCTGATTTCAGTGACAGTATAATGAGACACTGTCTTAATAATTTTGGGTGTCAACCGATGAGCTTTCATTTATTCATTAATTCAGTCAACTAATATTAAGTTTTCACATCATACTAGGTACCAGAGGTACACATGAGGTAAATCAAATGCAGTCACCAACCTCAAGGACTTAGACACCAACAGAGAAAATACTGTAAGTAAGAAAGGAGAAACTATTATCATATCATATCATATGAGAAAAGAATGTATTTTCAACAAAAGGAAGAAATGAAAGGGGTTTAGCAGGGCCATCACTAAATATCTAAACAAGGAGCTACTGATGGCTTTGATCACATGTAATAAAGAGCTACTTTAAGAGATAAATCTTCGGGGTTGGGGATTTAGCTCAGTGGTAAGCGCTTGCCTAGGAAGCAAAGGCCCTGGGTTCGGTCCCAGCTCGAAAAAAAAAAAAAAGATAAATCTTCATTATAATCATACTAGCAGCTGAAAATGCCTATCATTGCAGAGGTTTGCTAGCCTTAGTGATCAGTAAATTTAATAATGGTGTACATGAAGCTACTATGAAATATAGTAGCTCATCATTAGCACAACCTGTTTCTTTGTTTATAACTCATTCCACCTGTGGTATTCTGGGACAGCAACAGAAAATGAACTAAGGTGGTTTCAGGTCATGAAATTCTTTTAAAGAGAAAGGTGAATAACACAGGAAACAGAAATGAAGAATTCTATACTGGACAGAAATGAAAAGAATGTCCAGGTTAAAGTCCAAGAGACTGCAGGACTAACTCATGGACAGTGGCCAGTCCATGTTGAAGTCCTATTTCTAGGAAGACATTCGAATAATGATAAAGTCTACAGACTATTTTTTCTTTTCTTAATTTGGGGATCACTACCCAGATGAAAACAACAAGGTATCTACTAACCAGAGAAAGACAATTGGAATGCAATTATAGCTTAATAATAGATTGTGTTGTGATTTTTGAAAAGAAATCCAAAAGTAATATTTGCATGTGTTATTTATGTGGGGGCAAAACTAAAACTACAAATGTGTTGTTAACCTAATAACTCCACTAACAAATTTGCAAGACAGATGCTTTTATTTTCTTATTTTGCATATAGAGTAAACCAAAGCACGTTGAATTTAGTGGTCTAAAAATTAGGAACTAGTAAAAGCAGATTGTGAACCCAGACAATTTGGCTCCAAGTTTCATATTCTGATCTTTATAGTCATAATACTACAACTCCTTAATGTTAATCTATCAAATTCTCAGTTAATGTACTCAAAGGTGGAGCCACAATGGGTCTAAATGTGTGATGAGAAGCCTCAAGGTAAAAACTTCATTTCTCAGAATAGAAGTTAATAGAGGATGACAAATAAGCAAATATGTTATTTGAAACAGCTAAATGTTAGACAAGCAACTAAAAGAGGCAACAGAAATGATGCAGGTTTTCTGGGATAACTATTATTTATGACCAATCTTGTAAAATTCATTGACTCCGGTTATATGTAGTTTTAATAAAAATTTATAAATGATAAAGAAGAGAAAATTAGTTGCAAAAGCGAAGTCTTGGATGGAAAGTCCTCAGCCCTCACCACACCGTGCCTTTGGGACCAACATTTTTCAAACAATGTGCTGATGAAATGTCACCAACTTAGAGTTCAGCCTGGTTCTCCCAACTAATAAGTTGGGGGACCTTGGCTCTAATGCTTCCTGTTTCTCTCCCTATATCTCTAGCCCTCAGTTAAAGTATACTGACTAGAACATTTCTTGATTTTTTTCAGAGTATGTATGGGATGTGATCCAGTACAAAAGAAGGAGGAGAAGTAATATGGAGAAGGCCAGGAGCCAATGGAAAAGGATCCCTGCAGCAAACGTGAGACATTGAAAAGTCCTCCAGAGCTGATCCAACTTTCTTCCTCTACCTCCCTCTTTCTTTCTAAACTCTTTAAGGTGTCTCACAAACCAATGCGAACAAGCTAAGAAAACACCTCATTCTTGTTACACCTTTGGCTCCATCATTGTACTGAGTATACTTACATATATTAATACTATTTTTCATCACAATTTTCCAAAAAAGTTTCATACTCCTGTTTTTGAGAAGAGGATAAGCAATATGCTATAATAAATAGGCAAAAGAGGGGTACATGGCCCTAATGAAGCCTAGTCCATTTCTCTTTCCCTTCATAATGCAAGGACAGACTACTAGAGGAATATTTGCCATCAATTTAGGTCCCATCCCATCATGCCTCTCAACTTGTGACCTTTATGGTGATCGTTCATGTTTTCTGGCAGACAACAGAGGGAGGGGGAATAGAGGGAATGAGGGAAAGATGAGAGAAAGAGACAGAGATAGAAAAGACAGAGAGAGAGAGACAGAGAGAGAGAGAGAGAGAGAGAGAGAGAGAGAGAATGAATGAATGCAGGGCCACAGTAAGCATATTTTAAACAAGTGAGATAAAAATTGCAGCCATCACTCTGCTTACCATTGGTGAATGTTGGAGCCAAATGGTGTCTAATTCAAATTTCACATGTTCTAGTACTAATTCTAATACCTCAGAATTTGACTGCAAAAGGATTGGAGTTTCCAAAGAGACAAGTAGGTAAAAATTAGGTCATTAGGATAAAGTCTAGTACAGTATGACTTGTGTACCTACATGTATTAGCATTCTCTAGAGACACAGAGCTGCTAGAATTAACATATATCACAAAGGGGATTTATTAGATTGGTTTACATGATGGGCTAGGTAGTCTGACAATGACAATCTGCCTTAGGACAAGATTGAGATGTTGTTATCTGTCCAGTCCATGAGTCTGGATGCCTCAGAAGTTCCAATTTAGTGCTGTAGACCTAGATAATTCTGTAAAGCTCTTTTTTTTTTCCATCCACTTTGGGAAGGATGAAGAAGTTGTTTTCTGTTCTCAGTGAAGGACGGAGCAATGATGGCAACAAAGTAAATATACTCACTCAGTAGCAAAGAACAAAGGTGGGCAAATCAAAGCACTGTTCCCCTAGGACCCTTTAACATCTGGGCTTCCTCTAGGTGCTGCCCCTTCTAGGAAAAGATCTTCTCCCAGCAGTTAATCATTCCAGTAAATATTCTCAAAGACCTGACAAGAAGTGTGTCTCTTAGTTGACTCTAGATCAAATAGAGTTGACCAAAGATTAAATATCACACCTCATGGAAGGAAATTTAGCTATAGATAAACCCAGAGGTAGCACAGAAACATCATGAGTGATCTGAGGAAACTACTGCCCCTCATGAACCTTGGACTTGTAGCCTCAGGATCGTGAGAAAATTAATTTCTGTTTTGAAAAAGTCAGGTGGAGTCCTTTGTTATGGTACATCCCTATAGACCTCCCCAACACTAACACAGTGGGAGCTTCAAGGGACTGCGATAGACTTCTGTGATGAAGTGTCTGCTTAATATTTTCCAATCTCTAAAACAATCTGCAGAGGCACAAAATAAAACAGTTCGCTGGGCATGGGGACACATAGCTGAAGTTTAAATGCTTGGGAACTAAAGGCACAAAGATCAGGAACTCAAGAGCATCCTTGGGTATATAAGGAATTTGAGGATAAGATGGACCATCTGGATCCTGTCTGAAATTAAGTAAAACAAAATTAAGCAAAGCAAAACAAACCAAAACCCAAACCTTTGTCAAACGATTATTCTTCAAAAGCTAGTCAGTTAAATGCCAGGGAGATGGGGAAAACAAACTAGGAAGCAACCTTTCATTAAAAATAGTTACTATTTTTAGGTCATGTAACTTTTTAAGTCGAAAAAAAAAACATGTCTTTTATCTTAATTTATAGAAATTTTTCTTCCCACCAAGTTCATTAAAATGTTGATTCAGGTCTTTAACTCCTAATTGCAAAGTAGAAACACTTTTTTAAAAAAAAAAATAATAACCAACCAGAAGCGTGTACTGAGAAGCCTTAAAAAAACCCATATGCAAGAGGTTTCTTTCCTACCCTTAGCAATGACACATTTGCTAAAAGGGCGGTAGATCTTTGCCAGTCAACAAATTCCCCAACTGCTATGGAAAAAAAAATCCTAAAAATACATCTTCACAGAAGGGTAAATTCACTTCTGTGTTTCTCTGAACTGTGCTTTTCTCTTTATGCCACGGTTAGAATTCTTTTCAAGTTTATTGCTGCTGTGATCTTCTGTGCAACCCTATTTTAAGCTGTCGAGGACAGAATGAACTCTTAAGGTAGTACTGCAAAAGAGAAAAAGACAGATTTAATGCTGTAGTCAATGTGACGTTGGAATTAGAGAAGCTCCCAGACACATGGAGTTGGAAAAGGAAAACAAGGAAACATGAAATATATATTAAATTTCTAGAACACATATCAGAGCTTCTAAGTGTTAATGTCCGAGACTAACATTGTGTCTTTATCAACGTAAGCTATGATTGCTCTGGAGGGGTGACTATACAGAAGAGCCTTTTGATGAAAAGAATGACCACAAGGATGAATGATGATGGTCAGTTTTGTAATATTTGTCCATCCTGCTACATTATCTCAGACATAACTCTTAAACATGATGGAGGCTGCATGAATCCTAGTCAGCTTTGCAAAGAGACAATATTTATGTCTTAGTAAAACTTTGCTGTTGCTGTGAAGAGACTCCATGACCAAGACAACTTACAAAAGGAAACATCTTATATGTTGCTTGCTTATAGTTTCAGAGGGTGAGCCTCTGCCCATCATGGCAGGAAGCAGGGCAGCATGCAGAGAGGTATAGTGATGGAGCAGAAGCTGAGAGACTGCATCTGGTCAATAAGCAGGAGGTGAGGAGAGGGAGGGGGGAAGAGAGGGGGAGAGAGAGAGAGGAGAGAGGAGGGAGGAGGGGGAGGGAGGGGGGGAGGGGGAGGAGGGGGGAGGGGAGAGGGAGAGGAGGAGGGAGAGGGAGAGAGGAGAGAGAGAGAGAGCTAACTTAGAATGGCAAGGGCTTTTGAAACCTCTAAACTGATTCCCAGTGATACACTTCCTCCAACAAGGCCAGAGCAATAATCCTTCCCAAACAGTTTCACCAACTCGGGACCAAATTTTCAAACACATGAGCCTATGGGGGAAATTCTCATTCAAATGAGCACATTTCAGGTCAGAATTTGATAATTATTCAAAAAGCATTCATGACTTAGAATGGGCTATGTCCTCTTCTAACTACTGAAGAAGTTCGCAACCTCTGGTGACTCAGATACAGTCAAGAAGGCACTGAATAAACTAAGAGATTCCATCGACTCTGTCACACATGGTTAATAAAAGCAGAGTAAAGGAATGATCGTGATTGTTGTGGGAGAAATTTCCATTGAGATTCCATATCTCCTTGGAGACAACATTCCAACATTGAAAACAGTATCACGTAAAACAACCCACAAATTTCTGGGGAAACAACTTTCTAGGAAGGTGGAACACAAGTACAGGGGCTCTGAAGGGGCTTCCTAGGTATGCCCAGAAAACAAAAGATTCTGTCATGGTGAGCCGTCAAGTTCCATGAGATTAATTGAGTCCACAGTGGAACATTGGATGAAACAAACCACTGCAACCCTCAAGAGATGCTTAGAGTTTTTTGTTTTAATTTACTCAATACTGAAAACCCCTTGGGAACGGATTCCATCAGGAGCACACACGACAAGATTTATCTGTTAAATTTTTGTTTTCATACAACAAGGAAGACCAGAGAAAATGACCAGTACAGTGCCCAGAGAAAGTGTTGATGACGATAATAGTAATCGGGAATCTGTGCACCCATGAGAGGCCAATTCTGAGGGATGCAGAAGTGATGGATAAGGAGCATTTGAATACAGACACCTAAGAGTCTTCCAGTCTTAGGGATCTGGGCAACCAGAAAGAATAAGGACTGAAACTATAGCAGATCAAAGTTTACAATTTATCCAAAGGGGGCAACTGCTGTTCTCTTCTAAAAGATAAAGGCAATTTACTCCATCGCAATTCTCTTTACTGTTTCAATAATATTTTACAACAAAATTCTCCTTTCTATAAAGTAAGCTACACCATGGCAGTAGTAAGACTTATTTAGTAAAATTTTGCCAGACAAGTTTTAGCCATTGAGGTTTTTGGTAAATTGAAGGGGAACACATTTTATTCCATGCCATCTGCAGCAGTTGGCAGATGAAGAGTGATTATTATAGGGTGTAGATGCACTTACCTACTATTGGCCTACTTCCATTTGCCAAGCCAGCTCTGTTCCCTGACTCCACTCTCTAGGCTTTGGTTTGCATCTCTAACCCAGAAAACGAAATGAAGTATCAAAGGATCTTCTCTGACATTGGTGCCCATAGCAGCTTCTAGAAATAAGTACAGTGTGGAGGTGTGAGTGTTGAGAGCAGGGACATTAACTCCATCTGCTGTTGGTGGGATTTAGCCATATAATCACTGGTGTCCTGGTCCCAAGTCAATCTCCCCAAATCTACCCTCTCCTCAACTATCTTTTTCTGAAGTGGCTAGGGGTACAAGAATGAATGGATTGCCTCCCTGACATCTGAACTGCAGCTATAAAGTGTAGATTTGGGGAAAGAATCTATCAAGTTATAATAAACCCTGATATCAACGTAACAGTGGTATATTTTTAATACATGATTTATAGTTTTGCTGTTTATACTGATGGGGCACAAGATGCCTTCAGAGTTCTAGGGGACTGAAAAACCATTCAACCACTTTCAAGTAGGCCTTTGAGAACCAAGTTGGTCTACTTCCTGGTTCTTTTTCCATTGAAAGGATAATTAAAACATCTTTGCTCCTAAGTGATTGAGCTCATGCTGGTTTTAGCGGATGTGAGTGGAATAAAATCTACCACAAGAAAATGTATAGCTGTTGACTGAAACATTTTGACACTCCCTTTATGCAACATTGCTATAATTAAATACCCATGGATATGCAAAATGGATAGTCAACCTTCTTTTTTTGAATTAAAAAAAAAGCAAAGCTTCAAATTGTGAGCTATGAACTTGATCACAGTAATATTACAAAATTGATTTTTCTTCTTCACAAAGCTTACTTTTTGCATGACCCAGTTCCAGACAGCATCCAAAATTTATGGTTCAATTTGATTTTGTTTAACTGTGGTCATTAAAAAGACCACAAATTTGCCATTAATCATTGATTATATTCAATCAGCCTTCAAGGTGACTTATGTTTTCTCACTCCTTGCTACATTATAATTCGCCAAACAGGCTTCCTGGCATGAAACAGAACATTATCCGTAAGTAGTTGGAGAGTTTAGTTCAAATTGTATTATTTATTGATTATACTTTCTAATACCTTTTGACTTAAAGACACAGATTCCTGCTAATCTCAGAGGTGCTTAGATCCTGAAGTCCTGTCAGTGAAAGGGGTCATCTGTGACAAAAGAGATAACTCTACAAGTGATCCCTGATCCAAGTTTTTGTTTGCCCCATTTTCTGTAAAGAATCCTTAGAAGTTTATACCCTAATGTGGCACACTGCTCTTTCCCTCCACCTTTGTGTGGCACCAATAAAAGTAGCAGCCAGAAAGCAGTGCCCATGTGTCTTTTTTTCCCTTATATTTCCTGCTTTCTAACACCAGGTTCACAAAGACACCCTTCCTTGTAAAAGAGCTTTTTGTTTGACAGCTGGTGAGATGGTGAGTGTTAGCGGTTATTTTGAACCCCTCCCCCCATTCCCATGCCCTATCCCACAAAGCATTGGCTCACATGGAAGTTAAGAACATCTTTCAATCTTTTCTTTGGTGATGCTTATGAACACAGTGGAGGTTCAGCCAAGAGGACACTGAAATGAGGTACCTGAGAAGTGGAGAGGAAGCACAGAGGCTTGCTTCTCTCAAAGTGATAATATAGGCGTGAGCTGTGCGAGAAGCATCCTGGGAGCAGCTGAAGGCAAGTCCCCACACTGTAATCTCTTCACTTGAGGAAACAGCAGCAACTGCCACTAATAGAGTTGCAGGTACAGTTGAAAAAATCCAAGTCATAACTTCTACATGTACCTTTGGATACATGACATTTTTGGTACAAAATATTTTCCTAGGTCCTCTGATAACTGCAAGACACTTGTTTTGTTTGTTGTTTGGTAGGTTGGTTGGTTGATTGGTTGGTTTTTTTGTTTGTTTGTTTGTTTGCTTGCTTGCTTGTTTTTTTCTCCCTAGGATGTCCTTGACATAGAATTTTATGTAGAAAGCTCATATTTATTGTTTTGCTTTGTCTTTCTATCTTGCTGAGATGATTAACTCAGGACTCTACCTACTCTATGAAGGTATGATAACAGTTTCAGCTCCCATTATTGCTTGTAGCATTAATGAGCTTGTAGCATTCTCCATTAATACAATGTTGTTTACATGTTTGACATTTTGGACTATCTGTAAATTTTCCACATTAGAACACTCAACTTGTTTTTATCTATGGTCTTTATACCTAATGAAATCACCTGAAGATATATATACATATATATATATGTATATATACATACATGCATACATACATACATACATACATACATACATACATACATACATACACACAATGTATACAAAAAACCTGGTCACCCTGAAACATGGCAGTCTTGCTTGAGGTTTGTTTTGAGTGAAGAAAGCTGAGAACAAATATACAAACAAACAAAAACACAACTCCATGTCTTGTCCTTATTTGCCTTCCCAGATTTGTATGGTTGTCCCCCCTCCACCTCTGTACCTGGAAGAACCTCGAAGGTACTACTAATGGAATCTCTGTAGTTCGCTAGTCCATATTTTCTACTATTTCAGCCTCAGAGAAGCCCAGGGAATTCTAAGTTCTTCTCTTCCTGCACTTCAAATCTTCATTCTGTTTGTATTGTTCTTCTGTTAGAACGATATGTATGTCCATGTTTTACCCATCTCAGAATATATGTATATATGTGTGATCACGGGCAGATAAACTTTTCTTTTCTTTTCTAATCTTATTTTTTTTTAATTTGCAGATGCCCAGCTAGTGAATCTAAATAGTGTAAAGATAAAAACACCTGTTTTCCACTCAAACCAATAAGCTTGAAATTGCTAAAGATAAAAGTAATTGTTTTTCTCTCTTTTACGAGCATTTGTTTAGTTTATTATAGTTATTTGTTAATTTGACTTTATAGCGTTTAGTTATAATTCTTATTTATCTTTATGTCCTTGATAATGACAAATGCTAACAATCAATAAGCATTTGTTATATTGAATTTTAAATTTGCTATCATTCTAACCTCTACTGAGAATCACTGAAAACATTGAATATTTGAGGTACAGAAAACATCAGTCTTACCATGAGCTGGATTTCACAGTGAGAAAGAATATTCCAAAGCAGGAAAGCAGCATGTGCAAACACAAGGTGCTAAATGACGTTTGCCTTCATGGAGCCATAGCTCTGGTACTATTTCAAGAATGGGCGTGAGGCTAGAAGGCTATGAAGAAGTAGCCCTGAGCTACTTCAATTACATATAAGCTATGCCACGAAACTGTAATCACATGAATAATTGTGTTTTGGAATTAATGGATATACAGGATCAAGAGTTCACCATTAAGGCCAAATCTTCTCCAGGAGGGCTGTCAACATTAACATGCTTATTTTGGTTGTTTCATCCATACCACTCAGTGACATCAGTCCCTACGAAGCAGTCCCAAATGCTGACATTATGTTAGACAGAGTCCAGCAGTGTCTAGGAATCTTTATGAGATAGTTCCACTAGCATTACATTTAAGACCAACTGCTCAAACAGGTAGATACTGCTTGCCAACAGGACACAAGAAAAATATGATACATCTTCATGAAACAGCATCAAAGAGACTTCCAAGAAAACATAACTGTATTCCTAATACTCAAACAAATAGTTGAATTATAGAAAATAGGTAGGTAGACTACATATAATTATAAAATCAGGTATCAGGTCCTAAGTCAATTTCGTTTTCAAATGCTTTCCCATAGTCACCAAAGGAGAGTGGACAGCAGTTACCATCAACTTCTCTAAAGGAAGATTAAGCACTTATGTTCCCAAGTTTTCTTCTGAGTGAAGCTTCCACAAGAAAGCTAGTTCCCAATAAGCCTCGATTTCCACATTACAAAGTAAAAAGCAGTAGGAAATATTCAATTGCTTTATCTAGCTGTTAAAATTCAGAGAGGTAGGTAGAGAAAAGACCGGTAATATTCATGCACTCACACACACCACACATACTACTTCCATCACTACTACCAATAATAATAAATTAATCAAGTTGTACCAATGAGATAGTTGAGTGGTTAGAAATGCTTGCAAACAAGTTAAACAAGACTTGAATTGCTCACCTAGACCCACATGCTAAGAGAAGAGAATCAACTCTCCCAAGTTTTCTTCTGATCTCCATTTATGCATGGTGCAGAGGTGCACGTGTACACATGCGCACACACAAATACAAATATAAATAAATAAATTTTAAAAAATAAACATCTTAAAGCCTTTTCTTTTTCTGTCATCATCTCTTTGATCCTAATGCATGAGGCTAAGAAGGCAGAAGACAGAAGAATCTGAAAAGTCACAAATAAAAAAGAATGGAAGGCAGGTGAGAAAAAACCCACAGCAGAAATCAGAAGTCACAGGAAAGGTATTGTTTTGATTCAAACCTGGTTGGGAATTAATGATTGCTAGTTCTTAAGTGTATGTTTGCTATATAAGGCTCCTCCCCTTTCATGTGTGACTCAGGATAAGAGTACTGAATTACTAGTGTCACCGCTGATGAGGTATAGTGCTTACCCAGAACTATAAATTCACTCCATAGTGTTTTGCATTTAAAGGCCGACTAACCATTTGCTTATGTTTATTGAATCAAATAAGACTGGACTACACGCATTCTATTACCTTCTTTGAAGATGGCTTTATCTTGTTACTGGACAGGGGTAGCACAACTGTGATCCTTCTCTCTGTAGCATACAGCATGGCAACCTTCAAAAGACAGGTGAATCAATTACTTTCACTCTTCAGTGGGGACAGAGAAGGGTCTGATGATGGCAAGAGAGGCCAGAACCTTACCCTTGAGGCTTCCTTGTTTCACACAGTGGCCGATGCTGCCTCTAGTCATTATCTCATCTGGAAACACACTGCCTTGCAAGGTCCTTTTTCTTCTGCGATCACACCTTGAAAGAGCAGAAATGAGAACTATATAATATCAAATGACCTAATACCTTGGAGTCAACAAAATTCATTTAGGAAAGCATAAATTTGGGAACAGTCAGAAGAGAAAGACCCATGAAGGAACTGAGGAAATGTCTGGAGTCTGCAGGAAAGGCATTTTGACTGAACAGCAAGCTATGAGTGGGAAGCTGTTGGATGACGAGTTGGGGATGCTGTACGGAGGAGGCTAGGCTGGAGGAGCAGGCGGCCAGCACCTGCTCATTATGGCATCTTCTTAGAGCCACTAGCCTTGAAATTTATTTTTCTTACTGATAAAACAATATTTCTGTGAAAACCAAATAAATCAATCAACATGATTATCGAACAGCTAGTAGAGTATCAGGGTAACCATTGACAGACACTCAATAAAAAGAAGCCCTTGGCTTTAGTACATGACCTCCAACCATCATCACCCTTAGGACCATCAACACAATCACTTAAAAGAGTCCAGGAGCAACTACTTCCAAAGTCTGATTACATGAGCTCATTGAAATCTATGTTTTTTTAGAATATGGTTCTTTTCAAAAGAAAAGCTTCTGAAAATTCTCTAAATATAAACCATATGACCCAGCTTTGGAGATTAAGCACTGGAAGTATATAATAAGAACAAGAGAACAGGAACACAACTCTTCCAGCAGTTCAGTACTGGCACCCAGGGTTTCTCTCACATGAAAGCAGATCTATACTTTTCATGGAGAGGAAAGTACATCCCAGGTCACCTGGAAATAACATTCCTGCCCTCGCTGGAGCCCAGCCTGCACAGCCCTGGGAACTGTCAGCTCAAACCCAGACTTGTCTAGAGTTCTGACACAGGAACCAGGACACTGTGAGAATTCCCCCCGATCCTTCAACACACCATCATCACTACCCCTGACTCTGCATCCCATGCCTTACTTTCCCCTACAAATTTTGAATAGGGAAAATAGCATAAGAATTGGATAATAATTGATAACAACAATAATGCATTATATGATAATAAACTAGTAATACATGGTAAAATTTTATAAACTATGCAATGTTTTTTGCCTAATGTATGTTTGCTACTCTAAATTGTCTGATAAGACAGAGCATGTGCCTAGTATGATCCTCAGTGCATTCAGATAAAGGTCACAAGAATCTTTCGGTGTTACCTGTACCTCTAAGATTCTACAAAAGTCATACAGAGATTGATTAACTAATCCCAAACTACACAGCTGAAAACTGTCAGAATAGATATCTGATGTATGACCAAGAGATTGTTACCACTGTGCTTTGTCTGGATAAGCTTGTTGTGTGGAGGGAAGAGCCATTCAGTAGGGACCTCAAAATCCTGTGAGCGCACGGAGGATCATCTTGAGATTGAAAGACTGATTTCATTGTGTTTTGCTTATTCCTGATGCATTACAAGGCAAGTCTCCTACAGGGCTTTTCAGAATTATAAGTATAGTTTCTCTTCAATCCCCATCCCATTCCCTTACAAATGTATTTTAAGATACTTAACTGTAAGTCTGTATACAAGATGACCTTCTACCTCTGCTCAAGAATCATTTCTGATTAAAAATACATTGAGAATTATATTTGTTCAGAAAAAAGTAACTTTCATAATCTGTTTCAGAGAGATTCTAACACAGCAGGGCACTGATCTGGAAGCCTCACAGTCTAATGAACTATTGATCGGGAGTGAATGGATGTCTGGTCAGAAACACCAAGAAAAGTGTTCAGAAATCCCACTTTGTCAATTAGGCTCTGTTTCCTGATAAGGAGGTACTAATGTCTTAGGTCATAGGTGGAAGAGACAGAATGAGTTACTTTTGCTCATTTTTCCTTCTGCAGTGACCTAGAAAAAGAGACAGGGGCTGGGGTGTACAATAGGAATAGAGAGAAAGACCAAGTTGGAAATTGGACCTACCCTTACAATGATAGCCAAAGGAGAAAGGACACCTGCTGACAACTGTCATTTCAATAAACGTACCAGAACAAAATGATATGAAATGTTAAGTAGAGAAGTAGTATGCTCGTATTTATGTCTGCTGAATATCCCCTGCTTTGCTGGACTTCTGTAAGTTATTATTATTTAAAAACAAATTATAACACCAGCCAGTGATTCAAGAGAAGAAAATGTGGATGTCAGGTTTTGAGATTCGGACATCTGTGCACTGGAGAATACATGATGGGGAAGACTTTGATGAACATAAGTCAACATACTCAATCATGGGACTACTGAGATGGTTCAGCAGATAAAGCTATCACCAGGCCTGAAGACCAGAATTTGATTCCCTCGAACCTACACAACGGAAGGAGAGAGCCTACTCCTGCAAGTTGTCCTCTAACCACCATACATAAGCTACAGCATACACATGTGCACTTGCTTATACACACACACACACACACACACACACAACATACACACGATAGATAGATAGATAGATAGATAGATAGATAGATAGATAGATGATAGATAGATAGATAGATAGATAGATAAAATAGATGATAGATAGAAATATTCAGCTCTTGCCTTCTTGCCCTAGCTCTGTTCTCTCCCTCCTACCCCCTCCTCCCCCCATTCCCCTTCCACTCTCTCTCCACTGCTAATGGCTGGCCTTTACTCCTCTACTATCTCTCTCTCTGCCTTTCTCTGTCTCTCCTATCTTCTCAACTCCCCTCCCCATCCCCTGAATAAACTCTATTCTCTACTATACAGTCATGGGGCTGGTCCCTCAGGGGGAAGGGATGCCCCAGCATGGACTCACAGAGGTACCTTCCACTACATGTGACTACACATTCGCCAAAGTTATTTCTTCTCTCTCCTTATCTTTTATAAAACACAAGAAGTACCATTCACCCCAACGTCTATCTAAAGTGAAGCCAGTAGAAGTGGCCTCCATAGTGAGTGTAGTAGACTCTTTATTGCTGAGAGAATAGAGAGTTCTTTGGGGCCTGGCTGGGACCTTAATAAGGGACAGTGAGGTTCTTTCTGAAGCTGTTAGCATGAGATTTGTAGACTCCAGGATCCCTCACTCATAAACACTGAAGTTTGGGCCCCAGGACAAGTCCTAACTTGGATTCCTGGCCAGGAAGTTCCCCTGAATCAGAATCGTTCCTGACTTTCTGCCCTGGCCTAATTTGCTCTGAAGGCTCTTTAGATCTCTGCCTCTCAGAACCCTGACCAGCTTCATTAAGCCAAAATTCAGGAAAAGGAAACCTCTAAGAAACAGAAACTGCTGGAGAGCAGGCAGACCACAGAACTCTCCATCCTCTACCTTTCACTGCTGTTTTTGCTCAACACCATGAACCACACTTCTCAGGCCTTTATTATTATTACCAGTGGGGAACAACCCCCAAACTATGAAAGAATCAAGGAAGAATATGAGGTGGCTGAGCTGGGGGCACCCCATGGATTGTCTTCTGTCAGAACTACTGTGATCCACAAGCCCAGAGAGGTCTCTGTGCCTGACCATGTGGTGTGGTCTGGTCCCTGTTCAATACACTCTTCATCAACTTCTGCTGCCCAGAGGCTTCACTGCTTATGGCTACTCTGTGAAGTCTATGGACCGGAAGATGTGAGTAATGTGACTGGAGCCCAAGCCTATGCCCCCACTACCAAATGTCTGATCATCAGCACCCTGGTCCTCAGACTCATTATGGTCATTTCACTATTGTTGCTGTCATCGTCATTGCTCTCATTGCTCATCATCTTGAGATTTAATAGAGGATTCTGGCTTCTGGACCTGATGTGCTCCACCGTCCACAGCTGCATCCCTCATTGCCCCTTTGCCCCTCCCTACCAACAGGTGTAACACTCATTTATCTATCCAAAGTGGGTCCAATAAAATGCACTTGATAGGAAAAAAACAGAAATTTCGATTATGCAGCATTGAAAAGTAGTCAGTCAACTGCGTACTCTTCTTTATATCTCAGCAATATCTTTAGCTTATTACCTACCTCTTCTTTTATTGTTCTACCTTAATTCTCAGGAACATCTAACTACTTCAGAAGGTGTCTGATTTTTTTAAGTGCCCTGGGATGTGAAAAAGCTGAGATGCCAGGCAAACTGGAAGCACTCCAAAGCTCCACCAGGAGGCCTGAGATGCAGAGTGAAGTCAACTGTCGCCCTACACAATTGTGCAGTCCCAAGTGTATTTTAGAGAAAGCAGCTATGAACAGTGAGTGCTGTAGATGGGGATTTATCACGGAAAGGTGCAAAAACAAAGACATGAGGACACAGAACAAAAGAATAAGATATTTTCTCGGCAACAGAAAAGTTTTCAATATACTAAATCACTCTGAAAACTGACTAATGGAACTGACGAACCTAGATAGGATTTGCTGAGTTTTTTTGCTTCCCATTTTCAAATCCATCATGAGTACTCTAATGACTTAGAAGGAGTGAGAGATGATGTCAAATAATATGAAGAGGCCAGAAGTCATGATTTAGTGTAAGGTATAAACAGCAGAGGAGACTCCACCAGCATTAATTTTTTTCTTCCTAATAAAGGGTATAAATTTTTATTGAAGAGATAAAGGTAACGTCAGAGCATACAAAACAGGATCATCATTTAATTTTCCCTCTTCACACAGACCATCTATCATCAAATCATCTTTTCACTTTTACCTGCGAATGGCTCCTGGCCTTGACCCCCGTGGGTGTCCATCCTCTTTGAGTCCTAAGCCATCTGTCTTTGAGCAGCTGAGCTGCTGAGAATGCAAAGTCAGTCGAGTTCCAGTTGGCTAGGTGTTCAGCTGAATTAGGCAGGAAGTGATCTCCTCAAGCAGACCCAGGGTGGAGGAGGTGAGACCTCAGTTAAGGAGGAGACTTTTCTGGCCAACATGCTAGCAGACTTTGACATGGGCACTAGCCAGAGGGTAAATACAATAGAGTATGAATTTCATTACCTTCCTATGGCTTAGGCCCAATTCCAAGTCTTATCACTTACTCTTTCTAAATCCTCTCTTCCCATTTAACTACATGTTCAGTGAATTATACAGAATGTAAAGTAGTAACAGATATAATGACTTTGCCTCTTGGCCATTGTGAACAGCAGGTCTTACTACTCTGTAATCTTCCTTCTCGGCAGCCTAAAAGAAAATAGCATTAAAGTAACAACCACCAAGGGTTATTATAACTCTAGCTACATGCTTATAGTGCATGCCAAGGGCATTACCTACTGCAATTTGTATCTATGTGAGATTTTCTTTTTTTCTTTTTCTTTTTTTAAAGATTTATTTATTTATTTTATGTACAGCATTCTGCCTGCATATGTGGCTGCAGGCCAGAAGAGGGCACCAGATCTCATTACAGATGGTTGAGATCTACCATGTGGTTGCGGGAATGGAACTCATGACCTCTGGAAGAGCAGTCAGTGCTCTTAACCACTGAGCCATCTCTCCAGCCCTATGTGAGATTTTCTAAAGCATCACAATCAATAGTTTTGAAACTACTTATATAGAAAGCTCAACCCTAAATCTTTCATTATTGCAAAAAGTATTCTGATATGAAGGCTTTAAGGAGTGAGGATAGTATGTTTGCTATTATTTGTTTTATATTCCCAGAACCTAGCAAGGTGCTTAGTTTCATTTCTCAGTACTCATTTATAGATTAAGTAGAAGTTTTGTGGAGCTCAGTGCTGTGCTTGGTACTGAAAATAAAGTGTGAGTGTGAAAGACAGAAGTGAGTCTTTAGGATTGCCATGTCAGATACATTGTGAATACTTAAGGGGATGGTTATTTATACACAGAGTGGACTAGTGACTCTGCTAGGGTCACAGTGATGAGACACCACATGTTTCATTATAAGGGCACATTAGTACTTCGTTCTGTGTGAAGGATTCTACATGTGTACACTGTAAGTGCTTTCTTTGCCTTGAGTTAACCTTCAATCTAAATGTCATCCAAATGACTGACTTGGGAGGAAAGCAAGACTCTGTATCCTTGATGATTGCAACCCCTCCCTGCTGCTACAGAGCCGTGACAAAGCACAGACGCCATAAATCTCAAAGATAAGACCGACTGTTTGACCAGAGGGGCCTGACTAACCTTTGAAATGATTGACTGCCTTTCTATCTCCTCCCTATATAACCTTCTGAGTGAAGATGAGATGGAAGACAGATCTTTAGAAAGATAGCCCACTGTTCTCAGATGGCTGGCTCTCTGAATAAAACACCACTTAAAGACACAATTTCTTATTTTGTTTTGTTTTTCCCATGTGACGGGAAGACAAGCTGCCAGTTACACAGAGGTCAGTGTGTAGCAGGCAATGATAATACGAGCTTGAAAGAAAGTTAGCTTTAACGCAGTTCACACGGTGTCATTCATTCAACCCTTAAAATGTGTACATGTGCACAATAGTTATATCACCCATTTGCTGTTACCAAATCTCTGACAAAGCAAATCAAGAAATGAAGTATTTTATTTCCACTCGGTTTGTGAGGATATAGTTTTAGGGAGGGCATGGAGGTAGGAACAAGCTCCTAGCTCTGGCAATGAGAGGGTGGGCTAGATGGTTTTACCATCTGTCAGAGAGTAGACATGGATGAAGGAAAACAGGCTTGATTATAATCCTAAAAACCTGACCAGTAAGAATCTACTTCCTCTAGCTAGACCCCACCAGCTAAAGGTTTCTACCATCTCTCAAGATAGAGCCTAGCTAGAAGTAAAACATAAGAGCTTTCAAACTATAGCATTCCCTGCCAAAATTTTTTGAAATTGTGGCCATCCCACCAGGCAGAATGTACTCAGTCCAATTTCAAAACGCCCCACACCCAGGTATGCCTGACTCACTGTACAAGAGGCTGCTTCCCCCTTACTGGATCTCTTGCTCCTCTCTTGCTCTTGTTCTTCCCTTCCTTCTCCCTCTCTTTCCCATTCCATTCACCACCACCACCACCACCACCACCACCACCACCACCACCACCACCACCACCACCACCACCACCACCACCACCACATGCTCATGGCTGGCCTCTACTTCTCCTCTCTTCTCTTCCCTCCCCTTTCCTTCCATTCTCTTCCTTTCCCTTCCCTTCCCGCCCCTCTCTTTCTCTTTCTCTTTCTCTTCCTCTTTCTCTTTCTCTTTTTCTCTCTTCCTTTTTCTGCCTCTACTATTATCTTGACTCCCCTCTCCAGTGCCTTGAATAAACTCTATTGTATGCTATACCATCATGTGGCTGGTCCCACAGGGGGAAGGGATGCCTCAGCATGGGCCCGCTGAGGCACCCCCTTGCCTTATACCTGACTATACCACCATAGAACATATCCCTTCTCTTTTTATCTTTCTATAAACACATAAGTGAGCATTTACATTCCTAACAATGGAAGATTGATGGAATGACAAGAAAAGATTTTATCAGAGAAGAACTGAATCTATTAAGGAAAATACTAAACCTAATATCCCCATTTCCAGTATCTGGGCTTATGATAACATTATTTGTGCTCCACTGGCCTTGGGTTGCCCTGGCCTGACGACTCTGTTGCCTTTGGTATATGTGACCTCCTTCAGACTGCTCTACTCAGTAACTTCCACTCTCCTCAAAAAAAATGTCCTATATTCCTTGCATTTTCAATGTCCTGAGGTCTTCATGACACATTCATAATCTGACAAACAGTCTACAGGGGTTCTTGATAAGAACAGTAGATCAACACTAGCCAGACATCTTAAGGAAGAGGCCTTGGCTAAAAGCTGGGAATGACTTTCCCCACTTTGGCAGTTATGTTATGGTTGATGGCCAGAGATGCCAGAAGTCTTTAAACAAAAGTTTCTTGTTTCCCCTTGGTTTCCAGGTGGGGCAGAGTCAGGTTATTTCACTAATTCTTTCCCTCTACATGAGCATCCTGTCTAAATGTTATATGTCAGACCATTACCAAACCTTTGAGGTACATGGACATTTCTAATTGGACCAATTAGACAGTCAGCTCCTTCTCCTCACCCTAGTCTCTGCTGTAAGTCCTATAGGAAGCATGTAGACTAGGGGTTGGAATGTATCCTCTCTGCAGGTACCTGACCTGCTACAGGGAGCTCTGCCTTCTTTCTCTTAACTCCAACCCATGAACCTATTTTAAACTCCATTCTGCACTCATCCTCCCATTGTCTGTGAATCTCATTCTTCTAGTTCAGGACACCAGAACTCAGAGGTCACTGCTTCACTGCAAGTTGTATATCTCTGTGAGTGTCCAGAATCCTAACTCCAAACTTAAGTCTCTAAGGAAAGAGGGAGTAAAAACTTCCATCGGAATCAAAAGATCTCCGTTTTCCAGAATCAATTTACTATGTTTTTTTTTTTCATTTCAACAGATTTCTTGAACCTTTGCTGAACCTTCCCTCACTCTTATATCCTGCATGCCTGTAAAACAAGCAGCATGTGGAGCATGTCAAGTTCTGATGCTAGCTTCAGAAATAACCTGGCCATCTTTTTTCACAGTCGTAGTAGCTTCTGAGCACCTGGCCACCTAAATCTGGGAGGAAATATATCTTTAGACAGCTCTTTTGGAAAAGGATGCCTGGAAGGCTCTCTTTGTGTGGAAACACTTCTTTTAAATGATTTTGCAATTTGATGTGCCAGAGTCTTCCCTGCATGGATCTTCAAAGCAGCTTTACCAATGGTTGTGCAAAGCACAAGGTCTCTTCTTAATGCTGCCAACCTATTTAGCATCATATCCACTCTGTGTCTAAAGTTACTTTGTATCCTACTTACAGCTCTGGTTCGTCCTTTCCTTCTTGCAATACTGAATACTTGCCACACTTTTTGGTTGCACTTCCTCTCTGAAATCATAGTAAAATCCTCACTAAACACACTGAGCAACAACCATACTACAGCTTTATATGGCTTGAAACTTTTTCTACCACATAAGTTAGTCTACTATTCTTTAATCCAAGCTCATTCAAAAGTTCAGAACACAGCCACAAGTACTCAAGTGTTTTGTCACCGTGTGCCAAAAATAGCCACTACGGTGGCTCCCAGTAGAATCCTTGCTTCCTTTTACAATCTTATATGCCTAGCCTTTACTATTTATAACGCATTTTTCTCGGCATTCTGGTCTTTCAACTTTGTTCCAGCATCTCCTATTAAGCTCTTCTGGTAGTTGTCTAGGGCTTTTCTAGTTCAAGCTCTAAATTTTTTTCACATTTCTCTCACAAATCAGTTCCAAACCTTAGGAACCACATGGTCCATTTATCACAAAATGACCTTACTTCCTAGGGCTGATTTTTCTCTATCAGTTATGATTCTCACTGATATAACTAAATACATCTAAAAGCTACTAGAAGAAGAATTTATTTTGGATCACAGTTTGGATCACAGTCTATCATGATATAGAAAGCACAGTAACAGAAGTAACTCACAGATATGGCAATAGGGGTGTAGGGTTGCTGGTTACAATGCATCTGCATTCAGGAAGCAGAGACAGGGCATGCTCAGACTATAAATCTCCCTGTCCCATCATGACACATATCTACCAGCTAAGCCCTTCAACCTAATGACTCTATGAACATGCAAAATAGCACCGTGAGCTGGGAATCACATGTTCAAGTCATTAGACTGTGAAAGAAATTTTATGTTCAAATCAGTACAGTTACATGTAAGCAACTTGTTCAAGGTTGGATGAGATAAAATTTTTGAACCATGAAAGCTATGGAATGGTAGTCAGCTTCATAATGTCCTTCTAGATAAGACTGTTCTAAAGGATGGTTTCTAGAATCTATTTATACATGTTACTACTTGAGAGTGTGCTTAAAGAGCAGTTTGTGATGGTAAGATGAAAAAGCAACTTCCTTTTGAGGAGGTCTTAATAGACCTTGAAACCATATAATATGTAATGTGGGTTCTCACAGAAATAAGCTTTCCCACTTTACTTAATAGAATGTTCTAGTATTAAGACAATTTAACTTATTAATTGCACATTCCATTTAGAACAGATAATGATTAAGTACAATGGACACTGTGGTATTTTGCCCACATTCTTTTTGAAGGCCAAGACATATGTCTTAGGCATCTGGACTACTATAAAGTATCATAAACTGAGTAGTTTAAACAACAGACAGGAAGGAGGAAGTCCAAAATCAGATGTTGGCACACTTTGTGAAGACCTACTTTCATGTTTCTAAACAGTTATCTTCTTGTTCTCATAGGATAGGGAGAAAAAAGGTATTTTTGTGCTCCGACTGAATCTCACTCACATGGGGCCCAACCCTCATGACTGACTTTCTTCCTGGGATTCTACTTCCTTGTAGTATCACCCTTAATGTCCCAAACTCATCACATGATTTAGGGGAGGCATGCTCATTCACTCCATAATAGCATTATCCACAGGCACCAATCATATTGGACCCTCACCAAGAACCTGTGTACCGGAGGCACCTATGTCAGTGTCTGGTTATTGATTGTTTAGAAAATTTCATTCCATTTGTCACAAGTTAAAGCACATGTCATTGGCCATCTCAACTTCATAGCTCTGTGTTGTATCTACTGAGAATACAACAGCAGACACACAGTAGGTCAGCTACACTCTGTCCTACTCTGTTCTGGAGCATATTCAGACACTTGACTATGCAGTTCTTCATTATTAAGCCTGTTTCTTAGGAAACCAATTCAAGACAATGAGCCAATCCTATCCCAATGGAACTGTCAAAGTGCAGATAAAGTTCTAAAACATTAGTGTCAACAGAAGTATGCTTACTTTTCAATGGACCTAAAAACTTGATCTATCATTAGCAGTCAATACCCAGGTATATTAATACCTACTCATTATGAGGTTTTCATTTTCTGAAAATCTTTCCTAAATATTGAGACTAGGAAACTTATTTGTGAGATAGTCACATGCAGTATATGTGATTTAAATTCAGAATCAAATGCTCTTCTCATAGGTGATCAGAGGCAAAGTTCAGGACCAGGCTGAACTTTGAATCCCATATGGGATTTCTTGCCCATTGCCTTACTCCAAAATTAAAAATAAATTTGTGAGTAAAGGAAAAAAGTCAATGCTATTCTCTTACTTTCAAAAGCTAGACTTGGGTGAAATAGAAGTACTATGAAATGCAAGCTTGAAAAATAAATGATATTGCCTCTAAGTACTCTGCCACCTTATATACTCCAAATGTACACAAATGCCCTTCCAAACTCCTCCATATACATACATGCACAAGCATAAGCAACCATGCATGCATGCATACATACATACATACACACAGATTACACAAGCATCTACACATTCATATATGTATATACACACACATTTGCATAAGTATCCGCACATGCATATATACACACAAACACAATACAATCCTAAATTATATAAAATGTCTGGAACCATCCTTCAGAGACATCTTGTCCAATTTGAGTTTTTTGTTTGTTTGTTTGTTTGTTTTTCCAATTTGAGTTTTTAAGCTGAAGATTTAAAGTAAAAGAATTATTTGCCTGAAGTCCCACAGGTAGTGGTAGAATTAAAATCGGATCTCAGATTTCCTAACTCTGAATTTAAAACACACCAGCCTGCCATTCAGACTTGTGGGAGGCAGGTAAGGGGAGTGATTTTTAGCTTTACCTGAATCCAAAATCATTGACATATGATACAATAATTGAGTTACTACAGCCCCACATCCCACTGGATTTTAAACAATCTGCCATTCGTACTTGTGGGAGGCAGGTAAGGAGAGTAGGTTATTCAGGTAAACTGAATCCAAAATCATTGACATATGATACAGTAATAGAGTTACTACAGCCCCACATCCCATTGGATTTTAAACAATGTACTAAAGCACAAGTTTTCAGGGTTACAGCCTATTCCAACAGGTAGAAAAGAGAATAACATAAATACTGTCTTTCATTCTTACTCCACTTCAGTAAACATTGTGATATAATAACTCATTATTTGAGAGAGACTCAATCAAGTATCCAGCTGTCTAAAAGGCTACACAAATACACATTTAATAAAGGAATGTGGACTGAAACAAAATAAAACACACATGTAGATGGGAACACTGTAACAATTCCATCCAAAGTGGATTTTATAAACATATTTTGCATGCTCATCTTTTTATAGATTCAATCAGCTTTACCTTCACAGGAATCAGGCAGGGATTCCATGGCAACCGCAGCATCCTGCACAGACACACACAGCAAATCAACATGCTTAAATAACTCACTCACACCCACTTAAGTCTATTAGATTTCGATCTCAGATGTAAAAAAAAAAGAGTAGCAATGATTTTTTTCTTTGCCAATTAAGGGCTCTGTTAATAATGTCTTTCAAGGGTATAAGCTGAGAGACAGTGAGAACTACAAAAATCAGCCCTCTAAGGAAGGAATAAACAGTCGCTGGTTGCCATCCACTCACCACCAAAGTTTGCTTCAGTGCTCTTCAAAAGCGAATCTCACCTCAATTGTGTGCTACTCAAACAGGGCCTTCACTGGCAATAAACCAAAATTGACAGAACATGAGATCAGTGCTTTCTATCCAAAAGGTAAATTATTGTTTCAGATTTTCAATCTTTTTGTCCATTTAAAATAATATGCTTTTGAAAACCAATTTCAGAAGACAAATTTTTTGATTTGAGTAATTGGTCTAGAGTGATGTTCCCAGAGTAACCTTGGTTTGCTCTCCTTAAGTCTAGGAATAGAGAGTAAGTCTAAAGCTGTAGCCATGTGTATCTGTCATTTAAACACAGGGAAAATGACCATGTATCATCACGGGAGCAGAGGCTAGCAAAAACTAGACTAAGGTTTTGTCAAGTACAATAATGTTGGCTAGTTACAATTAAATTGTACCCAGGTATCATTTAAAATGTCATTCCTGTGTACAATTGAACATCTACACTATCTACTTGATAGTGATCTGGATCAGGGCATCTTGATAATAACCCCAGAGACAAAAGCAAAACCAACAGTTTCAATATGATTTTACGTTAAACAGTTTGTAAAAGTTATTTGATAATACACACATAAATGGGAATGGAATGTTTAAAAGTCAAAACCACAGTTAGAAGTTTATCCTCATATGTCAGTGTCATGTTAATGGCCTCCAAAGTGACTGGTTTATATTAGGTTAATTAATAAATATTATTTGGGTAATTAATATATTGACAAATTAACAAGAGAGCTAAGGTGAAAGATGAAAGGTGGGCACTTTCTTAAGCAGTATATGGAACCATTGCTCCCCATGCAAAAAAACACCTAAAGAAAGAAAGCCTAGTACAGGACCCAGTGCAGGAGGATGGTGTGCCTATGGAGCTCCAGCTTTGAGAATGGAGTCCTCACTCTAGCAACTGGTGCACTTGTATAGTGACCATTCAGAGAGAAATAATCTAACACTGTAGTAATGCCATAGCTGATTCTTTGTTTGCCTTGAACACTGGGCTCCAGCTGCTATGAGGAAGTTGTCAGCATAGTATAAGCAAAGGCATTGCAACCAAGACAGTAAAGACTGTAGGACTACTTCCTGTGACCACTGAGGTATAATAATTTGACCAGGGTTTTCAAATTACTCTGTGATGTACTCTCATTTAATTTACCTTGGGAACTTCAATATGTGTAGGAGAGTCTTTAAAACTATTTTCCTAATCTATTTGGGGTCATGATAAAACTTTACTCTTAGTATTATTGAACTTGAACAGATTTGCCTACAGAAGAAATTGGTTCTATGTTCTAGAAAATGTTTCTTTGGGAAGGAAGAGTGTATGAGCTGCTGTGACACAGATGCTCAAAAGGTGGGACATTAGTTACAAAATTAGCTTTTTAGTGACATGGGTTAAAAGTATAGGCTTTGTTGCCATTTTATAAAAGATGCAATTGAGATACAGAAATAAAGTTCAGAAAGGTAATAAAGACTACAACAGGAATTTAATCCCAAGTCTTTAGATTCAAAAATTGCTTTAGAAATATAGAATCAGATAATAGAATCAGATTAGCTATTTTAATATAGAATTATGTACTGTTCCACCAAATAAGGTCTTCAAATGTCATGTTATAATTTTATTCATGTAATTTGGCACAGATTCACCATAAAAAGTTCAGTTTCATTTTATGACTCTTCAAAAATGGAAAACCATAGATGAATGATAATTAGTCTATGCTTACATTCCATATCTCAGTTAGCAAGAAAAGAAATGAAGATGTAGAAAGGTGGTAGAATGCTTGCCTGGTATGTGCAAGACCTTGGAATTTAATTCTACAGCCTCAAAATTAATAGCTTAAATATATAAATTTAAATATGAAGTTCCATGTAGAATTTTATTTATAAATAAAAAATGTGCTTGTATCAACAAAGAACATACAATGTTTACCTTTTCAATGGAGAAGACTAAGGGACAGATCATTGATCAAGTGTTCAATACTAACTTGCCCAGTAATGATACAGATTAACATCAGTGACTGTTCTGTGCTGACTCAACATCATTTCTATGGACCTCTGTCAAAAATGTGTAACATAGATTTAATCATGAAGAAAAATTGTGTATCTTTACTACAAAATAACTGCCAGGTACCCTTCTAATAAGTCAAAACCATCCAAGAGGAAAAATGAGACAGGAACTCTTACTGAGGCAATATAACAACTGAAGACAAGTAATCATGGCTGCTTGTTAGACTATAAAGAAAAATAAAGATATTAATGGAGCAGTTGGTAGAATTTGAGTACTATATCTACATTAAATAATAGAATTTTATTGCTTATTTCTATTTTTTGTAAATTATCTCAGTTTATTGAAAACCACTTGAAGAATATTTGAGAATCCCTTATAATTTAGACAATTTCTTTAGGTATGACATTATGAAAAAAATGAGACTTTTCATGACCTTCACTATGTACATGAAGTAGGTTTCTATTTTATTCTGGAAAGTGCATGTTATCACCAGTTTAAGAGAGGAATCAGGCTGGGGAGAGATAACTCAGCTATTAAGAGCTGGGCTCATAACCAAAACTATTAGAAAGAGATCATAAGACATGATCATAGATTGATATATCCAAATGAGACAAAGTGACACAGTACAAGTTTTTAAAAATTCCAAGAACAACTATAACATACAAAATAAATTGCAAGCACAGAGCACAAAAGAAGAGGCTACATTGCAGGACTTGTCCTGTATATATGTGTCAGTGAACTTCAAATATTTTAGCTCATTTGTCTTTCAAGTTGATTTAGGAGAAAGCCTACACACCTCTACATTTACATACAAATTTTCATGCTTAGTCAATAACTAATGGAAGATAATAGTGATTAATATTAATTCTATATGAATGCACACAGCATGATTAAAAAGCAAAATCACAGTCGTGTGTTTAATTCTTATCTTCTGCAGTGGATAGTGCATATCATAAGGTTGCCAAGAATCCCCTCAGAGTGACTGGTTTATTGTAGGCAAACAGTAAACATTGCTTTATTTCTGGAAAGCTTTTAGCAATGACATTTAAAAAAATAAAACAAAACTAATTGTCAGGTAACTGTAAAAAGCTAAACAAAACAAAAACAATATAAGCACACTATAAGTTCAAAGTCACAATCATTTTCTAAAGACAAAACTATTTTTCACATGACTTGTTATTGATCCTCTACATATAGTTTATTGCAAACCCTCTCCACAGAATTTTGCCCTAAGGAAAAGAGAAGAATTTGAGAAGTAAAGGTGTAGAGTGACTACCCAGTTACTCACTAACATAGCAAAAACATGTGCAAAAATATTTACAAATATCTACTAAATATAAAGTACAAATGTTCAAAATTCAGTTCATTCTGAGTCACAATTAGAGATGTTTTAGCACCCAATGTTTAAAGCACATAGCTACTGATAAGTAGAGTTGCGTCATAATTTCAAATTAGACAGATGCAGAAGGAGCTAGTCCCACGTATAGTCCTCATAACCAACAATTTATTATTTACTACCATTATCATGATAAGGCCATCGCTTGTTTTCATTTTTAAACATTTAAGCTCAGAGAAAATCTTTTCCACCCACACAAACAGGTGGGCAGGAGAATTTGAACGTAGCAGGTTATATAATTCCTTTACATTTTATTTGACAAAAGATCATTAAGCAACTGCACTTAAAATTACTGTAATGGTCTATCAGCCAACTGACAGTAACTAATAGTAAATTTCATTAATATTGAGTTGAAACCTATCTGTCATATTTTTCTCTAAATACTCTTGCATCGTTTTTTAAATTGTCATGTATTCACCATACAATATACCTGAGATTTATACAACTACTCTTTTGTAAGAAAAATGCCTTATAAATGCATATTTTTGGCCAATATCGTGAAGTAATTTTCTTTTCAGTCAAGCCCCTTGTCTCTGAAGAAAAAAAAATGAAGTTTACACATTGTGACTATATGCTGGGAAGTAAATAAACACATTAAACGTAAGAATGTTCTATAAAGTATCAGAAGCCATTTTATCAAAAGTAATGGAGTTCATTAAAACCACGCTATTCCCTCACTGGTTAGTTCAAATTTATGTATACAGTGTATACATACATACATACATGTGTATACACATATATACACAAATGCATATTCACATATATATTCAAAATAGAAATAAAGAAATTAAGGATCTGAACATTGATTCCCTAACCATTTCTCAGATAATGTTTAGAGACAGGCATATTCTGAGATCATTTTGGATTTCAGTGTACATAAATATTTTCACCAAATTCAACATGAAATTTAAGCCACATAAGAGATGATCAGGATAGAGTTTCAGTGTAGTGAATATATTTCCTTAAATTATGGGAAAACATATCAAAGTATCATCAAAGAAATATTAGCTCTTTCAGATATTTTGTAGGAAGTATCTTCAAAATGTCCATTACATTTGGAAAACTTTCTATAAGATGCCCCCTGTGGGAAGGATGCTAGTCTACATTAGCATATTGTGGACTCGAAAATTTCTTGAAGTTAAGCAACTTAACTTGATTCCATGAGAACATTTGCCATGTAATTCCTTCTTTTTTTGGTTCTTTTTTTTTTTTTTTTTTTTTTTGGTGCTGGGGCCCGAACCCAGGGCCTTGCGCTTCCTAGGCAAGCGCTCTCCCACTGAGCTAAATCCCCAACCCCTAATTCCTTCTTTTTATTAATATCATCCCAATCACTCTTTTAGAATTCCTGATTTATATTTTATTGGGTAAAAATGTATATCGTAGTTTCTCAATAAAATCCTGACATTGGCCAAGCCTTTGATAGTTATCTAGTAAATTTATTAACTTATTTACCAAGCCTGTGTAAGGTAAGATTGTGAGATTGACAGGAGAGGCCAGCTAAACACAAATTGATTCATGGAAAGTGTATCATAAAGCCTGGCATTAAAACGAAAGCTTTATTAACTAGAAGCAGGTATCTTACTGAAAGCAAGGACCAAAGCTGTGCCCACACAGCCCTGGGAAGCTCACACCCTGACTTCCAGGGAGCCCTGCCTTTGGGGAATGAGTACACAGTGTAATAACCCTCAATGTGCAGTCACTGCTACAAAATTACAGAGGATTAAGTCTCCTGACAGCAGGGACAGATGCTTAATCCTATGTCACAAGGACTGGAGGGCCCTTTACTAGTGAGGAAAAAAACATCAAGTATGTCTCTTTACTTCAGCATAACGTACATCCAGAGCATAAAGCTGACTCCAGTTTGGTGATTATTTTGCAACAGGGAGACCAAAGACCAAATGCTTCACAGCTAAATTCACACACACACACACACACACACACACACACACACACACACACCAAACCAAGGCTGGACTGGGAGTTAAAAAATGATGATTTTCTCTGCATTTTCCATTGCCAGCTGGGCAAACTGGAGGATTCCTTCACCTTCATTGAACCCCCATTTTCCCATCTGTCAAAACTCCTGTCTAGTTAAACATGCTGCGGATTATATGACCTCTCTTTTTGAACTGTAGTAGGATGATCCTTCTGTTTTTAAGAAGAGCATTTCAACAATTTTGAGGGGTGAATTACATGCAAGGAAATGCTGTGCTAGTAAACATTTTCCTTTAATTGATTTTATTCCCTAACTGGCTCAACCATCTAACCTCAAAATGCAACATCCAGATCTTTTCCCCCCTTTTAGAATGAGAAGATGACAGAGGTTATTCTGCATTAGAGAAAGAAGGCTAGCCTTTGTAACATTTCATAGGCGATTTTATCTTTGAGGAGACTCTAGAACCGTGAATACATTCCAGCATTTACAAATTACAGCTGACACACAGAAAGATTTTTTTTTAGTGGCTGAAAAACATTTCTGATTTTTCAAATCTGAGTGTCTATTTGAGCATATTTTATTGCTCATATCAAAATATTATGCAACTGGGAGAAGGGATTTTTGTATTAGCTGTAATGAACAATTATATAATCAAAATTAATAGAGAGAAGTGTCCCCTTAGTTTTCAGTAGATAAAGAATGAGTTTAATTAACAGAGTAAAAGCGCATCTCCCTCTGCTACCGATGACAAGAGACAGAAGACAGAATTAGGTCATTGCCTCCTGCTCACAGCACAGTAGTAAGTGACAGAGTAAAAGAAGCTTATTTTACAAGATGAACAAGTGCAGTGCTTCTGGGAAGCTTTCTGTCGCTATTCTATTTGTTCCCTGCTAAGTGTTTAAAGTTACACGTGCAACATGTGTTAGCTGTGAGAGTAGTATAGCATCGTTCAATCCATGTTTGCATCAAATCAAATGTCTTCCTGTTACTCAATAAAAAGGGAAAGTTCTTCCCTGGGTTTGTATTTATTACACTCCTGCAGATCATCCCAGAATAGTATCCCAAGTCTCATGTAACATTCTACTTATGTAACTTTGAACTCAAGTCAGACATTCAATAGTAAGCAGAGAATAAACTGAATTACAAGGAACATGTTGTGCACGATGTTCAGCCCATACAAATTATGCTTCTAAAGGTGAGACAGAAGAAGTCAGAGATTGTGTGATGAACTCTGGGCTGAAAACAAGATGGCCCTAAAGGACTCATTGGCCTTCATTCAAAAGAATGAATCAGTGACAGTGAGATGGCTCTTTGGGTAAGAACCCTGGAGATACAAGTCTGCTAACCTGAGTCCAGAAACCCACAGTAGGAAAAAAAGACCCATTCCTGAAAGCTGTCTCTTTATGTACATACTAAAATATGGATGTATACACTCCTTCCAACTAACACACACACAGGGGTATACACATGCACTAACAATAATAATAAAAACTAAAAATCACGAGGAATCAGCCAGAACAACTAGTTGGCTGCTATGTTTTCTTAATGCTTCAAGTCTTTTTTCCAAATGGGAATAAGTTGTTAGAAGATAAAGAGTAGAATTCAATGGATGGAGAACACGGTCCCCTGAGCCACCATGTCACCATGTACCTATGAATAGTGTGTGGCATTTGTACTAAGATCACATCACAACATTACAAGATTCCTCTGGATTGCAGTAAATGTATATTGTAGATGACAAATGAAACTTGGGCATGCCCAAATGGTGTAATTTCAGAACTTATAAAATCAAGTATTTGTCCATGTCAATTGTAGAAATCAGGTCTTTTCATAGAGACTGAACTACTGGGATATATACAAATACCCTTGTGATGTTTTAGAGGCTGGAAATTCTAGAGGATGAAATTTCCACATGGAAGTGAGAAATGCTGATGGTCTGACTCACTCTTTGTCTGAAGCCTAAGGTACAGAGGAGCCCATGTGGTTACCCTCAGTATGAAAGCCACAGGGACAAGGAACTTTTACATTGGAAATCAGGAGATAGACAGTCCAGTTCTTCAGAAGGTAAGAGAGAGTTTTCCCCTCCTCTGTTTAATTTTTTTCCTTGTTGGTTCTTTGACATGTTAGAAGAATATGCCAATCTTCTTTACTAAGTCTACTGAGTTAAATGTTTATCTACTATATTAATAGCCTAGCTGTGTTTCTTTCTCATAATTCACACTTAGCCTCTTGGGCCTGGAGATGATCCAGTGCTTAAGAACACAAGTTTTTCTTGCAGAGGACCTGAGCTGAGTTTGCAGCACTCAGATCAGGCAGCTCACAACTGTCTATAACTCCAGATCCAAGGGATCTAATGTCCTGCTCAGATGTCAAGACCACATTTACTCACATATGCACAAACGCACACACCAACACATATAATTCTTTTCATTTAGATGAAAAGCTCAGCCTTATACTCTGAGGACAGGTGAGTGTCAGCTCTACCTTTTACTAAGAGTATGATCTAGCATAAGTGACTGCACCTCTCTCTCTCTCTCTCTCTCTCTCTCTCTCTCTCTCTCTCTCTCTCTCTCTCTCTCTCTCTCTCTCGTTTGTTTGTTTTGAATGTGCTGCTCTGGTGATTGACCCTAGACCCTTGTACACATCAAGGCAGTATTCTGCCATAGAGCCCTAATGTAACAGTTCTTCTTCACATGTGAAAACATACAAATGATAGGATCACTGTCTTAAAGTTGCTTAAAAGAGGGTGAAATGTGAAATTTATGACCTATGCACATATATTCATAATTCGCTCACCAAGAGACCCTCTCCTACCATGGTTGTTCCATTTTTAGTCAGCCACCTCCTAGCTGATCTTTTTTCTCTAGCATGAATATTGTGGCTGGTTATTTTAACCACTGTCTTATTAGCATATTCACTGTCATTACGTTAATATTATTGTTTTAGTACAATATTAGTACTGGATCAATGCTAAATCTTACCCCCATTTTCACGTTTTATTTGAATCATTCAACTAAGTACATTGATGCTGCTACAAAATAATGTCTCCACCACTACTCGAGCCCTCAGTTCTGTCCTCATTATTTCTTTATATCCTCGAACAACATAATTCTTCTTCGGCAGTCATTTAAAGTTATTTCTCCATTCTTTAACGGTTTATTCCATAAAATAAATACTTCCTCTTGTTGCAATTATTATGCTCACACCCAGTTCCCATGTATGGTATTAGGAACTGAATTGGAAAACTATTATGAAATAAGGGTAGAGTTCGCCAACAGTATCATACTTCTATAAAACGCCCTAAAGTTACCCCATACTTCGTCAGCTACTTGATAACACTGAAAAATTATCCATTCATGAGCCAGAAAGTATGTCCTCATAAAACATCAAGTATGGCAACATCAATGTATATCAAAAATATATTTCTCAAGTTTATAAAACTAGTTTATTTCACTTTCAATAACAGCCTGAAGCAAGAAAGGTAGTTGTGTTCAGATCTTTCCTTCTCATAGTTTCCTCCTCTGAGCTCGCCAAACTGTTTGTACATCATTCTTTGTGAAGACTCATATAATGTGAATCAGTCTCCTATAGCCTGGTGCTTCCCAAGCGTGCACATATTTCTCATGGAGACAAATGCCACCATACCACTACAGAACAACATGTGCTACATGCACAAATGGCTATGCTTGCCACTTGTCTAGCTCTACTGCATCCTGAATGTTCCATGCCATGACTTCTAGAGTTACAACGATGATGATCCTTTACCTATTTGTTTGCCCATTAGGAATGTTTCTATTGAGCACACAAGTTACTGAATCATGTTTCTTGGTGGAACTGTGACCTGACTAAGTAGGTGATGTATTGATCAATACAGGTTTGTTCATTCAGAAATCATTTAAAAGAATTTTTATTTATTCCTTGACAATTTTATGCATGCATATAATATATTTTGATCATATCTACTCCAAGAAGTCTCCCTCTCACATATTCATAAAGTACACATAACGCATTGTTACCAAACTGGCTACTGGTGAAAGGTTAAAAAGTCCTAGTTCTCCACCTCCTGGGCCATTCTCATAGTCAGAAGAGAAGTAGGCGTGTATTTCTTGGGGGAATGATTATTGCTGCAGGGAAGTATGAACAAAAGTATTCTAGGAACAAAGGGAAAATTCAGTGTTCAAGTCTCACTCAAGCATGAGAGTCAGCTAGAGTGCTTCTCCAGAGGATCTCATGCTTCAACTGCTTCTTCCTTTGTGGTAACCTATCCAGCACTCACCTGTGAGGACCCCCATTTGATCTTAAGAATGAGCCTACTCTATAAAGAGAATTCCTTGCATTTCACTGAGAAATGAGAAGCAGACCCACACTGGCCAGAGTCCCTTGCTCAGGGAAAGGCAGAGTTCCCTAAATGGAAATTTCTGTACAATTTGTTATGCAGTGTGCAAAGAATTCTCAGACTGAAATTCCATTTGTTTTCCCAGAGGAAGAGAAATCAATGTTGCAAAGGCAAAGTAATTGATGGGCAAATTTTCAATAAGTGTGCTTTGCCTGGGTCTCAAACTAGACTTCCTAATGCCAAACTTTACAATGTCTTTCTGGTTATATCTATATAGATATGAACTATATAGATATAGTCATATAATCATATATCTACATGGGCTCATAGTGGATTCAATGGATAGGATTATATTTTCCTCACTAAACCAGATGTTTAGAAGTTCTTCATAAACCAGGGTACAAGAGATAGAATAATTGGGAGGGTGCATTCAGTGTTTTGGTTTTTTTTTTTTAATATTATCTTTTATTATATTTTTTGTTTTTTCTTTCTTGTTTTAAGTTTTTTTCTTTATTCATTTTTATCTTATGAATGTTATACCTGCACATATGTCTGTTTGATATATGTGTGCCTGATCCTCACAGAGGTCAGAAAAAGGCACTTTATCTCCTGGAACAGGAGTTACAGGAAGCCATGAGCCATTTTCTATATGCTGGTGAGATTAAACTCAGGTCCTGGGCAAGAAAAGTCAAAGATTTTTAAGCTCTGAAACATGGTTCCAGCTTCTTTGGGGCTTTCTTTTTAAAATGCTTTTCATGTAGGTAGTGAAAAAAGTAATACCTTGGAAAATATGGATTCTTTCTATATATTCTTAGTTCCTGATTCTGTGGTGTATAAGTTACTTTTCTCATGATAAAATGCTCTGACAAAAGCAGTTTGAGAGAGAAGGGGCTTATTGCGGATCACAGTGTGGAAGTGCAGCCCGTCATCGTGAGAAATCATAGCAGCCCAAGCTGAGGCAGCCTTACTCACGGTGGGTGTCTGAGGTTGGGAAGTAGAGATGAATGCTGGGATTCCTCCACTTGTTCCTTTTCATCCAGCCCAGGATTCTACAAGGAATGGCAATGCCTCAGTTAAATAGGTCTTCTGTTTTTTAAAAAATTATTTTATTTATTTACATTCCAGCCATTGTCCCCCTTTCCAGTCCCACCTCCCACAGTTTCTTATCATTCCTCCTCTGAGAGGGTGCTCCCCTCCACCAGGCCTGCCCCTTCCCTTGGACCACAAGTCTCCTAAGGATCAGGTGCATCGTCCCCCACTGAGGCCAGTCCTCTGCTGTATATGGACCAGGGGCCTAGGGCCAGCCCATATATGCTGCTTGGTTGGTGGCTCAGTCTTCTCACCTCTAGTAGCCAAGTCTAAGTAATACCCGATAAGCAGTCTTAGAAGTTTGTCTCCAAGGTGAGTCTGGATTCTTCATGTTAATATCTAGTATTAAGCACCATGGAAGAACAACTTCATGATATCCACAGAACTACTCTAGAAGCAGCCGGCTCCAAGTCCAAGGATCTAGAATGGCCAGAAGAGAGACACACCCAGTAGTTAAGTAGTAGCAATTAAAAATGATAATTTCCCTGCTTATGAGTCTTGGGTGTCTTGGGTATAAGGTATAGCAATTAGATAGGCTGTCCAGGGATTAGTATCAAACTGTTTTTACATTATCCTCTTATCATCCTCTTGTAAATGTTTAGTTAATATAAACCAGTCTCTTATAGACTAGTCTTTACTAGAAGAAAGATAGGTGATAGACAGAAAGATAAAATGACTGCCGTTAGGAATATAATTTTGTTGGTAGAATGCTTGCCTAACATGCATGAAGCCCTGGCTTCAATCTACAGCACCCCTTGAGGTTGGATGTAATTGTACCAGGAGGCAGAAGCAGGAGGCTCAGGATTTCAGGCTAAGTCTTAAGAATATAGTGAGTTCAAGAAAAGCCTGAGCTGCATGAAACCCTATGTCCAAAAAAAAGAAAATGATAGATGATAGATAGATATGAGATATAGATAGATGATTGATAGATGATAAATAATAAATAGAAGATAGATAGATGATAGATAGATAGATAGATAGATAGATAGATAGATAGATAGATAGATAGATGAATGATAGGTGGATGGATGGATAGAGAGCTAGAATGATTAGATAATGGACAGACCTTGCTACCAAGATTTTTGCACTAAGTTAAATCTCAACTGCAAGGCCTTACATAGCATTTTTTTCTTCTTAATGAGGCAGCACAGACCCAGCAGTTACGTTATTTTCTCAAACTACTACTACTCATGGGGGTGCTTTCTCCTGAATTGTTACATTGACAACAATTGAATCCAGGGACAAATCTGAAGAAAATAAATTGATATCACTGAACAATAGACTTCTAAAACCATCCCATTTTGGAATCCTCATATAAATTTGAGATTCATTAACAACCAGAGATTTAATTACTGTTTTTCACTTTCAAAAGCTTTGCTCTGAAATGCAAATTTTATCTTGTCCTTGGCTTTAGCAAACAGGTGAAAGAGTAGGTAGAGCACTTCCTGGAACTAAACTGACCACAACAACAGTCGTCCACAGAGCCAATGCTAGAATCCAGGTCTTTTGACATGGACTCGAGTCTCACATTCATGTTTCATAGTCTCTTGACTTTCTTTCATCTACAAAATCCAACATGGGACCCAAAGAAGCACCACTCCAGCTTTGTGGTCTGCCCATTTCATACATACTGGGAAGTGGTTACTTGCCTTTAAGGGGCTCAAATATAAAACTCTTTAAGAAAACTTTTGTCTCCCTCATATTAATTCCTGTTATCTATATTTCTGTTCTTGCACCCTGTCCTAAATTTCTGTTGCTATAACAATGGCTATGACCAAAATAAAATGGAAAGGGAAGGATTTCTTTGGCTAATATTTGCATGTCACAATCCATCACTGAGGAAAGTCAATGTAGGAACACAAACAGAACCCTGGAGGCAGGAACTATAAAGAAATTCTCCTAGCTGGCTCACTCTCTAGTTTGTTCACTTATGAAGTCAAGGCCCACCTACCTAGAAATGGTGCTACCCGCAATGGGTTGATCCCTCCCATACCCTCATCAGTCAAACAAGACAATCCTTCACAAACATGGCCACAGCGCCACATGATCTGAGCGATCTGTCTTTTAAAAACCATCCAGATGACTCTAGGTTGTGACAAACTGACATCTCAAGCTAGGACACACTTTTTCATTAAATTCAGATAAATTAATAAAACAACAGATGCCACCACCAATAACAGCATCAGCAGAAAACAAACCCCTAGCCTTGTAGTTTTCTAGAAGGCTGGTATATGATTAATAGATGATCAATAAACACAAATTCGAAATAACACACAAGAAAGGCACGGAGTACTGTGCTGCTTCCCTGAGCTCTCTGCTGATTGTTTATTGTATCTTGTGAGTGAATCATGCTGCCTTTTTCTGCCATCAGGACATGCCAGCCCACATCAAGGAGAATACAAACGAGAATGGTTATGGAGACAATGCAGAGCAAATGGACAGCATGATTTCCCCTGCAGCAGCTCGCCTGAGTCCAGTGGAGCCTGGGTCCAGTGGAGCCTGAGTCCAGGAGCATTAGCCTGTCGTCTTCATCTTGGTGTTAAGTACATTGTGAGGTGTTCAGCATCAAGTGGGCAAACATCTTTTATTTTGACACCATTAAAAATTGATTCAATTAAGGTTAGGTGGTGACACACGCCTTTAACCCCAGCACTCTAGAGGTAGAGGTAGTCCAACCTGGTCTACAGAGTGAGTTCCAGGTTAGCCAGGACTATACGAGAAACAAACAAACAAAAACCATCGACAAAGTTTTATAATGGATTCACTTGTCATTTAGATGAGGTATTGCTCTCTACCTTCACCTGTTGCTTCAGGGTTCTTTTGTATGTTGTCCCATCATCAACTATCAAATCCTTTTATGAGAGTAATTGACATGATTATTAATATAATTAAGAAGTGTTCATTAGTTGGCCCCTTTGGCTGAGTATGGAAAACAAACATGATCAATCACTACGGTGCCTGCTGTGTTTGGTGTATAACACATGTGATGAATCAGAAGAAATGAGACGTGCCCCAAACACTCTTTTGCAACAGAAAGTGTTTTAGTATCTCATCTCAGGCCTGCGTAGACAAAATTCTTAATCATGGGAAGCAGCTACATTGCTCAATCTCCATAGGCATTAATTACTGTGTTTTCCCTACTTGTCTATAAGATTTTATGATTTTTTGAAAACCTTTAACTTCAAGGTTTGGGAATGAAGCCTCGCAATGGTAGCCTTCTGCCTCAGTTCCGACACATTATCTGCTTTTCTCCTTCAGGTACCCAGACACTGTGAACTGGTTGCAAACACTTAAAAATTAATAGGGATGTCACCATAGCATATGTCCAGTTTCTCATAGAAGAGTAAACTAATAAAAGTCAGGCAATAATGCACACCTGTCTGTAGTACTGACCCTTCACATGGGGCCTGCCCTCCCCACAGTGCAGTACTGATTCTTCCTTTCTCAGGACCCCTGCTATTAGCTCCTGTGCTTTTGTTTGCTATTACATGGCCAAAATGCTGGGCTTTTATGGCTTCCGTCTGCATTGAATAGTAACTGTGGTGATTTGAATGAGTAGCCTCAGACCCTTGAATTCTTGGACCCCAGATTGCTGTGTGGGAGGGGCCTTTTGGAGGACGAAGGTGTTGCCGTATGTCACTGGAGGCAGGAACTCAAGAGTTCAAAGGCTACTTCCTGTTTTCAATGTTCTCTGCTTCCTGTTCCCAGTTTGACGTGTGAACACCCAGCCATTCTTGCCATCTGTGACTGCTGCCTGCTGTCATGATTCCCTTCCATGAGAGACTCTAACGCTCTGAAACCAGAAGCCCAAATAAACTTTCTGGGTTTTGAATGGGTATATGATGTCTCACACTTAGACATTATATACTTCTATCTTATCTGTTTATGTTTTCTCACAGTCTTGCAAGCATTTCATACAATAAAGAATCCCTCCACATTTCTTTGTCCTTTCAGATTAACATAAGAGAAAATCCACTTTCGTACCTGTGCCTCCCAGGGGAGGACAAAGAATACATCTGAGTGCTGAGATAATTGGGATGCCATATTCATTCATGTCTTCATGCTTCCACAGGGCCAAGATTTCTACACTTAAAGCTTGTGAGGAAGTGAAGCTTTTCCTCCAGCTTTTTGACTTCGCTCAGCCCTAGATCATGTGGTTTGGATTTGTTATTCATGTAAGGAGATGCTCTGTTCAAACATGCAAATCTGTCCATACCACACAAGCTTCAACTTCTCCAGTGAAAGACTCTACTTAGATTGACATCTCTAAATCAACTTTGTCAATAGGAAAGTGGTGCTCCTCGCTCCCTATATCTCTTTCCACATCTCCATTTAGAAGGTGGTACAAGGGTTGTGAGAGTTTGCATTCAGCTGAAGTTCTGATTAGTGAACAGTATTCAGTTTTGCAACCTGATTATGGAGCTGACATTTGTTTCATTTCTGATCCACATTTGGGGTGTTTTGGCTTCACAGCTGATTGGTCACTCCAGTGATGGGACCTGCTCCCTCCATCGGTATTCAGATGCCTGCTTCCCTAAGCGTGCTAGGTGTCTTGATGGTACAGCGGCTGCAGGGAGTCTGTGTAGAGAGGAGACACCATGCTTATGTTATGCTCTCTTTTCCATCCTGACCACACAACCATCCCAATTTTATTCATCAAACCAACAGTCTCTCACTGTATTTGGATACAGCTTCACGGAGACATTTTCAATTCCAGGGTTTTAGTTAATCTCCTTGCAACTATAATTTCACTGCTGCCTTATTTGCTTTTAATTCTGCTCAAGCATTTGTTTGCATCTACACATAGAGCATGTGCTTGTATCTACATGGAGAGTATGAGTGATTTACTTACCCATTGCTTTCTGTCACACCAGCTGATTAAGGTCACAATTATCTGGGGATTAGATGCAACTTAACTTTGCATCATCTTAGAATGTGCAGTAATGACCAGCATCTTCCTTCCATCATGGGAAAATAATGACGGGAACAAAAACCAGAAAGCAGTGAGTTCTCCCCTGACCTAGAATCTTGTCTCTCAGTGTGCTCTCTTTATTCCTCATTACACTTCATTACTACTTGTTGATGGCCTGGCTTCCCCCTGGAACATCAGCTCAGTGAGTCAGAGAATTTATCTGCTTCTTAAGCATCCATTTATTATAGCTTCTGCTAACATTAAACTATTCCTCTATGACGACAAATAGTTGTATAGTTAAAAGACCCCACAGCTTCCACCAAAAACTTTTGGATCTGACAAAAACACTCAGCAAATTTGCAGGACACAAATTGTTGAGATTGGGCTATACCTTCCTCTAAGTTACCCTATATTATATGAAACAGTATTTTGTTTCATTTTATTTTGTATTGTTTTGTTTTAGAATTTCACTTTACCCTGAGAGACACCATTTTACGAGCAGCTTTTAACCCCATTTTGAAGGAAAAGGTCGACTACACTCAGAAACTATACCATTTGTCAGAAATTCCCCCATTCAGCACAGACTGGTGTATTCTTATTCCTACAAGGAGAAGGAGAGTTATGCTATAAACTTATCATGGTGAAATAAAACTATACAGGTTGATTTGTATATTAAAATCATACCATGGTAATGAGGCCTAAGTACTTATCAGACATGCCAGACCACAGAAAGAGTGTAACTCCCTCAGGCAGGGAACTTAAAGTGACAGATATAAAAAATGTGATGGAATGGTTCCATACGATCCTCTGATGCCTGGAGATACCAAGGACTGACAAGCAGAACACTTATCAGCTGTCTCTAGAGCTTAGGTTCTGATCGATCCATTGTTGTTGACATGGCCTACTTAATTGCCTGTCTGTTTACCATTCTAGAACTGGACCTGAAGCCATTATCTCTGATTTTCTGATGCTGCTCAGCCTTTCGTTTTGCAGCTGAACGCTGGAGTGTTGCTTTCAAATACTGATGCCAAAAGCTTCCTCCTGTTATTGGTCCTAGCAGTAAAGACTTTCCCTCAGCTCACTTCTGAAACCTTCTAGACTTTGTTGCTATCCTTGTATTCATTCTGCAATAGATAGATAGATAGATAGATAGATAGATAGATAGATAGATAGATAAAGGTATAGATATGGGTGGATAGATAGATTATAGAGATAAGTAGATAGAAATAGATGGTAGTAGGAAGATAGATAAAAGATAAGATAGATAGATAGATAGATAGATAGATAGATAGATAGATAGATAGAGGGATAGATAGAGGGATAGATATGGGTGGATAGATTATAGAGATAAGTAGATAGAAATAGATGATAGTAGGAAGATAGATAAAAGATAAGATAGATAGATAGATAGATAGATAGATAGATAGATAGATAGATAGAGGGATAGATATGGGTGGATAGATAGATTATAGAGATAAGTAGATAGAAATAGATGATAGTAGGAAGATAGATAAAAGATAAGATAGATAGATAGATAGATAGATAGATACATACATACATACATACATACATACATACATACATACATAGATGGCTACATAGTACACCATAGATAGGTAGATAGATAGATGATAGATAGATGATGAAAAAGAGGGGCAGGATCAGATATGGGAGGAGATGGGGATGATATACAGAGGGTCAGAAAATTGAACGGAGGCATATAGCAATGGCAGATGGGGAATGAGGGTAGCCCCCAGAAAGTCCCAGATGCCAGGAAACCAAGAGGCTCCCAGGACCCAACAGGGGTGAGATTAGCTGAAATGCCCAACAAAGGGGAGGGAGATCCTGTAGAGACTATATCCAGAGGTTAGGCAAGGCCCCCTATTTGGGGATGGTACCACCCACTCATCTCCAAATTTTTAACCCAGAATTGCTTCTGTTTAAAGGAAATACGGGGACAAAGTATGGAGTACAGACTGAAGGAAAGGCCATCAAGAGACTGCCCCACCTGGGGATCCATCCCATATACAGTCACTAAACCCAGACACTATTGTGGATGCCAAAAAGTGCTTGCTGACAGGAGCCTAATATAGCTGTCTCCTGAGTGGCTCTGCCAAAGTCTGACAAATACAGATGTGGGTGCTCACAGCCAACCATTGGACTGAGCATGGAGACCCCTTGGAGGAGTTAGGGGAAGGACTAAATGAGCTGAAGGGGTTTCCAACCCCATAGGAAGAACAACAATGTTAACAAACCAGACCCCTCTCCCCCCGAGAACTCCCAGGGACTAAACCACCAACCAAAGAGTACACATGGAGGGATCCATGGCTCCAGATGCATATGTAGCAGAGGATAGCCTTAGCTGGCATGTATGGGAGGAGAAGCCCATTGTCCTCTGAAGGCTTGATGCAGGGTGGTGAGGTGGGAGTGGGTGGGTGAGTGAGCACCCTCATAGAAGCAGAGGGAGGGGGGATAGGATACAGGGTTTGCGGAGGGGAAACCAGGAAAAGGAATAATATTTGAATTATAAATGAATAAAATATTCGATAAAAAAGAAAATAGATAGACTTACTATATCTTATAAGAGTTAATATTAGTAATTAGAATAAAGATTAGAATAAAAATAGCTTTTTCTCAGCCAGTTAAGGTACATATATTATATGTCAAATTTCTGTCATTGAAACCATGGAACCTTGTGAATATATTGTTGTTCAATAAATTCCAACATTGTGGAAAGATACAAATGTATTCATTTTATGTTTCTAATAGTACATTCACAACAGAAACCAACATACAAAAATTGGTATTTTTATATACCCCAGTCATGACCCCACTGGGAAAAATATTAGGAAAACACCCCAATCACAATAGTCTCAAAGGTATTTAGAAATAAACCAAGTGAAGGAGGTAAAATTCTCTATACAGAATACTTTAAAATACTGAAAGAGAAATTAAGGAAGTATCTAGATAGTGAAAGATATTCCATATTCTTAAATTTGCAGAATTAATGATGTGACCAAAATAACAGCAGATTCCATACAATCCCTACCAAAATTCCAGGGACATTCCTTACGGAACTCAAAAAAGAATCCTAAAATGTATATAGATACACAAAACCTATACAGGAGCAGAAACAATTCAAAGCTGAAGAATGCAGAGAAACCATACTTCCTAACCTTAAACTATACTACTGAGGAATAATGAAAGAGACAGAAAGATACTGGAACAAAGCAAATAAACACATGGACTACAGAAACATAATACAGTGATCAACACATAGAACTGTGCGCAAGTTTTTTATATATATAATTTATATTGTTTTTCATGATATCCCCAAATAATCTTACAAGTTAAAAGTAAATAATCTGTGTTAATAAAGGAAATTGTAAGAATGGAAATCTAGAGAAATAAAATGGCTCAAAACATAGGCACAGAGATAGTAAAACATTATACAGGTAAGCAGTACAAATAAAAAGGGTGGGAGAGGGAACAGACTAAAAGTATTAAAGACTTTGGAAGGAGGAATCCTCAACAGATCCGACACTGTGGAATAAGGTCAAGAATGTTTCTGGGCGGCAGAAGGAACACCCGTTCAGGACCTGTCCCACATGTGGCCCATACATATACAGCCACCCAATTAGACAAGATGGATGAAGCAAAGAAGTGCAGGCCAACAGGAACCGGATGTAGATCTCTCCTGAGAGACACAGCCAGAATACAGCAAATACAGAGGCGAATGCCAGCAGCAAACCACCGAACTGAGAACGGGACCCCCGTTGAAGGAATCAGAGAAAAGACTGAAAGAGCTTGAAGGGGTTCAAGACCCCATATGAACAACAATGCCAACCAACCAGAGCTTCCAAGGACTAAGCCACTACCAAAGACTATACATGGACTGACCCTGGGCTCCAACCTCATAGGTAGCAATGAACAGCCCAGTAAGAGCACCAGTGGAAGGGGAAGCCCTTGGTCCTGCCAAGACTGAACCCAGAGTGAACGTAATTGTTGGGGGGAGGGCGGTAATGGGGGGAGGATGGGGAGGGGAACACCCATATAGAGGGGGGGGGGGGAGGGGTTGGGGGATGTTTGCCCGGAAACCGGGAAAGGGAATAACAATCGAAATGTAAATAAGAAATACTCAAGTTAATAAAAAAAATAATTATTTAAAAAATGATAAATCAAATTATATATTTCCATATACAGTGGCACATGGTAAAGATACATATTCTCAAAATCAGAAGGAGAAAAATATCAAGGAAAGAGAGGACTACAGCTAGACCAAAGCATAGCCTCACAGTTGACATCTGGGACATGTGGCCTCAGGAGGTGAGCTTGAAAAGCCTAGGACATCCCTACACTTACAGTCTTACTGTCTTCAGTACTCACGGCCTCTCTTTAGGTTCAACCTGTGACCCATGGGTATTTTTCAGTGGATGTCTCATCCCCTGAGAGTATTCCTTTGTCTTCCTTGTATCACACATTATTATTTCAGGTGCTGTCAGCCAAGATTATAATCTATCAAAGAATGTTTGGTCTTGCACCCTATCCTTTGAAACCTCAGTGGGAGTTTTAGTGAATGCTTATGAAACTGCGCAGTGTATGTATTGGCTTTATCTTAATGCTGATTTTTCAAAAACAAGCATTTTGTCTTTTTTTGAAACTTTGCATACTTTAAATGTTTTTATCAAAAATAAAAGCAGAAAAATCTTTTTCCTCAAAAAAAAAAAAAAAAAAAAAGAATGTTTCTGAGCATTATCTTCCAAGAACCTATACAAGTGGATGGGGTGGGTCCATCAGTGATTCAAACCACATCCTTAACACTATAAATTACTCCACACCTTGAAGCCAGATAGAAAGAACCCACAGTGATTTTCATAAAGGTGCAGTAGTATTGATCTGAAAACCTGGCAGACGAAGATTGTGAGTACTTATGACAAAGTCATAAATGAGACACCGAAAGGCAAAAGTTTGTAATTATATGCACTAAAAAAGACTTCATTCAAGGGATTTGAATTAAATGGAGAAGTAAGAAATGATGGTAATAAATACCAAAGGGGCATTTTCACAATGTATCATGCAACTGTGACGTAATGAGAAAAACTTCTCTGGCAACAATTTCTAAAAACTGATTTTTTTTTTTTTGCTGTGATGAAAAGTGCTTAAACTAAGGGCTGACTTGCTAACCATACTGCTATTAGAGCAGGAATACACAAACAGCTCATTATCCCTAATATCAATTTAGTATGAATTCAAAAGTTTAACGCTACACTAAGATTTAGCACAGAGAGCAAGGTGCGTGATCAGAAGGAAGGAAAGACAATAATTGGCACCTTTCCTAATATCTGTCTATTTCCAAAACCTACTTAGGGGTCATAGAGACAGGACCTCAGCAATAAACTCACACCACACAGGCACACACACACACACACACACACACACACACACACACACACACACCACAGCACTGCATAAAAATTAAATCTTTAAAGTAGCACAATAGGGCCTTGTAAAGAAGAAAGTCCAGAGATAGAGAAGCAATTACATTGTAGCACAGCCCCAAATTTAGCTTTCCCAGCCTTTCATCCTCTGTCTTGTCAAGTTTTATAAGCTGTTGCTTGCGTAGTTACTGTGTTCAGTTGCAGTAATGTCTTAACAAGGTGTACAACCATGGTGGAACAGACGCTGGCTAGTTAACCCTCTGTTTTCCCCCCAAATTGAAGGAGGAGGGAGGCTAGCCAAAGGAGAAATAAACATCTCCTGAGATGGCATTTCTCAGGTCAGGAACCTCTCCTGGGCTTTATCGGATGGGATTACTAGGAAACCAGTTGTTTCAGCTGATTTAAAATTTTAGGGTCCTCTTCCTTCTACTCAGATTTTGCTTGAAAGTGTTTTTTCTCGTACATGGCCACAGCCTCTATGACTAGGTAACTTCACTAGACTTTAAAATCGTAGGAGTTAACCCTTGTATGAAGGAATGATGCTTGATTTTTATCCAAGGAAATATAGGGGTAAAATAGGTTTTAAAAACCCTGGCAGGTACCAATGTCATTAGCATGTGTGCTGAGGAGACCAGCTACGAAACCTCTTGGACAAACACCATGAAACAGTTGCAGGACGGTGTGCAGCTTTGTTAGAATGCTGATGAAAGCTGTGGGAAGAAGCACAGGGGAGAAACAGCAGAGCTTCAAATGGAAGGGTGACTCAGCGAGACTTTGTCCTTCAGGGGACAGAGTCCATGTTTCTCTGTCATTGTGGGAATGACTTTGTAAAACTGATGCTTGAGGAAATTAGTGTGGTGTCCATAAGGCAGAAATAGAAAAAAAGACTTTCATTTTTTAATAAGATGTATCATATCACATGTTTTTATATATGTGCTTCTTTGTTTCTTTTGGCTTTATTGAAAATACATTTTTTTTTCACATACTGTATTCTGATTACCATCTCCCCAGTCCTCCCAGTTCCTCCCCATCTCCTTTCCCATTCAGGTCTACTCTTCCTGTCTCTCCTTAGAAAGCAAACAGGCTTCTAAGGATAACAATAAAATAAAATACAATAACATAAACTGAAACTAACACATTGGAAATAGACAAAACCAACGGAAGGCAAAGAGCACAAAAGAAGGCACACACTCAGGAATCCCATAAAAATACTAAGCTAGAAGCCATAGTGTATACCCAAACGACCTGCAAGAAAAAGGGGGATGGAAAATATAAACAAAACAACAGGAAGAATATGATAATATTTAAAAATCTCATCCTGGGGAGTACTCTTATGCATATGTCCATTTGCCTGACTGAACGGAATATGGCATGCCAATCACACGTCCATATGGTTAGGATTGTTGCTCATTGATCACTGTGACATTTTGGGGATTCTATAGTATGACATCTTTTTTTCCTCCCTTTTTTCCCTTCTGGGTAAAGTCCCTTGAGTATGTTTGTCTCTCACAAAAGGGATACATTTTAAATAGTAAGGTAGAAGGCAGGGGAGAGAGAAGCATCAGACACTAGCCACCATTCTCTCCTTCTCTGTAGTGGATGGTGCAGCTAAGTCCTCATTTTGGTCATGTTTTCTGAGTCATTCTTAAAAACTTCAAAAATTTATGTCTAAAAACTTAAGTACTTGCAGGTGTGCGGACTCATTTCCGCTCTTAGAACTCTGGCCTCATTTGGCCATTGTTGACAGGTGGTTCTAAAAATAGCCAGAGGCTCCAGAGAAAGATGACTGGAATCCTAGGTTGGTATTTTGATGTATCAAAATCGAATCATGGGTTCTGTTTGATCTGCTTCCTAAGTGGGACCTTTGATGTTATACTTTTACCTCATTTCAAAGGGCATGCAGGAAAGAAAATACTGAAAGTCAGAATTTAATTCCCTTGTGTTTTACTTAATGGGTTACCTAGGTAACTCTTTCAGTTTTCAATGGTCCTTAAAACCTGCATGTTCACCTGGGAAGAGAACTGGATTACAGACCTTTGGAGAGTTCAAAAGAGATGCCTTAATACCTCTGGCTCAAAGAGTCTATAACGATCGCTTGGTTTGGGGATTAACATGGTTCTATTTTGTGATTGAATATTGAATGCATTTATGGAGCAGCTAGGGCTATTTTAATGATATACCAGTTCTTGAAATGGGTGGTCTGCAGCACACTTTCATTACCCATAATGTTTGTGATCTATAATTCTGTGTATTATGTATCTTATATGTTTGCATATATACGTGTATATATAGGCTTTAGCAGCGGTTGGCTAACTGCAGGTCTTCACCCCTCTCTCCTCTCCTCCAAATCTTCTAGGTTCGTCCCCAGCTCTGTAGCAGATCACCTACTGCAGCTTCCCCTCTCCCTACTCCCTCATCTCTAGGGGGTCGCACAGGTCTTTTTCTCCCTACTCATTTTCTTTTTCCAGTGCCAAACTCCAACCTCAACCTCATTCCCAAAGAACTTGAAAGCCACTCTGACAAAAAAAAAGGCCATAGGCTAAGTGCTGAGCTTCACCATTCCCTCTTCTTCAGCATTTATTTTTAAATTGGATATGTTTTATGTACATTTCAAATGTTCTTCCCTTTCCCAGTTCCTGTTTATGTGTCCATTATCCCATCCCTCTCCACCTTCTTCTATGAGGGTGTTCCCCATCCCCAACTATCCCCCTTCCTGCCCTGATATTCCCCTACACTGTAGAGGTCCAACCTTGGCAGGACCAAGGCCTATCCTCCCATTAGTGCCCAACAAGGCCATCATCCTCTGCTGGAGCCATGGGTCAGTCCAAATGTACTCTTTGGGTAGTGGTTTAGTCCCTGGGAGATCTGGTTGGTTGGTATTATTCTTATGGGGTTGCAAGGCCCTTCAGCTTCTTCAAAACTTTCCCTAACTCCTCCAATGGGGACCCCATTCACAGTTCAATGGTTTGCTGCTAGCATTCACCTCTGTATTTGTCATGCTCTGGCTGAGCCTCTCAGGAGACATCTATATCAGGCTCCTGTCAGCATGCAGTTATTGGCTTCATCAATATTGTCTAGGTTTGGTGTCTGTATACATATGATGGATCATCAGGGGCAGGCCCTGAATGGTCATTCTTTCAGTCTCTGCTCAAAACTTTGTCTCCATATCTCCTCCTATGAATATTTTATTTCCCATTTTAAGAAGGACTGAAGCATCTGTACTTGGGTCATCCTTCTTCTTGAGTTTCATGTGATCTGCGGATTTTATCTTGGTTAATTCGAGCTTTAGGGCTAATATCCACTTACCAGTGAGTACATACCATGTGTGGGTTTTTTTGTGATTGGGTTACATCCGTTTGCCTATGAATTTCATGAAGTCATTGTTTTTGACAGCTGAGTAGTACTCCACTGTGTGTAGATGTACCACATTTTCTATATACATTCCTCTGTTGAAGGGCATCTGGGTTCTTTCCAGCTTCTGGCTAATATAAATAAGGCTGCTATGTATATAGTGGAGCATGTGTTCTTGCTATGTGTTGGAGAATCATTTGGGTATATGCTCAGGAGTGGCTGAGTCCTCAGGTAGTACTATATCCAGTTTTCTGAGGAAACTCCAGACTGATTTCCAGAGTAGTTGTACCAGCTTGCAATCCCACCAACAATGGAGGAGTGTTCCTCTTTCTCCACATCCTCACCAGCATCTGTTGTCACCTGAGTTTTTGATCTTAGTCATTCTGACTGGTGTAAAGTAGAATCTCAGGGTTGTTTTGATTTGCATTTTCCGGATGACTGAGGATGTTGAACACTTCTTTAGGTGTCTCAGCCATTCGATATTCCACAGCTACAATTGTTTAGCTCTGTACCCCATTTTTTAAGGTTATTTGACTCTCTGGGGTCTAACTTCTTGAATTCGTTGTATATATTGGATATTAGCCCTCTATCAGATGTAGGATTGGTAAGGATCTTTTCCTAATCTGTTGGTCATTTTGTCCTAATGACAGTGTCCTTTGCCTTACAGAAGTTTTGCAATTTTATGAGGCCCCATTTGTCAATTCTTGATCTTACAGCATAAACTGTGTCCTCTTTACAACACTGATCTGTTAGTCTATGTCTTTTCATTGGGGAACTGAGTCCATTGATGTTAAGAGATATTAAGGGATAGTAATTGTTGTTTCCTATTATTTTTGTTGTTAAAGGGGGAATTATGTTTGTGTCTCTCTTTTCTTTTGGTTTTGTTGCAAGGAGATTACTTTCTTGCTTTTTAAATTTAAATCTTGCTTTTCCAGTGTGTTTGGATATTCAGTATTTGCTTTGGAGGGAGAACTTGAAGTCCTAACTAGAGCAGTAAGACAAATGAAGGTGATCAAGGGGATACAAATTGGGATGGAAGAAGTCAACATACCTTTATTTGCAGATGATGTGATAGTAAACACAAGTGACTCTAAACATTCTGCCAAGAACTTTCCACAGCTGATAAACACTTTCAGCAAATTATCTGGATACAAAATTAACTCACAAATGTCAGTAGCTCTCCTATATACAAATGACAAATGGACTAAAAAAGAATTCAGAGAAAACACCATTCACAGTAGTCTCTAATAATAAAAACATCTTGGAGTAACTCAAGTAAAGCAAGTAAAAGACTTGTATGTTAAATATCTTAAGAATTTGAAAAAAATAAAAGATTATGGAAAAAATTTCCATGCTTATGAATGAGTAGGAATAACATAGTAAAAATGGCCATCTTACCAAAAGCAATATACAATTCAATGTAATCGCCATCAAAATTCTAACACAATTCATCACAAATCTTGGAAGGACAATTTTCAGCTTCATAAGGAAACACAAAATCCCCAAGATTGTTGAAATAATTCTGCATAATAAAAGAACTTTTGGAGAAATCATCATATCCGATTTCATCTTTTATTAGCTATAGTAATAAACTGTGATATTGATACAAAACAGACATGAAATCAAAATGAAAATGCAAGCATAAATCTATATTCCTATGGACACCTGTTTGATTTTTTGTTTTGTTTTGTTTGTTTGTTTTTTTTATAAAGAAGCAGAAATACACATTAGAGAAAAGGACAGCATGTTCAGTAAATGGTGGTGGTCAAAATTTAAGTAGAAGAATTAAAGTAGACCTTTATTCATTATCTCACCCAAAACTCCACTCCAAATGTATCAAAGACCTCAACATAAAACTAGATGCACTAAACCTAACAGAGGAGAAAGTATAGAATAGCCTTAAACTCCTTGGCACAGAAAAAGACTTTCTAAACAGAACATCAGTAGTTGTTCTGTTCTAATATCAATATCAACAATTATAATATCAACTATTATCAACAATTAACAAATTGGACCTTATAAAACTGAAAAGCTTCTACACTACAAGTAAAGCACTATAAGTAAAGCAAAACAGCACTCTACAGAATCTAAAAGATTATTATCAACTCCATATCAAAATATATAAAGAACTCAAAAAGACTACCTATGGAAAAAATAAATGACAAAATTAAAAAATGGTGTAGAGAACTCTCAAAAGAGAAAGTTCAAATGTTAAGAAACACTTAAAGAAATGTTTAACACCTTTAACCATCAAGAAAATGTCAATCAAAACCACTTTGGGATTTTTATCTTAAGCCTGTCAGAATGTAAGATCAATAAAACAGGTGATAGCTCATGGTGGTGAGGAATTGGACTGAGAGGAACACTTACCCATTGCTGGTATAAGTACAAACCTGTGCGGCTACTATAGAAATCAGTGTGGTGGTCGCTAAGGAAGATAGGAATTGCTTTACCTTATGATCCAGCTAGCTCTCTCAGGCATATAGCAAAGAATGCTTTATCCTACTACAGAGACTCTTGTCAACTATAACCACTGCTGCTCTATTCATAATAGCCAGAAACAAGAAACAACTTAGATGTCCCTCAACAGATGGAAAGATAATGCAAATACAGTATAATTAAACAATGGAATATTACTCATCTGTTTAAAAAAATTCATAGGTAAATATATGGAACTGGAAAAAAAAATCCTGAGAGAGGTATCACAGACACAGAAAGAGAAATATGGTATGTATTCACATATATGTGGATATTAGCTCTTAAGTCAAACATAAGCAATCTACAACCCATAGAACTGCAGTCGTTCTCTGTACATGCTGTCTCAGTCTCTATGAGTTCATATATGTCAATCCTGTTGATGCAAAAGAGCTTCAGGTTTTTTGGTGTGTCTATCCTCTGCAGCTCTTATATTCATTATGCTTCAATTTCCATAGGCTTCCCTGAGTCCCGAGAGAAGGGATTTGAAGCAAAGAATGCACTGGTCAGCACTAGATGGGATCCTAGAGCTGAGAGGAGAAGTAGACACATGCCCCAATCCCTAACTCACAAGTAATCTCTAATTGATAACCACTTGCAAATGAAATTTTAGTTTGCTCCAAGGAGTCTCATTGGGGAAACAAAGTATTAAGGGTAGGCTGCATTCTCGTCAGTAGATGGCTAACTCAATGGAATCTCTGGAGGTTCCTTGTTTTGTAATGTTATGACAGGGCTTCTTCTTCTTCTTCTTTTTTTGATGTTATTATTTTTGTACCTTATTTTTATTTTATTTATATTTTCTTCACTCTTCTTTTTAGCCTATATGTAAATATATATAAATATATAAGTACATTTATATATTATATATAGTTATATATGTTTAATATATTATATAATATACAATTATTTATAATACATAATATATTTATTATAAATATAAGCATATATTCATATATAATATACAATAGAAATGTATTATATATAATTACATATAAATATAGAAAATATATGAATAGGTATTTATATATTATAAATATATAAGTATTTTTCCTGTAGGTTGAAAGAGTGAAGAAAATATAAATAAAACAAATTTATTATATATATTATATATTATTTATATATATAAATATATTATATATATAATGTGTGTGTATGTGTGTATGTATATATTATAGGTCTCAGTTTAATGTTTTTATAGAATTCCTAATTTTGTGCATAACTGGAACACAATGTTTGCTACACATACATGGGACAAGAGTCACATCCACAGTCCACAAAGAGCTCTCCTAACTTAAAAATAGGGAGACAACCCAAGTGAAGTGTTTAACCTTACCACAGCTTTGACCAGTACATATCAGTCAATAAACCATTTTTTTTTAAGTCCTGAGGTTGTTGCTGGATAAAATATCCAGTTCCACAGTAAATTTCAAGAAAAGGATCAACTAGACTCTGGCTTTCTGTGTTCTAACACTGGGGGTGCCCTATACCATGTCATCCATCAATGCTTGCTTTTTAGAGAACTATTGTGTTCACGTAAAGAAGATAGATCAGGAAATAGTGTTTTCCAAAATGCCCCTCGCATACACACAGAACCATGCAATTCTTTCCAAATCTGTAACCGTTTCCTTAGAAAAACCATGTGCGTTCCGGTAAAACTTCTGTGAGCTTCTTACACTCCTTCAATAAGTAAATTGTGTCAGATATTTTATGTGTTTTGCTGATGGTTAGGGTTTAAATCTCCACCCGTGCCAGGACAAAACACACCAAGCCAACATGTTTTCACGTGGACAGGTTTAATGAAAGAAAAGTAGAGGAGAGGAAAGGCCGGTCATGGGCATGTGGAGGAAAAGGGCGGTGGGGCTGTATGGGGAGAGAAGGGATGGACAGTGGGAAAGAGAGCACAGAAGCCAAGAGCAAAGAGCAAGAGAGAGAGGAGGGGGCAAGCAGCCCCCTTTATAGTCAGGCACAGCTGGCTGTTGCCAGGCAACTGTGGGGTGGAGCATACCTGGCTGTTTCCAGGTAGCTGTGGGGGTGGAGCGTAGTCAGAATACCAACACTGATGATAAATGAAAATATTAACTTTTGCTTTAAAATCATTTCATTAATGACATTCTTCATGTCATGTACGTGTCATTTATTTATGACAGTACAACAGATCATTAAAACAAATGTGGTGAGTTCTACATTCAGGTCCCTGTGAATACACAGACCAAACTCCTAGGAGGCAAAATCACCATTTGCTAATGGAATACCACGTTATCTCCTCCGTATTTGACTCCTCCTATGAGATTATGAGCCCATCGAGGACCGGGCTAGCTAGAGTTACATCTATGAAACAGGCAAAACAAGCCAAACGCTTAGAAATTAGAATCATAAATGATCACTTTTACTTAAGTTAGACAATGAATAAAATGTTAACAAAAAGGGAAGACAGGATAGCCTTGTTAATGGTAATAATTCATGTGTCACTGAAGAAAGCAAACGAAAGCTTGCTCACAGAGGAAGGGCTTTCAAACCTTATTATTATTATTATTATTATTATTATTATTATTATTTTAAATAAAGATGAGAGGATGCATGATGTTAGTAGGTGGTTCTCAAAAAAGAAGGAAGTGGGAGACTCCCTGCTTGGAACTTAACTTGCTGGTCATGGGTCCTCTCCTCCTCTCTTCTGTCCTGTAGAATCTTATGGAAAGAAGCTGGGGGCGGGGCGGGGGGGCACGCACTCGGGGAGGTGGGGGCATGTTACTCTGATAGGTCCCTCCAAGCAGAAAGAGGACTTTCAACAGGCAGGACCGGTCGGGGTTGGGGAGGAGGGGGGTCATATTAACATTTCAATCTTTTTTACAACTACAGAATGAGTGTTGTAATCAAAACGCATTTCTTAATAACGTTGTTAACTGTCAGAATGAAGACTTACAACGAGTGTCCAGCTTTTACAAGCAGACCTGAATCAGCCGCTGATCCTCCCCTACAGCGTGCCCTTAGGCTAGTAATTCCAGCTCTTTGATCTTCTCAACTGTACAATACAGACGGTAAATACCTAACTCACCTGGAGCTTCACCAGCTAGTCCAAGGTTCCTGGGAGACAGAGAGCCAGTCAAAACCGCCAACCTCTTCCCTCTAATTTCTCTCTATAAAACCTACTGTCCACAGGAAAAAACATTTGCGGTACCTCTTGTCATTTACACTTCCACCTCAGGGTGCCTTTCTCGCTAGGCTACTGTCTATTTAAGCCCTTCCTCTTCGAGTCTGGAAAGGCTAACTCAGTGGATTGTCTTAGAGGGCATTCGAGAAGGCTCCATTCTGAAAAATCTGTGAGTTTCCATATGTTCTGTTGTCTTTGCTTTTTATCCTACCTCCCTGCAACCTTGTTCCAAAGGCTTTTCTTTTTCTCTGAAAAATGTTACAGAAACATATGTCCCTTAAATGACTAAAAGGCTATGAAGGATAATTCAAGCAGGAAAAGAAATTACTAATGTTGCTGCTTGGTTGCCACGTCCTCATGAAACAAACAAAATGGGAACGGGATCTCTAACTTTGGCGTGCTACTTTACAGAATTGAAACCTACTGTGCCTGCTTTTAATTGCTCCTTAATTGCAAACAAAATTACAACACATTAAATCACACTAGAGGAATGCAGGCAGAATTGCTTCATCTGAGTAAAGTCACATTTTTGCTTTTTAACTTGGCCAGTAGGCAGTCTAAATGCCAGAAGGTGACAATTGTTTTGTTGAGGGGCATTCTGGAAAAGTTCCCAAAGAAGTAGACCCTGCTACAGCTGAATGTTATCTGGCTAAGAAAGAAACAAAAAAGAAAAGACAGAGAATGGCCAGTTATGCTACATTTTGCCTGTGGTACAAAATACACAGACAGCAACTTTGTTGGAAAGGAATTAATGCGAGCATAATTGCAGATGCAAACCAAATTTCAAGACCTACATGTAAGACCTACATACACAGTAGTGGAGATAGAGAGCCTCAAGGAACAGGAGACCCTAAGAGAACACAAACGCCAGCCCAGGCAAAACGCAATCATCACAGATGGAAAAAACAAGGTCTTCCATGACAAAACCAAATGTAAACAATATCTTTCTATCAACCCAACTCTATAGAGGATATTAGAAAGAAAACTCCAACACAAAGAGAGTATCTACATCCAAGAAAATTAATCACCTCACAACAAACCCAAAAGAAGAGAAGGATTGAACTTGATTCCCAATTTTGTTTTCAGTTGTCCTGTTAATGGACCTTTGGGCAAAATATTCTGTCGTGAAATAGAACTGAGAACACAGTATCTGGCCTTTGTAAAAAATGAGTATTTTGTGGGTGGAATCATAGTGCAGTTAACAAAGGGAATGATCAGCTTGTCCCTCAATTCGGTTTTAATCTTTGCAAGAAGACTACTGTGAAGTTTCTCTTAGACCTTTAGTTTCTTCATTCACAAATAAGACTATTAATGAAGCTTATTCTATAGAATCTCTGTGTGAATTAATGAGGCAAACATACATAAAGCCTGTGGCATCTAGGCTAAACTTATTAGTTGCTTGCTGTCATATAAAATGTCTGTCACTGGAAGGATAAGGTCTTTTTCCACTTGTTTCTATAATTGCACCCATCAGGATAAAGGTTTTGTGTGAGTATACACGGTTTTGAGAATCTTTAAATGAATTTTTTTTCCTCTGAAGGCATTTCCTTAATAGGCTACAAAAATCATGACGTGTCATTTTAATTGGAGCCACTGGGTTCTCTATTGGAATAAAAAATAGCATCATCTGGAAAGGTTTCATGATAGTCTTATTCCTATATTGTGGGAATATCAACCACTGTATATTAATTTATGTACACTGATCCAACCGGTGAAAATGCCTAGGTATTTGGGTAGGAGCTTGGGCAGGTGATTTTTAGGAAGCTAATAGGTAAGGACAGTTACATGGGTTAAGAGAAATCCAGTTCGAAGTTTAGAAGGGGGCAGAATGGAACATATGCCACCAGAAGGAACTGGGGTTTGTCCAACACAAGCAGATTAGAGTCTTTTCCTTTAACCAACTTCTTGTTTCTCTCAACCTTTCCTTGTGTCATTTAAACACATTTGTTTATTTTTATTTTAAATGTATGGGCATTTTGCCTGCATTTATGTTTCTGTTTCACATGCATGTCTGGTTCCTGAGGAGGTCAGAAGAGGGTCAGATCCCCTGGAACTGGGGTTACAGAAGGTTGTGAGACACAGCAGGGCACTAAGGATTGAGGCCAGGTCCTCTTCGAGAGCAGCAAATGTTTACCCATGGATCCATCGCCCTGTTCTACTTAGACCACCTCTATATCTTATATAGTGGACAATGCTGCTGTAGGTGCAGAGGTCCAGATATATCCTTCATATACCTTTATGCTTCCTTTAACATTTTGCCAAGAATCTGAACAGATGGATCATAAGTTAGCTCTGTTTTAATCTTTGAAGTAACTCCATTTTGTTTTCCACTGTTGCTGCACCAATTTACATTCCCAACAACCGAATAGCAATGCTGCAGCTTCTCCATGTCCTTGTCAATCTTAGCATCCTTCGTTCTTCCTTTTTCCTTTTTAATTTCAAACATTCCTACAGGTGTGCGGTGTGGTTTTGATCTGCATTTCCCTGGTGACCAGTGAGTCATGTTGCACGTAAAAATAATGTTTAAAAATTGAAAGCACATGAAACTTCAGACATTATTCTGAGCACGTTACATTTTTATTTCATCCTGTGAGGAACAATTGCTCTCCTCATGGTGGAGAAAATTAAGGCAAAGAGAAACTCAGGGTTTCCATATTCACACAGGAAGTAAGGGGAAGGGCTGAAATTGCAGGTCAGACATTCTGACCCTTTGTCGGTCTGCTGTGCTGTATTTCTAAGATCGTACAACCTGAAACAAATCGCTGTCCATTTTTCTCCCAGATTATTTATACTGCTTCCTCTTCTATGGTTTGAAATGTATTTTAGCTAGATCTGCTCTTGCAAAAGTGCACTGGTCCAGTCTGTGGTCTCTGCCTCAATCTCGCTCCTCAGCATATTAATCTTGGGCAGGTTTCACAAGGCTCCAACACATCTAGGTAAAAATGTAAACTGAGCCCAACACTTTTAATATTTTTTCTTAATCACCAATATCTACTTGACTTTTTATCTTACTACCTTGATCAATTTTCAATCCAACTTTTTGAATTCTTAGCCATCTAGATGCTGAATTACTTCAACTTTGTTGAGAGCACATGTACAAGTTAAGTTTTTGATTGTCCCTAAGAAATCCAAGCCTGGCATGTCATTGAAAGAGGTATTGCAATAAATCTATCAGTTGATCCAATATGAAAAGTATATAAGCCTACCTGGGGGATTTGAGCTTTTTAAAATAATCTGATGTTTAAATATGACTTATATGTATAGTTTGGTGCTGATAACATTTTCAAAGAGAACAAAGAAAGAAAGGCATTTAATTTGTTTGATGCCTTATGTAATGCAATAAAATCCAGGTCAAATAAGGCAAATAATTAACTAGTACTTGTTATATACTTGTCATAGATCAAGAACTGGAAGATAAATTCTTTAAAAGCATTAATCTATCAGTCTGAAAGAGTGAGTAGTACCCCATTCCCATTTGGTTAGCTTTGAACCATCCCATGAGATGCGCAATGTTACTAAGAAATGTTAGTGAGAAACTGAGGCATGCAATAGCAGTGATACTCATGGAAAATCCAGAATCTAAACCAGTTGTGCCAGGCTTCAGAATGAAAGCTCTGGGTCTACTTTGTGCAACTACTATAATTACTCTACTATAATTACATGTAGTGTGGTCATAAACATCCTCCATAGCCCTCATCATTCCTCATTGACTCCGTGTTTTCTTATGATTCAGTCAATTATAATAGTAAATCATGGTCACATTCTGCAAAGAAAGAATCAAAAGTAATGTGTGGTGCTTAAGTAAATCCTGCTGCTTCAAGGTGGCTTAGTATTTCCTCTGTGTATTACAAATGTTGCTTCTTCATATTCCCCTGGGTCCACATATTAAACATTACCACAATCATGATGCAAGGTTAAATTCAAAGTATCTAAAAGCTCTCTTTCTGTTAGTTCTGATTCTCATTCTTTTCCTCTTAATGATAACTATCAGTATATTATTAACTTGTAAATTCTTTAAATCCACATGCATTAGTTGTGTACAGGTCAACCTTGCCACCAACCATACAGAAGTGTTCCTATTTTACTCTCTTTTTTACTCTAAAATCTATCACAGTGATACTCATGTAACTAGTGTGTTGTTGCTTGTTTAATCTACAAAGCTCCTGAGTGGAAATATATCTAAGTAATGGGATTTGTGCCTTTGGACTCTGGAAATGTTGGTGTATTATTGCTTGTTCAGTCTGTAAATCTGGTGAATGTCAATTTAAACAGTGGAATCTTAGTCCTTCGGTTCTGGAAGACCAAGTTTATTGTATTGGTGAGTGTAAGTGCAACTCTGATGGTCATGACCGAAAGATTTTCTAAAACTTAACACTTTATTTCTTATTCTTATTTAGTTTTTGAAGTCAGTTTATCATGTTCTTGCTCATGTTATTTATTACTGAACTTTTAAAAATACAAATAGCAAAAAGGAAGATATATGCAACTTATTACCTGAAATAAATATCGAATAGACATGCAAGCCTTGGAGAACTTTTCTGTGCAAATTTGTGTCCTCCTGCCAAATACTCTGATCCATCACTAGCATTCTTTCCTGCAACCTGGAACTTGGAAAACTTCATGATTCTATTCTTTGAAACTTGCACTGTGTGTTTATAAAGCACATGAGAAAAAGAAGATAGAAAAAACTAAAATAAGATTGTGGTGGCACCTGGAGAGCTCTGTAGAAGTTACTGTTGATCCTTTTCAGACAGCAGTGGTGCGGGCTTAGTGTCTAGCCCGTGAAAAGACTCATCATGTAGAGTGGAGAAAAGTGTGAGTGAGTGCTTGTTTTAACACTCCTGTGACTGATTGATGGCTGAGGTGCTTGTTTGCAGACAAGACCAACTGGTATTTCGTTCACTCTGTCACCATCTCCACAAAAAAAAAAAAAAAAAAAAAAGTCTGCTTCTTTATCAGGATGTTATGTTTAAAAATCTTATTAACCTAGCAGGAGTGAATTGTCTTGCTTTTGAGTAAATATCCTGACAAGGAAGGTGATTATTAACAGAAGTGGCTGTGAGTAGAACACTCTCAAGAAAATAGATATCTCAGATTGGTGCTGATCTAATTAAATCCGAAGACAATAAGTACACAGTGTTATTAGAGAATGCAGCACCAGACACTGGCTCACATAGAAGCAAATGGTAACACGACGATTGCTTGTGATTTCTTGTAATGCAGTGTCTACTGAAGCAAGCCTGTAGCACCGTGGATGTTCAGTGATGTCATAAAGTACAAGAAACAAGCTGACAAATTCTAATTATATAGAAAAATTTAAACATGTAATTCATAAACTCATAGCATATAATTATCGATTTAATATGCAGCCATGGAATTAAGGGAATTTTTTATAATTACCCTAAGAGTATAGGATCTTTTGCCACTGATGAAGCCTCTAATCAGACCTAAAGTATTATCTTGTAGATTAATAAATTATAATATAGGTTAAATTCTTAACATTACAAAGTATATTACATGAGTATAGCAGTTCCTCAAAAAGACTAAAAATGTAGCTTAAATATGACCCAACTCTATATAACACTTGTCGTAGTTAGGGTTTCTATTGCTGTGATAAAACACCATGACCCAGTGGGAACCTGGACGGAAAGAGTTTACCTCATCTTAGCTACTGTTCAGGTCACCCTCCATCACTGAAGGGAGCTAAAGCAGAAACCACAGGGAAGGACTGCTTACTGGCTATCTAATCATGGCGTAGCAGCCTGCCTCCCCACTCCTAACTCCCAACCCATCCCTGACCCCCTGGGAACAGAAAAAGATTTGGCTTACACTTCCGTATCACTGTTTATCATCAAAGAAAGTCAGGATAGGAACTCAAACAGGGTAGGAACCTGCAGGCAGATGTTGATGCAGAGGCCATGGAGGGGTGTACCTTGCTGTCTTGTTTCTAATGGCTTGTTCAGCCTGCATTCTTATAGAACCCAGGACCACCAGCTAAAGAGATAGGGCCACCCACAGTGGTTGGATCTTTCCACATTAATCACTAATTTAAAAAAAAAAAGAATGCCCTACAGGATTACCTACAGACTGATCTTCCGGAGGCATTTTCTTAATTAAGTTCCCTCTTCCCAGACAACTCTAGGTTGTGTCAAGTTGACATAAAACTATTCAGCTAGAAAAGGGCATCAGATCCATTTTTAGATCATCATGAACCACCATGTGGTTTCTGGGAATTGAACTTGGAGCATCTGGAAGAGCAGCCAGTTCTCTTAACTGCAGAGCATCTTACTAGCCTGAGAGCTCACATCTTGATTCATAATCATGACACAGAGAGAAAGCTTACTGAGAATCATACAATTCTTTTGAAACCTCAAAGCCTACCACCAGTGCGACACCAGTCTTCCAATACTAGGTGTGTTTCCTGTTCACAGAAAAATGCTGTATCCTGTTTACATATCAACTCTATTAGTGTGACGGTTTGCATATGCTTGGCCCAGGGAGTGGCACTCTTAGAAGGTGTGGCCTTGTTGGGGGAAGTGTTTCACTACGGGCGTGGGCTTGGAAACCCTTCTCCTAGCTGCCTGAGGATGCTCAGTCTGGTCCTGGCTTCCTTCAGATGAAGATATAGAATGCTCAGTTCCTCCTGCACCATGCCTGCCTGATTGCTGCCATGCTTCTACCTTCATGATAATGGACTGAATCTCTGAACCTATTAGCCAGCCCCAATTAAATGTCATCCTTTGCTTCCTGTTGTTTTTGTTGCTGGGTGGTATTATGTGTGTATTATCATCTTCTTTCAGGTTTGTTGCAATCTGTTTAGTTTCTTGTGTTTTCTTGAGTGTACTTATTCTCTTTGTGTTGGAGATTTATTTTAGTATTCTCTGGAGGGCTGGATTAGTAGAAAGATATTGTTTAAATTTGGTTTTGTTATGGAATATCCTGATTCTCCATTCATTATGATTGAGAGTTTTGCTGGGTATAGTATCCTGGGCTGGTATTTGTGTTCTCTTAGAGTCTGGATGACATCTGCCCAGGACCTTTTGGCTTTTAGAGTCTCTGTTGAGAAGTATAATTGGTGAAATTCTGATTGCTACTTGTCTTTTTTTTTCCCTTACATCTTTTAATATCTTTTCTTTGTTCTTTGCACTTAGTGTTTTGATTATTACGTGATGAAAGGAATTTCTTTTCTGGTCCAAATCTATTTGGTGTTCAATAGGCTTCTTGTCCATTTATGGCCATTTCTTTCTTTAGGTCAGGGATGTTTTTTTCTATGGTTTTGTTGAAGATGCTTTCTGACACTTTGAACTGGGATTCATGACCCTCTTCTATTCCTATTATGCTTAGGTTTGATCTTTCCATTGTCCCGAATTTCCTGGATATTTTCAGTTAGGAGCTTTTTCACTATGTATTTTCTATGACCAATATATCAGCATTTTCTATATTATCTTCCATGCCAGAGATTCTCTCTTATATTCTGTTGGTATTGTTTGCATCTCTTTCCTAAATTGTCTATGTCCTGGGTTGTCTCCTTTAGTGTTTCCATTGTTGTTTCTATCTCCAGTTTTAGTCCTTGGACCATTTTGTTCAATGCGTTCACTAGCTTGATGGTATTTTCCTGTATTTCTTTAAGAGATTTTTTTCCTCTTTAAGGGCTTCTACCTGTTTGCCTGTGTTTTCCTGTATTTCTTCAAGGAAGTTCTTTATATCCTCCTTAAAGGTCTCTATCATCTTCATGAGATGAGATTTTTTTTTCGGTCATTATCTTGCTTTTCGTGCATGTTAGGATATTCAGGGCTTGCTGTGTGGGAGAACTGGGTTCTGGTGATACCAAATTGCACTGGGTTCTGTCGTTTATGATTTGTGCTTGCCTCTGGCCATCTGGTTCTCTCTGATGTTAACTGGCCTGGGTGTCTCTAATTGAAACTTGTCTCCTTGGGGGCAGGTAGAGCTCTTTGTTCTGAGTTAGAGCCAGTTTTCTTGGAGGCAGCTAGTGTTGTCTCTGATTAGGCTGGGCCTCCTGTGTCTGTAACTAGAGCAGGCCTCATGTGCCCCTGGTTACTGTGGACCTCCTATGCCATTGGTCACCGTGGACCTCCTGGGAAGCACAAAAACTGTAGTGTTTGGGTAGGTATTTGCCAGGCTGTTGATCTGGCCCTGTGGGGAAGTAGACCAAAAGGAAGGTAGAACATGGGAGGATGGGGTATCCTGCATCAGCTGAGCTGTGTGGGTATCCCAGCTGGCATGGGCGTTTGGGTGAAATTCTCACCTGTGTCCTTGATCACTGTGGACCTCCTTGGAATCATGCAGGCTGCAGTGTTTGGGCAAGTATATTTATTGTTGGTTTTTTTTTTCTGTTATCAATTATTGGTTGTTTTTGCTGGATAGTTCTATCCATTAAGAAAAAGTATTAAAAATCATCAGTTAGAATATGGCTATATCTGTTCTAAGTACTGATTTGGTTGCATGTACATCTCCAAAAACATTATGTTTCCCAATAAGGTTGTACATTAATCATTTTTAAATATCATTCTCTAGATCTCTAGTCACTGACCTAAATGTTTCTCTGTTTGATATTCATATAATCACTCCTGCAAATTATTAATATTGTTTGCAGAGAGTTGATTTCACTCTATCTGTTTTTTTTTACTTTTAGCCAATCTGTTCCCATTGTTTAAAATACATCTCTTATTTTCGTACATAATTAATTTTGCTTTTAATTTGATACTGTTAGTCTCTGCTGATTAGTAGAAAATGTTTACTTCATTTAGACTTAATGTAACTAATAACATGCCTGTGATTTAAGCTAACATTTTACCAGTGTTTGTTTATGCATCCCATCTGACTTTGCTCATTTTACTTGCATTTGAGAACTTAGTCTTTTTTTAGTGGTTTTCTTTCAACATTTATTCTTTTGTTTTACACTTAGTACTATTTAATATTGTTCTTAATTTAACATATTTAATGTAATATATATCCTTAACTCATAGTCATACAAATGTAACCTTTTGAAAATAATGTTATACTACATTCTGTGTGATGTGCCAACCTTCCAACATGTCCTTCCTCTCTTAGTTGGCAACCCAGGCTTTACTTCTGCATTTGTTCTAATCCCCACACTGAATTATTATTGAGTTTATTTGAGTGCTAAAGCACTTTAAAGACAAGGGAGAAAAGAGACAATCTTACGTTTTATTCTTTGTATCTGGTGGTATTGACTTTGTATTTACTTGAGGTTCCACTGAGTATTAGTGATTCTTCTTAGTGGATTGGCATTTTCTATGTGGTATGTCCTATTGATAAACCAGTCCACTTGTGTTCTTTTGAAACATCTTTGTTGAGTGATATTGGCAATATAAATAATTAGATGCTAGATACAAAATTTAAAATGAACATGAAGAAGCATGGAACAAGTTGTGGAAGGCTATGTATGAAGAACGCCATCCAGTAGTGATGAAGAAGACATACAATTTGGATGTGTTAAGGTCAAAAAGAAGAAAACGAATCAGGCACATTTGCAAATGAGAGACAGAGAGGGCAGCTGAGCCCTTACTAAGAAGATAAAATGGATGTAACAGGATTAGGAAAAATTCAAACTGTGTGTAGATTATTTCCTTTATGCTCCTTCCAAAATTTTTGTCAATTTAAAACTATGAACTGAAATGGTCAGCCTCAAAAATTCTACCTGTGTATTATTGCATGACTAATATAAAACTTGAGTCAGAATTAAGCATTTAAGCTGACATTGCATTTTTAAATCTCTTAATATATATCAAGTGATGAAAATCGTCCCTGGTCAGCTTCTATCCTGTGCTCTTGGAGCTTACAGAAAAATTGTGGAAATTCCAGGGTTTTCTTTTTTCATGTTTTTTCTTTTATTGGATTTTTTATTTACATTTTAAATGTTATCCCCTTTCCCAGTTTCTTCTCAAGAAATCCACTATCTCATCCTCCCTCTCTCTATTTCCATGAGGGTGCTCCCTCACCCACCCACCCACCCACTGCCTTCCAGAACCCCACCCTGGCATTTCCCTACACATAAATCTAGCCTTGACAGGACCAAGGACTTCTCCTCCCATTGATGCCAGACAAGGCCATCCTCTGATACATGTGCTGCACCATCCCTTTGTAATTTTGGGATGGTGGTATAGTCCCTGGAAACTCTGGGGATCTGGTTGGTTGGTATTATTCTTATGGGGCTGCAAATCCCTTCAGCAACACAAGTCTTTTTTCTAAATTCTCCCTTGAGGGTCCCATTCTCAGTCTAATGGTTGGTTGTGAGCATCTGCCTCTGTATTTGTCAGGCTCTGGCAGAGCCTCTCAGGAGACAGCCATATCAGGCTCCTGTCATCATGCTCACCTTGGCATCAGCAATATTGTCTGGGTTTGATGTCTGTATAAGGGATGAATCCCCCAGGTCAAGCAGTCTCTGCATGGGCTTTCCTTTAGCCTTGGCTCCACACTTCATCTCCATGTTTCCTCTTGTGAGTATTTTTGTTCTGCCTTCTAAGAAGGTCTGAAGCATCCACATTTTGGTCTTCATTCTTCTTGAGATTCATGTAGTTTGTGAATTGTATCTTGGATATTCTTAGCCTTTGGGTTAATATTCACTTACCAGTAAGTACATATCATGTGTATTCTCTTATGATTGGATTACTTCAGATATCTATAGAACATTTCATCCTAAAACAAAAGGATATATCTTCTCCTCAGCACCTCTTGGTATCTTCTCCAAAACTGACCATATAATCGATCACAAAACAGGCCTCAACAGATACAATAAGATTGAAATAATCCCATGCACCCTATTAGACCACCATAGACTAAGGCTGGTCTACAAGAACAACAAAAATGAAAGCAAGCCCACATACACATTGAAGCTGAACAATGCTCTACTCAACAATAACTTGATCAAAGAAGAAATAAAGAAAGAAATTAAAGACTTTTTAGAATTTAATGAAAATGAAGGCACTATATACCTAAACTTATGGGACACAATGAAAGCAGTGATAAAAGTAATACTGATAGCTCTGAGTGCCTCCAAAAGGAAAATAGAGAGACAATACATTAGTAGCTTCACAGCACACCTGAAATAGAACAAAAAGAAGCAAATACACCCAAGAGGAGTACAGCAGGGAATAGTCAAACTCAGGGCTGAAATCAACCAAGTAGAAACAAAAAGAACTATACAAAGAATCAACAAAATTGGGAGCTGTTTCTTTGAGAAAATCAAGAAGAGAGATAAGCCCTTAGCCAAACTAACCAGAAGGCACAGAGAAAGTATCCAAATTAACAAAATCATAAATGAAAAGGGAAACATAACAACAGAATCAGAGGAAATTCAAAAAATCATCAGATCATTTTACAAAAGCCGATATTCAACAAAACTGGAAAATCTGGAGGAAATGGATAATTTTCTAGACAGATATTAGGCACAAAGTTAAATCCAGATCAAATAAACCATCTAAATGGGACCATAATCCCTGAAGAAATAGAAGCAGTCAAAGTCTCCCAACCAAAAACAGCCCAGGACCAGATGGGTTAATGCAGAATTCTATCAGACCTTCATAGAAGACCTAACACCAATGCTATCCAAACTATTCCACAAAATAGAAACAGAAGGAACACTACACAATTCATTCTATGAAGCCACAATTATGCTTATACCTAAACCACACAAAGACCCAATAAAGAAAGAGAACTTCAGACCAATTTCCCTTATGAATATAGATGCCAAAATACTGAAGATTCTTGCAAACTGAATCCAAGAACACATCAAAACGATCATCCATCATGGTCAAGTAGGCTTCATCCTAGCAATTCAGGGATATTTCAACATATGGAAACCCATCAACGTGATCTACTATATAAACAAACTCAAAGGAAAAATAAACCACATGAACATCTTATAAGATGCTGAGAAAGCATTTGACAAAATTCAATACCCCTTCATGATAAAAGTTTCAGAAAGAACAGGAATTCAATGCCCATACCTAACCATAGTAAAAGCAGTATTTAGCCAACCAGTAGCCAACATTAAACTAAACGGAGAGAAACGAAGCAATCCCACTAAAATCAGGGACTAGACAAGGCTTCCTACTCTCTCTCTATAGAGACATTAGACAGCAAAAAGTGGTCAAAGGGATACAAATTAGGAAAGAAGATAGCAAAACATCACTATTTGTAAATGATATGATTGTATACTTAAATGACCCCAAAAATTCCACCAGAGAACTCCTACAGCTGATAAACAACTTCAGCAAAGTAGGTAGATATAAAATTAACTCAAACTTATCAGTAGCCTTCCTCTTCTCAAAGGATAAACAAATTGAGAAAGAAATTAGGGAAATAACACCCTTCAAAATGTCACAAATAATATAAAATACCTTGGTGTGACTCTAAGCAAGCAAGTGAAAGATCTGTATGACAAGATTTTCAAGTCTCTAAAGAAAGAAATTGAAGAAGATTTCAGAAGATGGAAGGATCTCCCATGCTCCTGGATTGGCAGGATTAACATAGTAAAAATGGCCATCTTGCAGAAAGCAATCTACAGATTCAATGTAATCCCCATTCAAATACCAATCCAATTCCTCAGAGAGTTAGATAGAACAATTTGCAAATTCATCTGGAATAACAAAAAAACCCAGGAGAGCTAAAACTATCCTCAACAATAAAAGGACTTACGGGGGAATCACTATCTCTGAACTCAAGCAGTATTTCAGAGCAATAGTGGTAAAAACTGCACAGTATTGGTACAGAGACAGACAGATAGACCAGGGGAATAGAGTTGAAGACCCAGAATGAACCCACACACCTATGGTCACTTGATTTTTGACAAAGGAGCCAAAACCATCCAATGGAAAAAAGATAGCATTTTCATCAGATGGTGCTGGTTCAACTGGAGGTCAGCCTGTAGAAGGCAAATTGATCCATTCTTCTGTACAAAGCTCATGTCCAAGTGGATCAAGGGCCTCCATATAAAAGCAGATACTCTGAAACTAACAGAAGAGAAAGTGGAAAATAGTCTCAACCACATGGGCACACAGGAAAATTTTCTTAAACAGAATACTAATTATTTAAGCTCGAAGCTCAAGAATCCACAAATGCGACCTAAGAAAATTACAAAACCTCTGTAAGGCAAAGGATATTGTCACTAGGACAAAATGGCAACCAACAGATTGGGAAAAGATCTTTATCAATCCTACACTTGATAGGGGGCTAATATCCAATATATATAAAGAACTCAAGAAGTTAGACTGCAGAGAATGAAATAACCCTATTAAAAATAGGCTACAGAGCTAAACAAAGAATTTTCAACTGAGGAATCTTGAATGGCCATGAAGCATCTAAAAATATGTTCAACATCCTTGGTCTACAGGGAAATGCAAATCAAAAAAACTGAGATTCATCCTCACACCAGGCAGAATATTAAGATCAAAAACTCAGGTGTATATATCCCTAATTCACCTCAAATTTTCCTCTAATCTACCTGAGGACCCAGCTATACCTCTCTTGGGCATATACCCAAAAGATACCCCAACATATAAAAAAGACACGTGCTCCACTATGTTCATCGCAGCCTTATTTATAATAGCCAGAAGCTGGAAAGAACCCAGATGCCCTTCAACAGAGGAATGGATACAGAAAATATGGTACATCTACACAATGGAATATTACTCAGCTATCAAAAACAATGACTTTATGAAATTCGTAGGCAAATGGTTGGAACTGGAAAATATCATCCTGAGTGAGGTAATCCAATCACAGAAAAACACACATGGTATGCACTCATTGATTAGTGGATATTAGCCCAAATGCTTGAATTACCCTAGATGCGCAGAACACATGAAACTCAAGACGGATGATCAAAATGCGAAAGCGTCACTCTTTCTTTCTTTATTTTTTAAACATTTATTTATTTATTATGTATACATCATATAGCTTTTTGCCTGCATGTATGCAACTACAGGCCAGAAGAGGGCACCAGACCTGATTACAGATGATTGTGAGCCACCATGTGGTTGCTGGGAATTGAACTCAGGACCTCTGGAAAAGCAGACAGTGCTCTTAACCTCTGAGCCATCTCTCCAGCCCTGTCACTCCTTCTTTAAAAGGGGAACAAGAATACCCTTGGCAGGGAATAGGGAGGCAAAGATTAAAACAGAGGCAGAAGGAACACCCATTCAGAGCCTGCACCACAGGTGGCCCATAGACATACAGCCACCCAATTAGACCAGATGGATGAATCAAAGAAGTGCAGGCCGACAGGAACCGGATGTAGATCTCTCCTGAGAGACAGAACCAGAATACAGCAAATACCTAGGCGAATGCCAGCAGCAAACCACTGAACTGAGAACGGGACACCGGTTGAAGGAATCAGAGAAAGGACTGGAAAAGCTTGAAAGGGCTCGAGACCCCATATGAACAACAATGCCAACCAACCAGAGCTTCCAGGGACTAAGCCACTACCTAAAGACTATACATGGACTGACCCTGGGCTCCAACCTCGTAGGTAGCAATGAACAGTCTAGTAAGAGCACCAGTGGAAGGGGAAGCCCTTGGTCCTGCTAAGACTGAACCCCCAGTGATTGTTGGGGGGAGGGCGGTAATGGGGTGAGGATGGGGAGGGGAACACCCAGATAGAAGGGAGGGGGAAGGTTAGGGGATGTTGGCCAGAAACCGAAAGGAATAACATTTGAAATGTAAATAAGAAATACTCAAGTTAATAAAAAATAAAAAAAATTTTCCTCTAATATCAATAGCCAACTTAATTTTGGATCGTGTCCTTGAATCTTGTCTTCAAAAGTGCTACTCAAACCATCAAAGGCACTTATTTGTTGATACTAGGTCTGCTTACTCATGTGGAGAATTCCTACATGCTTGCTAGCTGTAGACTTACATATGGGCTTTCTTTGTTTTAGGGAGAGGAGATGTGGAGTTGATGGCTAGGTCAGTGAGGACGATCTGGGAGAATTTAGGGAGGTGAAAAGCTCGATCAGAATATACTATAGGAACTTTTTCAATAAAACAAGAAAAAAACTTTTCATAGAATGAAAATCTTAATAGTCATGATGAAAATTCATCTTTGAAACCTCAATCATATCAGAAGAGTCATGCATACTGAACACTGAATCAAAATTTTCTAGACCAAATGATTTTAATATGAACACAACTTAAAACCCATTATTACCGTGAAGAGTGTCTTGACTTGATGCAGGTGAACTACAGAAATCAAAAGGCTCATACTGAGAATTCTGAGATTGCATTTCACAGAAATCTAAGTCAGCTATTTCATGAAATATTTTCAAAAGTCCTTCAATAGGAAGAGATTAAATAGGTTATATTTTGATTGGTGTTTTCATATGCTATGAAAAATATATATTTGCTTTTCACGTTCTCATCTTCATGATGCAATATCTATTACCAGTTAATTAATTGTCCCTTTACTGAATTTGTCTATTTACAGGTTGTAGGTTTTGCTATGCATGTGAATTATATATCTCACTAACCTTTAAGATGCCTATAAAGACTATAAGCTGCGTGTTTACAAAAACACCTAGTTCCCTGAAGCATTCTATGTTGTGATTTGAATGTTTTCTGATATTCAGACATTAATGCCATACACTATTATTATTCCCATTCCCACCCTGCCCTAGTGTGGATGGAAGAACTGAAAATTCAGTAATGCAATAATGAAAATAATGCAACACATTTTATATTTCATTGGCATGCCCATAATTCTCACAAAAAATCTATAAGTAGGGTCATCATTAATGGTCCCCATATAGGCAAAAGTGATATGAGAGATATGCACATAGATGTTTCTTGACACTAGCTGTTGGCTTTCTTCAGCCAAACTAAAGGATACGGAACAAAAACCTCAAGTTGGGAGTTGGACATTTTCCTTCCTAGCTTTTCACTAACTGCATTACACTGTGAGCTGGATGAGTCTGTCCATCTCATCTACTCTCAGGCAGTTGTTGCCAAAGCAAGGCTTCTGTTTAGGTTTTTGCTCAGACCTGCAATACTGACTTCTCTTCTGCCAGGCATTGCTGTTTAAAACTCATTTGTTACAATGTATATGAGTTGTGGGGTGACATATATATATATATGTCAAATATGTGTACGTGTGTGCAGATGTGTGTTTCTGTACATACACATGGAGGGGAAAAGAAGTCATTGAATGTCTTATTCTAGCTGTCTTTTTACCTTATTTCCATGATATACATCCTTTTACTGAACTTAGAGGTAAACTGGTGGGAGCATATCATCATAATCCTTCTGGCTTCACTTCCTATTGTGCTGGAATTGTAGGTGTGCACAGTCAATTCCGTCCTTTTACTCGGGTATTTTAAATTCAAACTCTGGCACTTTTGTCTACATTTCAGGCTTCCTTACCTGCTGAGCCATGACCCAGCACCCAGTGTATATTCTTATAGCCCTATTGATCAAAAACAAAGAGGAGTAGTTTAATACTATGTCATATGTCACCTCAAATACACACAGTTGCTTATACCAGTTAGTGTGCAAACAACATTTATACCATTATGTATGGTGACTTTCTTCAGTCAACAGGTATTATTTGCTACCATGGTTTTCCAGTGTTGTCCCTAATATCTCCTGCCATAAGAATACCCAATGCTAACTTAGAGGTCCTGAAAAATGCCTTGAGTGAACTAAGCTTCAGGGATCTGGTAGCCTGCCCAAGGCTATGCATGTAATCAGTGAGAAATTGAGAAGGAGAACACACATCTTCAGGTTTGTAGGCATTTATCCTTTATGATTTTAATTTTTAAACACGAGCATGCCTATGTAAATAGAATGCAGTCTTAAGGCAGAGGACATATTTGTCCCTTTGCATTGGCTCATGATGGATTATTTCAGAATGCCAGGTTCCCCAAAGGAACCAATGTAGACATGAGAATGAGGCTTGACTAAGACAAACAGTAGGACCAATTAATTCAATTTACTCAGATGGTCAAGCAAAGCTAATTGGTGGAAGTAAGAAATGAAAAACCTTCATTAACACAGCTAGTAAGCAAGCAATCCCACCTCTGAGAGGGATCACAGTTTCTGATAGAGTTGAGAATTAAACAGAATTTGGAAGATTCTTGAATCAATAGTTGCCATGGTTTTCGTTTTAATTTAAGGGAGAAAATACTTCAGGCCTTCAGCGAGACTGATAGAGTGCTCCTTGATCAATTCTTCCCTTGTCCTGGTTGTAAAAACAAAATCATAAATTAACCTAATTCTTATTTCGGCTAAATGACTTTCAGGCTGGAAGGTGACAGCCCATGTCATTATGGATTCATCATTACACAAAGCCCAAAATCACTATAGCTGAACAACTTTCTCCTGCAGTCATGTCCAAACATTAAGGCTCTTCCAGAGTCAAAATGATAATCTATTAATTAAAATTTTTCATTTTCATTCAAATAATCTCCCTTCTATTTCTGTCAGCAGGTGGGGAATAATGGCACTGATTCTCATCATAGATAAATAAGATGTGACCTATTATTATGTGTTTTCAGCCTAGTTTTTCTTCCTGATGGATGGCTTTTGACTTCTTTAAAGTAAATAAATTCTAATGAATTTGCTTTGGTAAATCTTGGTGAAGTCCTCGCCACCACATGCAGATGCTCTTGGTCTATTATGAAAATGCGTAGTGGCTCAATAGGACGAGCAAGCAAATCAAATTGAATATAAAAAGAGATAAGAGACATCAAAGAGCAGTTGAGAGAACTCTGCTCCTGCTCAGCCCTGCCATTTCTTTGAGCTGACACACCGTTGTCCCATGGATCCATTTTGCATGAGTGAGAATCATGATTCAACTTTGATGCCAAGGGCTCTGTGTCTGATTGAAACGAAGATAAAAGTTGGATTTGCACTATATAGAGACTCCATGAGCTTTTCCTTCCCATAACTCTGTAATTTTAAAGTTATACCTTAAGTGCTGGTTCTGTAAAAGACCCTGTACAAAATTTCAAGGACACCAAGACAAAGAAGACCACTATGTTTCCCTCTTCTGAGACACAATGTCAGTCAGATTCCTCAGCAAAGAGAAAACAAAACAAAACAAAAGGAGAGATGGCTAGATTGAAGATATATGGGTGGTTGGATGGATGGATGGGTGATTGGATGGATGGATGGATGACCAGATGGGTAGGTAGAAAGATAAGCATGCATGCTCATGTATTTTGAGACAGACTGATTCTCGTTGATAGATACTTTTAAAACTTACTTGGCTCTGGTGATTCATTAGTTCCATGAAGACTGCTATCAACTGGGCAACATATTAGACTGGCGACTGTTCGTTATGAATTTATATTTCTTCTTCCTCAGAGAAACCTGAGGTTTGCACTTATAGCCTTTCAACTGATTAAATACTGTCCACTTAGGTCAACAAGGGTCATTTATTTCTTCTGCTCAAAAACAAATAATTACAGATATTAACCCTATATACAAAATACCTTTACAGAAACATCCCGAAATTGATTTTATACATGGGTGATACAGTCTACCCAGGTTGGTAGATAAAATAACCATCACAGGGAGCTTATAGCTTATTGAAGGAGATAAACATTGAAGAGATATAGAAATCACCCTGTGGCTTGAGGAATTTAGAAGAACTGGGCAAGCTTAGGGCCCAAAGGATTTACATGCAGATCATATATACAAGCAGAGACCAGAAGATGAACAAGGATTTTCCAGGATGAAAGGGGAGCAAAATCTTTGCTTGTTTAAACAAAATCTTTGAGTTGATAAGGGAAGTGCCCCATCTGAGTAACAGAAAAGAGGCTGGGGCATCTGGGCCCTAAGAAGCCTTGAACTCAGGTGTCATTAGAATACAGAATAGACAGGGAGCGTGAGCAGAATCTTTGGTATTTGTTGGAGCAGAGTAACTACCCCCTACATGCAGTTGTGCTATCTTTGTGGACAATCTTCCTAATTCTATTGATTTCATGATTAAAACCCCTAATATGCTCACTTACTGCATGTAAAATAAAATGATAGTTTCCGAGAGGATTTTAGAATCAAGATCCGTGTAACTGACTCAATAAAACCCACCACATTCTGTTCTGTGGCTGCTTCCCACTCAGTCCACAAACACGATAATGCCTTTGAATTTGCTCTTTGCTCTCCTTGCAATTCCAAAAGATTTGCAACAGAAGTCTTCTCAGTTTTCAGGTACCAAAAAAGTCCCTCATTCCTCTCTGCCTCACTGTTTCAACTTTGTCAGAGCAACTCAGGGCCATCTGGTTGTGGCTGTGTGTGTTTGGATGCCCTTCATTTCCTTCCACCACCTCTCACCTGTCAGGAAGACGCATCGGTACAAAGTTTTGATATTAAGCAGTTACTCAAGGTTAACTTGAATGGCCAGAAAAAAAAATAAGAAGCCACCTGATAGTCACTGGGACCACCACTCTACATGACGGAACAGGAGTCCTTCACACTTTCAAATTGTAGGTGACTGGAAACCTGGCTTCCTGTAATAAGATCAGAATAACAAACATTTTCTGACTGAACTTGTAGTTTTTGTAGTTTTGCTTTTTATTCAGCTTCTGTGTCTCCAGTATAGCAAAAGGGCTAGAAAAGAGACATGATTTAAATGATGTCCAGATGGGCTTTCACAAAGTAATATGGATGAAATAAAACCATTGGAAATTGGTCTCGCTGTACAAAAGGAGAGGAATTAATTACATAATTGTTCACACTTTTAGGAAAAGGAATATCGTAAAGCTACATTATGGTAGCGGAGTAAAACAATACTAATTTTAAAGATAGTGATTGGTTCAATCCAGAGCTATTGTTGATTATTTGCAGAATGGGCAAAGATGTTTAAAACCAACAAAAGAATTGTCATGATAACTGAGAAATACAAAAACATACAGTATGTATGAAAAACTGTAGTTACTACTGCTATCTTAACATTTGTGAAGTGTGAGCATAACATCTCTATTGACATTGACAGACTGGGGACAATCAATTAATGCCACACTAGTCTATGTCTGGAAAGAAATCACTGAGTTGCAGGTACTAGCATCCTGAAGCATCACTGGAACACCCATAAGGAAGGGGAGGGGGGAGGGGGATGTTTGCCCGGAAACCAGGAAAGGGAATAACACTCGAAATGTATATAAGAAATACTCAAGTTAATAATAATAATAATAATAAAAGAATTTCAGAAGCTCACAGACGCCATAGCTCTGGGCAATACTCTTGAGTGCAGATTCCTTGGCATTTCTTGATGTCGCTGCATCCCTTAGAGAAGCCAATGCCGAAGTCTAATGTAAAGGCTAAGCTGAGAGTTGTCCAGCCAACAATGATATTATCTACTAGGTTTAGAAGGAAACTAATGCTTTCTGTCTTCCAGAGATGCTTGAGTTTGTCTAATGGATGTCCCAAGGCTACAATAATGAATAGCATGGTCCTTTCATGGCATTTTCCTTCTCTTGATAAAATGCTGGTTCCTCGGCTTCCTCCTTTTTTTATTGATTTGCTTCTTATGAAATCTGCCTCTAAAAACAATTTAGTTCTTATGCAAGATCTTCCTCCTAGCCTTAGTTTGGCCTGTTCTTAGGGGTCAGCCTGGCCCTTCGTCCTTGTTCTGTTAGGGCTAATCAATGCCTAGCTAAGGAAAGAGAAAACATTGCCTTATACTTCAATAACTGCACTTTGTAGTTTGCTGACTATTCACATGACACCCCAAGTTTAGGGTGCTTAATTATTTTAAATCATATGTTTTTTTTTCACTAGAAAGCTACAACATCTTTATAAATGTGTAATTCTTAGGAAGAACATTAATGAGATTAATTTCAATTGAGCTTTGTCTGTATAAAGACTCTTTTAGGAGCTGAAAACAGTAAAACATGAGGCATAGTTTCTGCTATAAGGAAATACTGTCTTTGGGGAATGGCAGATTATAAACTAGGAATTTTTTCTAGGCAAAACTTTTTATACTCAATGTATTAAAGGGGAAGTATTTTGTCATTTAGCTTAAATCATGGACTGGGAAGTAGAAGGTTATGGATGGCTTCCTGGAGGAATAAGGCCTCTTAACACGGGATATAAAAACCCTTGTCAGGATGCAAGGGTTTGCTCCTCTGGAAGTGAGATTAAGACAAGGAGACAAGGAACCAAGGGACTGTGTCTGAGTCACTGTGTCATCTGTAAGAAAAAAGTGAGCCTAAACTATGTTCACTCTCATAAGAGGACATTTCTTAATGGCTTTCCACCTGTCTTTTGGTTTTGTGAACATCAAGATAAAATATAGAGCCTGATAAGAAGACAGGATATGTAAAGTCACATGACCCAAGATGGTTGTCACCACTTAGCAACATTCAATGTTTGTGTTTGGGAGAACAAGCCAAGGGGACTCAAGCATAGATACCAGCAGAACTGCCAAAGCCTGAAGTAAAACCAAGTTTCTAAGACATAAAGTCTGAGGGGCCATGCTCAAGCCATGTGCTACCTAAGCTGCAGCAAGGCTCTGAAAATATGGTGTGTGTCCGATTCATAGTATATGCCGACGGGGAAGAATTGGTACAAGACTTTAGTTAAGTTGATTTGCAAGAAATAATCAGCAGATATATTGCTGAGTGAAGTTTTCATTCTTGTTTGCTTTAAGTAACTATATACTATATAAAATAAATAACATATACATATATACATATGTATATATACATGTGCAAAATACAGTTTCATATTTACCAGCTGATTTCATCAAAAAATAATAGATAGAATTTTATTGAAGACCTGCGGAAGCCCACCTCAGTGACTCTGTGTCACCAGACTGGGAAGTTTGAGCAGATTCAGAAATCCTGATCATGCTCTTATCTGAAAACAGTAGGTGCTTCATCTACTCCCAACCTGGTTCCTGTCCTGGAGCATGTGACCACAATACCCCACATGAGGATCATGACCACAAGTCACATAGCCATGCTATTGAGGTCTAGATGGGCCAGTCCTAAGGGTTTAGCCAATAAACTTCCCTACCTGGACATACCTTCCTGGAAAATGTATTTAATTTTCGTTCCACCCTGAGTAAGTAGAATACATCGTTTTTCCACTCTCAATAAATGGTTTGGAGAAGTAAGGACTGTCTCTCTCATAAAGAACCATTGTGGATGAAAGCCCTCATCACACAAAGCCAATCTGACCCCTCTGCCCTCCAGACATGGACACTCACCCCAGAGCTAAGCCAGAGTTTCTCACACCTCAGGCTCATCGCAGGCCCTAGAACATGGACACTCACCAGTGATGTCTAGGTGTCCAGGAGTTTAGGAACCACAGCTTCTGCCCCAGCCAGGGCTGGGTTCCCCATCTTAGGCTTGAGTTCTGCCACCATCGAGCAGGTGTCGGTGTTCTACAAGCCGGCACCACCATGGTGGAGAGGATGGAATGTAGCCTGGCGACTCCTGTTCCGTCTGCCTGAGCAGTGGGGCAGAACGCAGACCCAGAGTGCAGAGGTAATATCACATAGATATTTCTCAACTGGGAATACAAGCCAATGTCAAGGCAGCAGATGGCAGTGGGAATCTTCAGTCTAGTCCTAAAACCTTAGGAATGTAAGCAAATGACATGATTCAGGCTAAGCCTTATTCCTGAAAATTTGACACACTTTCCCTTGGGGAACCCCATACTCATAATCCATATTTACAAATTCAAGCAAATGCAGATCAAAATATCTGGAAGAAAAACACTGCCTCTATTTAGACTTTTGTTAACATAAATGATAACTATCCCAACACTGTTTAGACATCATTTTCATTACATTTCTGCTGTAAGAAATAGATTGTGTGTGTGTGTGTGTGTGTGTGTGTGTGTGTGTGTGTGTGTATCACTTTCAAATTTCATTCAGAGGAAATTATTTCATTGATGAATTTTTAAGCCCTAGGGTAGTTGTAGAGGCCACCACCACTAGAGACACATGAACGACTCTCATTATGTCATCACAGATCAAAGTTCCCCTCAATTTTTTTCCACATTGCTTTTTAACTAATTTCAGAGAGTCTAGATTATTTCATCAAGCTGAATTTTCCTGAAGTAGGATAACTTGCCAGCTTGTGTATTTTTCATATTTGATACTTTGGTTTGTGTCAGCAGTACATGGAGAGGCTAGGTGATTGCATGAAAATACCAGTAATTAGAGAGGGAAAAAAGCCTAGCAAGTAGCTATATGTTTACGACAGACCTGCTATTGACAACTAGTGCTCCAACCAATCAGTCCGCTAGTCCTTCTGTGGAAAAAATAAGGACAATTACATTTGTCATATAATTAAGTTTAATGGACTAAAAATCATAGGATTTAACTGGAGAATGTTATAATGTCTTCCCTTAGTTTATTAGCCATACATTTTTACCAATCTTTCCTTTGTTTCCCATATCCATGCTTATGAGCTGCTTAATAACAGTTTGGTATTTGAGAATTAAATAAAACATAATTTGAGCAGGAATTCCTATTAGCATCTAATATTCATTCACAGAGTCCAGTTCTCAGTATATGGCTATTCCCTTCATGTACAGAGTGGATAAATAACATGGTATGACATCTGCAAGTATAAGCATCCATGATGAACACTGTATTAGAAATTCAGTCTGTTATTACTATGGAATCTGCATGTGACAGTGGGGCCATTCAAGGCTCATCATTAGCTTTAACTTAGACAGAGAACATAGCCCTAAAAGTACAATTTCACATGTTTGAAACATAGCTTCACAGCCCTTCCTATCATCTTTTCTGTAGTTAGCAAGAGGGTGGCTGCAGTCCAAGGAAAGAATCTCATTACTAAGACTTCCCTACTCAGAATACCACGATCCTGTGCTGACAACAGGCCTTTGAGTTCTATGGCACTGAATAAAATTCCCTCAGCTAGATGGAGACTGCTCAAAATCTTCATCTTAAAAGTATCTACTTTGATATCTTCATTGATAGAATAAAACATTTTAAGGAATGATAAAACTTTGGGTTTTGTTAGTTTTTTTTCTAGTTAAAAAATAGATTTGAATGAAGATTAGTTCAAAATCAAGGGATAGAAAAAAACATAAAGGTAAGTTGTGGTCTACTATCTGTATATCTTGGAAAGCCAATGTTTTTCCAAGCAGTGCTCTCCACAAAAGAGTCAGAGAGTCAAGCAAATATGAATTGCTTCCTATATACTTTACAGTTATCAAAAATTCCAGTCTCACTTTCCAGCAAAAGCGATCATGGTAAGGAAGGTTCTGGAAGATTTTCCTGTAACAAAAGAAACAGTAACCTATTCTGAAAACTCTTACCTTTTTTTATTGTTGCCAGCAAACACTGGTTGAGCACATACTTTATGCTAGACTCACTGGGAAAACGACAAACAAACCTAGTTCTATATTTCCAAACACAGTTTACTTTCTCAGAATAAAACTTGACAAATTTTGTAGATACACACACATGAGAGACAGAGAGACAGAGGGAGAGGGAGTGGGGGAGAGATACAGAAAGACAGAGAGACAGAGAGAGAAATGAGAGTCATACACAGAAATGCAGATATACATATACACAGGCACACAAAACATATACACAAATACAAGTCTGATAATTTCTCCTAAACCCTGTCAGAAAAAAAGAAGAGGTCTACCCAGAATGCTCTTATGTCTGGCCCTATTTCTGGGAACTAGATGTATGATTTAGATGTAGACTTGAATTAATTAAATACTTTCAGTCTGAAACAATCACCACAATAAAACTATAAAATCATAAAACCTCATTGGAGGAATTTGAGTATTACCTAATAACTGTGTTTAATGATATTAGAAAGTGTGCCTTAGCCAGAAAGAAGGATATTTGAAACCCCTAGGACCAGGCAGCTATAAAAAAATATATCATCAGCTTCTAGTTAATCAAATGAAAGTAGACTTTGCTGTTGGGAAGCTAGAATCCTTCCTTGTCCATGATTGTCTGGACTGATTTAACACATTTTATTAGCTCTTCTAGAGAAGGAAATATCAAATTTTCTTTCTTTAATTCATTAATTAATTTGCATCCCAAATACTATTCCTTCCTGCCCCTCCCCTCCATGTTGAAAATTCTTTCCTGATCCAGGACTCTTCCTCCCTCTACCACCAATGACAATTTTGTTCCACCTTGTAAGATGGATTTAGCCATCCTCACCTGGGCCTTCCTTCTTGTTTAACACCGTTGGGTCTGTGATGTGTATCACCAGTGTTCTGTACTTTTTGGCTAGCATTCACCTCTCAGTGAGTATAAACCACATATGTGCTTTTTGGTCTAGGTTACCTAACTATGGATATTATTTTCTAGTCCCATCCATTTGCCTGAAAAATTCATGATGTCCTTCTTTTCAATAACTGAAGTGTATTCCATTGTATAAATGAACTACATTTTTTTGTATCCATTCTTTGGTTGAGGGGAATCTGTGTTTTCATAATGTGCCTTCTGGCTATTATGAAAAAGACTGCCATGAACATAGTGGAATACATGTTCTTATGGTACGGTAGCTTCTGTAAAGCAAAGAACACTGTTAATAAGAGAAAATGGCAGCCTAAAGACTGGGAAAAGATCTTTACTATTCTACAGGGCTAATATCCAAAATATATAAAGAACTTAAGGTAGACTCCAAAAGCCAAGTAATTCAATTTAAAAATAGAGTACAGAGCTAAACAGAGAATTCTTAGCAGAGGAATTTCAAATAGTCAAGAAGCACTTAGAGAGATACACAGCACCCTTAGTCATCAGGGAAATGCAAATCAAAGCAACCCTAAGATTTCACCTTACATCAATCAGAATGATTAAGATTAAAAAAAATTCAAGCAAAAGCACATGCTGGTGAGGATATATATAGAGAGGAACATTCTTCCATTGCTGGTCAGATTGCAAACGTGTACAACAACTCTGGAAATCCATCTGGAGGTTTCTCAGAAAACTGGAAATATTTCTACTTGAAGAACCAGCTATAGCACTCCTGGGTATATACTAGGGTCTGTTCAATGCAGATATTTGTGGTGAGGAGCAAAGCACAGCCTAGCGTCTCTTCATACAGGCCAACTTGTCTTGAGCCTCAAAGATCTCAATTAGATTTCTAGCATTCTCATTTTCTCCATGCGATGAGTCGAAGCACATTCCTACTTCTTCTCTGAACTTCCTGCTTATTTTCACCATCATCCTCTCAGTGATAACACTCAGTTCCTTTCTCTGCCCACAGTGACTCACTCAGGCTGGATGTATCAAGTTTTGGATTGAAATTTGATGCAACTGAAAAGAGTTCAAACAAAGACCAGAGATGCCAAAAGAGGTCTCGGCATCAGTCTTCACTGTTCCGTAGCATCTAGCTCATTTCCATCAAAACCAAACATTTGGTTGGCAAGTCTTCTGTCAGGCCCTGCACTTGCTTGCTTCTCTATCTTCTCTTGTAATTCCTATCTTTCCTCTTTTCCATCCTATCCAAGTGTCATATTCTTTCCTTTGAGTAACTTTCCATGGGAAATAAACAAACCCAAATATCTATAATAGTACACAATCATACAACCAAATAAACAATCCCACTTGAGTTTAGCATGTCTAAATAATGCATTTATTGGAATTACTCCTGTGTGGGAGTACATATATCACTACAAAGTCCTTATCACTGAGTTAAGGATTCCTGAGAGCTGCATCCTCAAAGCTTTGCACAACTTAAAGGCAGCCTCACAGGAGACAATAGCTCTTCCCCAACAATTGTCTACTGCTATACAACCTCATGAATCTTCCACAAAGTTTAATGCTGAACCTTGTGAGTCTGAATAGTTTCCTGAATTGTAAGAGAATCTTTTTGTCTTCTAGGATGGCATGTTCTCACTTTAATGAAAAAATATAATAAAATAAACAGTACAAAAATAAAAGCGAACAATGCAAAATCTTCTATCACATCCAGTTTTACAAAGCTGCCATGTATAGTGGTTAATTTCTTGAAATATGAAGATCATTTTTTTCAGGCATGGCCAAGGAGAGAAACAATATATCCCAACCTGAAAGAACTCAAGACAGTTTTGTCACAGCAAAAGATCAATCATTCTTCCTAATAGGTATCCCAACATTCTCCAAGATGAAGAAAAATATATCCTTTACCATATTTTCAAAATAACATGCTTTCTCTATCTTACTTATCTATTAATTCCACAAAAATTATTCAGTGCCTTCTATGTATGAGGTATCATATCAGGGTTTGAAAAATGAAAACAAATTTTAATATAAAATTTAAAATGTCATCAGATCTCTTACTAAAAACATTATTCTGAAAAATATTATTCTTTCATAATAGATGCATATGCCTGAAAGAAAATCCAAACCTGTCTTAAACTCAGCACTGCTGAGACAATAAGGTCTTTCCTTCTGTTTTATGGGGAACTTTATTATAGTCTCAGTTCAAATGATTTAATTTCTACATGTTTGAGAGTAATTCTGAACAACCTTTAGAAACTAAGGCCAGAGTAAAGAAACAAGGGGATTGGCCTAATACATGTTCCTTACTTTGAGTTAAAAATGCAATAATTTACAAGTATTTCTACAAGATAGTGTAACATCCCTCTTCATCTTCATATTTGGTTTGGTATATGCATCATGCCAAATATGCCCTTTATGATAACTACCCAAGATGTTTGCCTGACTTAACAATATAATAACTCCCAGTTCCATATGTATGCATGTTAGTCATGACCAAAATGAGGGAAGTGTGTGGTGCGTTTTTATGTCAGCTGACTCAGAACAAATTTCACAGCTTAGGAAAATTACACTTTGTCATAACAATCTCTGAGTTGAGACTTCTAAGAGTAGAGTGAGTGAAGTGAGTCATGGCTTGGGCAGTGGATGCAGGAGGTACCCGGTACCCACTCCTCTGTGGAATAGAAAGCCTGCTTTGTTTCCAGGACTTCACAGAGTTTCTGTCATCCTAATCTCTGTCGTTTCTTTTTATCATATGTTGGGTTAATCATCTCACAGGAGGTGTTCTCTCTCTTGGAGAGATTTCATGTATTATTCCACAGACAACAGCTGAAAGAAGAGAAATTGCATGCAAAAATCTTTCAGGAAATAATTGTAAGGCAGGAAGTGGTCCACAATTTTAAAAAGAAAGAAATCTCGGTTCACACCTATTAGAGCAATAGTCCTTCCTGACTCTCTGGCTCATTTCCCCTTATGGGCGTTCTCACACATGAAACCAGGGGTCAAGAGGCCATTGCCACAGTCACAGCACCTAGTAGTCCAGCATGTTTACTCTGGGATATTCTTTTTGGTTAACAGAATATGATAAAGCTAAAACTGGATTTTGTGTGGCTTCATCTTACTGACTTTTTTCCCTCCCTTGAAGGCTATACCCTAAAAATCCTTCAAGAGGCGAATGAAACATAATAGTAGGTTTTCAAGACAGAAGTCTTCCAAAAGTCAGGGAAAGTATTTCTGATTAAATAAAGACAATTGAAATAAACAAAAATGTTTTTTCAACACATTTCCTGTTCCTTTAGTTTCTGTTCTATCCGTTTATAATTCCTGCATTAATGAATAGTTAAGTTTAGCATGAAAGTTCATGAGTTTTATATGCCAAAAATATTGCTTTCTGCATCTATATACATCATACTCATATAATCTCTGTAACAACCCATAAGGCAGATGCTGCTGAAACCAGGGTTACCTAAAAATGAGAAGGGGCTTAATTACCCCAATTTGAGATGACACTCATGGCTATATATTTCCAACAGAGACTTTATTTTTCTGTAACCTAGGGATATGCCTGGCCCTGGATATCACAAGAGATAGTAAAGATTGGGCTGCAGATATACTCTAAGGCCAACTATCAATTGTTTCAATACCTGTGTACCAAGAAAATGGACCTTATAACATCTGTTTCCATGTTTGTACATTAGGATGAAAAGTCCTAATACACACACACACACACACACACACACACACACACACATATATATATATATATATTTCTGTATCTGTGGACAGACAGATTTCCAATCCCTGCTAAAAGGGAGGTGCAGAGACACTTTTAGACCACACGAGACATCCTCTACCAACACAAACCCCAACACCTTTAGAGATCATGATCCCTAGCTCTGGGATTCATTTCTCTACTAGAGAAGTCTTTAACACTTGACACAAATCAAACAATTTTACTGTACTCTAAGGTGGTTTCCTGTCTTTTAATTATTTTACTAATGGAAAAATAGAACCCACTAGTCTTTCTGGCATCATTACTATATATATATATATATATATATATATATATATATATATATATATATATAAAATAAGAAGTTGAAGTGCAGAAAAACTAAGGAAATGTTGCCAACAAGGCTAGTCAGTATTCCTAACTTTGAAATGAGGCTTCTTTTGTCTAAAGTTGCATTCTTTCCCACATGTTGTTCCACCTTGGCTATGCTGAATTCATAAGATGAAGTCCTACTCTATGGTGCATCAAAATTTGATCTCATTTTGATGTAATTTCTTTTTCATGGTAAAGTTAAAATGAGGTGATTGATATGTTAGATTAATTTGAACACAGAGAAATGAGAGGCAGAAAGACAATGTGAAAAAGTACATGAGTAGACAGGCATCTCGGGCAAGATCTGCAACAACTCTTTGGTTCACATCCCTGTCCTACCCACACCTTGATTTCATATTTCCATGGTACACGGTATTATCAATAAACTTCTGTTGTTCAAATTGTCCTACTTGTGGTACCTCATAGCAGCAGCTCGGCAAAATAAAAGTCCTGCTCCAATTCTACTCAGACCAGAGAAGAGGCCTGAGGTCCCTGGTGAAGATTAACATCACCGAAACACCCTCATTTTATCGTCCTATTTTGTCCTGACTCTGAAACTAGGATTTGTTGTTCCTGATACCACAAGGCTCATTTTAGTCTGCCAATAGACTTCGAGCCTGTACAATTGTGCAGTTCTTTCTTCCATTGAACTTCTCTTCTCCCAATTGTGCCTCTCCCAGTTCTGTTTGCTATACAGAAAGAATGAGGAGAGAATCACACAAAATGTGCTGCCTTCCCATCCGGAAGAAAAATCCTCACAAGTGCTTTCACAATAAATCACGATAGAAAATTCCATTACCACAAAAGCAAACCCAAAGGAAGAGAATAATGACCCATTGGGTTAAGAGACGAAGAAGAAAATACCAGGCTTCTGAGCTATATAGTTCTTAGTCTGAAACTCAGTTTGCCATTTATTACTTGGGCTTTTGTAACTACTGTACAGGCTTGCCACAACTCTGTGACACACGCGGTCCTTTTTCTATATGTAAAAGAAGTCTGGACTCATCTTCATTAGAAAAGGGAAGTTAAGTTAGTAGTAGTTATTTTGATAATAGACCATATCTCAGGTGGGACCTCTTTTCCAAACTTTCTAACTCTTTCCCCTCAATTTGAAATTTGTCTGTCTGCAAAGGGCTAGCTTCTAAATAGTATACAGCTTGAGGGATTCAAATGCTGCTTGTTGTCACTCAGTGAGGAGACAAACTAATGACCATGATGGACAGAGACGGCATGGTTGGATTATTTGGGAATATTCTGCTCTTAAGAAAGTCCATCTCAGAGGAAATCATGAGCAAAATATTCAGGCTAAATTTTCCCATAAGTCAGATTCCATCCATTGAATATAATTCTTTCCCCCTCCACCCTATTTATATTTTTCCTTTTGATTAAATAGAACGGCAAAGAGGATCTATTGTACAACAAAACTGAATCCTGCTAAATGCTGCTGAGATAACAAGCTCCCAGTAGAATCATACCTGATTGGATGTGAAACATAGGAACTAGAATGTTATCATGGAAAACCTAAAGATAAACTTCTCTGGGACACCTGACTGTCTTTGGTCACTCTGCTATGGGTTTTTGGTGTTCCACATAATGTGAAACACGACCTGCCAACCCCCAAAAGAGGTTTGTATTTTTTCAAATACTTGTTTGAAATACTATTTTTGTGACTAAGAAGCACCTGGGCATCCAATTATGAACAAGATAAACATGTTCAGTTCCTGCAAGTTGTTTTGATTTGATTAGCAGTGTTACATTTTTAAAGTTAAAAAACTCCACAAAACAAAAAGTTTTGGATTGGAGGCAATTATTTCATGGATCTGACTCCATGAATAGAAATGTCATCCCATTTCTTTTAGAATAAGTATTATATCTGCTCTCATACCACACTCAAATGTCAGTTACTTTGATGCAAATACTCAATTCTCAAAAATGCTTTCTGTCTGTCTGTCTATCTATTCTCCCTCTTTATCTATGCCATCTCTATAGGACAAAGTGATTAAGAGGCCAGCATTTCTCACAAACTTTTCTCCTACCCTTGAACATTTATAGGCATAGCTTGTTTATTTCATGGAAATCTGCCTTGCTAACACAACTTTACTGAGGGCTGAGGTCCACTAGAGCCCAACATTCTACCACCATCTCTTGCTTTCCTGTGTTGTGTCTACTAAGAATCTATTTAGCCTCACATCTCTTTCCTTGCACACTGCAATGCAGAAAACATCAGAGATGGTCAAGGTCTAATGATGGATATAGGGGAATCTCCTCAACCTGGTGTTAGAAACAGGTGTTTTAGAATCCCTCAAGCCAGCATGATTCATGCTATAACTCTCAATCTACAGCCTGCATGGCTCTGGAGACTTCTTAAGGGGGTCATTGTTATGACCAGCCATAGTAGCTCTGTGCTTGGGCTCTTCACAGCCAATGGCTTCAACTGTACTCATAAACTTAGTTGTTTTCATTAAGTAATACCTGTTTGGAATTCTAAAGCCAAATACCACAGACCAGAGGTCTAATAAACAGCAGAAATTTTTATCCATGGTTCTGTAAATTAGAAATTGCTGGAATAATTTGACTCTACTGAAAACCTTCACTGGGTTGAAGACTAATACATTTTGGCAATTTCTTCCTATGACTTGAAGAAGGCAAGAGAGGTCTCTGGTGCATTTTGTAAGGACACTGGTCATTGGTTTTTCTTTCTAAAATAACGTATCTAAAAAGAGACATTAGAACTAGTATTTATTTTCACTATTCGAGACACTGAGAAGACCAAGACCAAGGCAACGGCAACAGATAGGTTAGCTGTCTACTGATTTCTGTCCAAGATGGCATTTTAACTCTGCATCCACAGGAAAACAAATGTTGCATCCTTCTTTGGTATAAGAAATTTGACAGGAAAGAACCAACTTCTTACAATGACCTCCTATTAGTAGGGTTCCTAATCCCCTTCACAAAGGAGGATCCTTCACTGCTTGATGTCTGCGAAAGACTTTACCTCATAATATTTGCACATTAACAATCTCCAAATTTTGGTGAAGACATATTCATAGCAGATATTAAACCTATTCATGAAGGTTACATTTTCACGACTAAATTATTTTTCAAAGGCCTCATGTCCTAACACCAGTGGCTATTAAGATATCAACATTTGGATGGTAGGGTACAAATGCTTGCTCCATGGAAAGCATCAGTCATAGATTGTTCTCCTCTAGCTATTGAGAATAAACTAAATAGGATTAAACAGTTCTACTCTCCTACAATTGACTTTATTTCAAAGAATATCATTCATTTCAACATAACTAACTGGGAATGACATTCAGTTTCATCCACATGTTGAGTTAAGGATCAGTGTTCCCCTATCCCTTATACCCAGAACCTTATCCCAAGCATTGATTTATGACAGTCACTCAGATTATTTCCTTACTATACAATGAATTTGCCTCTACAGGTCCCTAGTGTCCTTTTCTGCTAGCAAAATTTCGTTAGAAACCAGACTAGCTATATGCAATCCCCAGTGCTTGTCTAAAGCACTTTAGTTTCAAACAATTTATTGAAGCACTCTGTCTCAGTGAAATAGAAATAATAATAATACCTACTTCATAGAGTTCCAATGACACAGAGGCTAAAATATGAGTGTTCTCAGTGAAATAGAAATAATAATAATAATACCTAGTTCATAGAGTTCCAATGACACAGAGGCTAAAATATGAGTGTTAATGAGATAAAGGATGAAGCTTTCTGTGTTAGTTTCTATGTGTCTATAGCTTTTAATTATTTTACAAATATTAAATCATTCAAATCTCCCACAGTTTTATGAGAAAATTTTCCATAGGAAAAATGAAATGATGAGACAGACCCGGAAAAATTGACCAAACACTGCTAGGCAGCATGGTACCTGGAACTCAAATGCAGATATTCTAGATTCAAGACAGAGTTTTTAAAACAGGAAGTTTTTAGGGGCTTCACACATTTTGTTTTAGTTTTGGTTTGGTTTTTTTTTCTTTCTAGAGTTCAGTGGAGTTTTGTGTTAATTTCCTTACAGTGAGAAACAAACACAAGAAGGTCTTAACCATGGACCCAACAGCAGCTTCCAAATATTAGATTCTTCCAGAAGCAAGTTATTGGCTCTCACTCCCCAGATCCTCTTTTATAGGTTGAATTCTAACATGGCCTTCACACTTTCATACCTGTAAAATTCCATTCATGTTACAGAGTTGTAAATAAGATTTTTTTAATCCAGTCTTGGTGTTACTCTATAGTAATTCTAGCAATTGGGAAGTAAAAACAGGATGATCAGGAGTTCAAGATCATCTTTAGCTGCATAGTCAGTTCAAGACCAATTCAGATTGTATCAATAGCTTGTCTCAAAAATAAATGTGTGTGTGTGTGTGTCTGTGTGTCTGTGTGTCTGTGTGTGTGTGTGTGTGTGTGTATGTGTGTGTGTGAGTGTGTGTGGGGGGTGTGGGTGTGGGTGTGTACAGAATTTGTACGTTTGATGGGCTAGCATGCCTATAGTGATGTTATATTATATGGAAGATGTCTTACAGACATAATTAAAATATCAAGTCAGTCAATTTAAATCTAATTAAAAGAGAAAATAACCCATCAGGTGGCCTATAAAAGAGGTCACAGTTATATAAAATGAGAAAAAAATTGTGCTGCTCTAAAAAGAACAAGTGAGCATTTGCTAGAGAACAGCATGAGACCAAAGATGCTGACTGAGATCCTCCAGCTCACAATGGCCTTTAAAGATGAAACTTCACACCACAGGAACAACGGAATGTCAACAGAAAGAGGGGGCTTGGAAGAAGACCATCCCAGAAGAGAATTACACGGAGAGACTGTGGAAGCCACATGAGCCATGTTCAAACTTTCAATGGACAAAACTGTTAGATAGGAAGTGTATATTATTACACTTTGTTAATTTTGATACTTCCTTATGCAGCAACAGAAAACTAACACACTACCTTGCCTTTTTTATACTTGAATATGTTAGAGATTTACTGTGGTTATTCAGTCGTATCTGGATATTTTTCAAGTGATATAGTAGCATAGGTTTCACTTGTTATTACTAGTCAAATTAAAAGCAAATTCCCTTAAACTCAGCAGTAAAGCCTGCTTTCCTCAAAACGAGTTTCACTCAATCACATGTCTTATGGAGAACATGTTAAATGTAATACTGAGATAGGAACTTTCATTTCTCCACAAGCTCTTCTCTTTCAAACAACATGAACTCTTCATGGTAAAATTCTATCCATGATGAAAGCTATCAATTAAGCAAAAAAAAAAAAAAAAAAAAACAAAAAAACCCAAAAAATTATTGACTGATCAATATATTTCAGTCAAGGTGGCAATTGGCACCTTGGGATCAATTGGCACTGTGTGATCCTATGTTGCAGGCAATGCCATTCTACATGGCAAGTTGGATTCAGATTGTGAACCACATGCCACAGGTACCCTTCCTCGTAGGGTTCATTTTGCCTTATTTATGCTCCAGCCCACACCAGGGTACTTTATTCCTGATTCTGAATCCAATAAGAAAATTTCCACAACTCTGATTTCTTTTATAGGTCAGGTCCATTCGAGATAACTTATCCTATGATTACTTCAAAGGCAACTGATTCCGGGTTTTAGTGTCACATGCCAATCATTGTTTGCTTCTATGATATCACATCATCAGACAACAATATCTGGAGTATGGAATTGGAGTTTTAGCTTTGTGTCTACCAGCTTCTGGGTGTGCAACTTGTACTTTCCTGCCCAAGTTTCCTCATTCAATACATTGATGTGATCTCATTGTGTTTTGTACGTGTTAATGGGCATTCTTAGAACAATATCTGAAGCACAATCATCACTCAAGAAGTGTCTACTAGATTTACTTATGCATCCATCCCTAAAAACTTGAATTGAAAAATGAATATTTATCCGTGAATCAATTCTCCAGGTGTTTCTGTTGTGATATTTTGCTCATAAACTCAATTATCTTCCTTCAGTTGCACTCCCTTTTACATTTAAAAAGAAACACAGTGCCTCTAAATCCTAATGTCTTTAACTAGGAGAATGACAAAACTTGTGCTTAAATAAGCCAGCCAGTGGCTTAGGTAACACTTAAAGGACACTGACAGCTTCACATAGACATCTGCAAACACAACTTTGTTCTTGTTGAAGATCAGAAGTGCACTATCTTTTATGTTCATAAAGGTTAGGGCCAGGAAATGACATTGACATGATCAAAACAAAATCTGCTCATCATCTTTCCACAAAATCTATGTTCAATCTTCTCTAAAAATGGACTAAGTTTCTTAAAGTTCTGAAAATAGAATGTCAAGTTATATGGCTCAAGTTGAATGTGATAGTTTGTAGACCTATGATGGTGTTTTCATGGGGTTCCAAGATGACCTGGGGAGATATTTTAAAACCATATTTAAACCTTAAGAATATACAACTTCCCAGTGCCTGGTGTCCAAATATCAGTCTTAACTGTCAAGGTGGCAAACACTATTTTTATCTGAGCTCAAGTATTGTGTTCAGAATTTTTGGGGGTGGGTATCTGATTTATGTTAAAAGGTTGAACATATATCTATAAACACAGTGACCAGGATGCAGGATGAAGAATGAACATTTCTTTCTAATGGTAAATGTCTTTTATAGAAATAAGTATAAACGACAACTATGAGGGAGTTTATTAAATACCAAGTAGGTTTTAAATAGTGATTTTAAAAAGCCTTAGGTCTTTGAGCATATTTTGTGGAAGGACTACAGCTCACTTCCCTGTGGAAATGTCTATTGTGTATTTGAGACAAATTATAGGTTACCATTATCATGGAGCTATAGCTCTGTGATGTGATGCTGTGTGTACTTTCTCCTGTGGATAGCAAGTGGCACTGCCACTGTCAAAGAAAGTTTGTTTGGACAAGGCCTGTCAATCACCCAGTGACGTTCCACTTCTTCTAAGTTGGGATGCACATTCTCAACAGAGAATGAGCTCACCAGTGGGTCAAAGGTGGAATGAGCTCAAAATGTGATATCCGTTGAGCTTTATCTCTGTGTGTATGTGTTAATAGGCAGAACACCAGGCGATGGTTTAATCTCAGTACAGCTACTACCAACATTTCAAGCTGTCTCAAAGGGACTTCCCTGACTGGAAAGGTGTGTGGTTAAAAGTAGGTGGTTGTTATAGAAATATGACAGAATAAAGAAGATATTTAGATCTGGGTTATTGAATTACTAGATGCATTCTTTTATCAGGGATGTGTGGCTTTGTTGATTATAGAGTCAGTTATAGTGAGCCTGATAAAATAATTTGTAATAAAAAAATAACATGCTTCTAACTTTTAAACAAGTAACTTACATACACTTAAAATTAGATGCAAGGCAGCATAGCATATATTCTTTTAGAACAGGATATCTATACTATGATTCTGATAAATAGCTAGATTATTATTCATTTGCATAATCTTTTTGGAAGTCATTCCTGAGAGGAAACTCAATGCTCATCAGGGCTGTGAGTTATCTACAAAATCAATGGACACAATATTGCCAAATCTGATCATCAACATCAAATTAAGTCTTCACCTCTGACCTCGTATTTTCAGAGGTAGCACCTATTTGATCTCATTAGAATTTAAGAACTCTGGAGTTAGGGATGGTCTATGTTGTTCAACCATAATTTCCTAATGTTGAAAATGGTCTCCTATACAAAAAAAAATTAAAGACAATTTATACAATTAACTCATTTAATTCTTTCAACTACTCAGTAAACATAAACTTGTCCTATTCTATATGCAGAGAAACTGTAGGAATCATAGACTATTTCAATATCATGTATAAGACAGCACAGCTGGAAAATAAAGTGTGAACATGAAACCAACCATTTCCACTCTGCACACACCTTTCCATTGGATGAATCAGAAGAGGGAAGGATTCCTAACTTAAATCACCATAAACAGAGTAAATCAACCTAGATATTTCATCGTTTCCATAAATTAAAAGGAAAAGAAATAGAATTCTGGAATTTACCACCATTACCATCAAAAGTCTCTTCAGTGTTCTGAGAGCACTTCCAGTTCTGACCACAAACCAGTGGTTAAATTCCCCACCATCTTGCAACACTTTGAATAATTATCTATTATATTTTTTGAGATTATAATATTATCCATCATTTTCTCCCTTCCCCTTCCTCTTCCCAATCCTTCCCATGTACCTTCTCCACCTTGCTCTCTTTCAAAGTCGTGGCCTGTTTTTCTGTTACATAGAACATTGACCCCAGGAACCAGGAGACAACAATTACTGCCGTGTATTAAAGAGGCATTTCATGACATCAGCGAACTAGATTCTCTTCCAACACTACCATATTGAATCTAGTCATTACTCTATGGGGCACATATTGTTGTCCCATCTGAAGACTACTGACATTTGGAATTGGAATTTAAGCTGAGATCTGTATGACTTCATGGTGTAGACTCATTTTGTGTTATTTTGTGCTTCAAGTCTTACCTATGCATGCTAGCAGAATGAATCTGAGAAAGTTCCATTGTAGCCTCCAGATCTAAGGTTGGTTATTTATTCACAGGGTGACAATAATTACAATATCAATATTTTTTATTATCTAGCTCACTATCCTCTCTATACGATTATGGTATGAAAAATGTAGTTAAAGTGCCCTGATTAGTCCTCTTTAAAGTTCATAGTGTTTACTAGCTCTATTCTCTATCACTGCACAGATTGTATAAAATAAAACAAATACAAATTACACAGCCCCAAAACTTAAATTAAATATGCAATTAGAATAGATTTTTCCCATTGATTATTTCATTGCAGAACTGCGGGTAAATGTCAGCAGACTTTGACTAATTTCTAAGGCACCACCTGGTTGGAGTCAGTTCAGGCTGCTGCAGGAAAACTTTGCACACTAGATGGGTCTGCCCTTACTCATCTGGAGACTGGGACGGCAAAGAGCAGGGTGATGATACACTTGGTTCTTGGTGAGGGCAGCAAGTTATCTTCTTGCTCTGTCTTTACCTTGCCGTGGGAGAAAAAAAGCCCTTATGCTTCATCCTCTTCTGATAAAGCGATGAAACTCAGCATGGAGATGCTATACTCGTTACCAGTCATGTTGATGGAGTCCTTTCCCTCAGCTTAGATAGGGTTTGTAGGTCAAAATAGAGATATTCTTTCCTTGCTGTTCCTCAGCAGATCTTGTGGTCCTCAGTTTTGAGCATTAGCCAGTGACTGAAGACAGTTATGAGCAGCAGAAGATGGTACCTTGTGGTGTTATAGCCCATGTGCCTGCCCTACTTATTGGGATCAGTATTACAGCATGGCGGTCTAAGAAATCAGTACCTCAAGCCCTGACAGCAGCTAGTTTAATACTCAATAGGCATAAGGTATCTTAAATCCTTGGCTCCTTTCTTTATTTAAAAAGGTTTACTTTTAATACATTTTAATTGTGTGTATGCATGTGTATGGGTGTGGGTGGGTGAATGTAGGTATCAGCAGAGTCAAAGAGAAGTCATCAGATCTAGGAACCAGCATTACAGGAGGTTGGGAACCACCTGAGGTGGATGCTTGGATTTAAACTCAGGAACTCTGCAAGGATAGTATGTGCTCCTATTTACTGAGTCATCTCTCTAGTCACAAACCCTTGATTCTTGAGGATGAACCACTCTTTAGAACTCTGCTAATCAACAACCAATGTCTTTAGTTTTCTTTTTTCCATTTTTATACCCTTCTATCCTTCTTCAGCTTCAGCCTTTTCTCCCATTTCTCATTCTCTTTACTTCAGCTGCACATCATTTGTCTGCTCTGGATTCTTCACCTATATCTTACTGCCATTGCCATCTACTGTTAGCCCCACTGGGTGGAATGCTTCCACTTTGATGGCTGTTCAGTGCTGTTCACTACTACAATTATTTCCAGTGCTGAAAGTGCCCTAGTTCTTGCTACTACAACTTGTTCTCTTACCAGCTAAAGTTCTCTTTACCAAACACAATTCAAAAGCAGTCAAGAAAGACCACTTGAGAGAAGCCTTTCTATTGGACCTAATGACAATGCCTGTTTATGCGGTTGATGGTTGACAACAGCCTTCAGTTGGGCCACCAGAGGGAACACTTCTCCTCTGCCTTGAGAGGATATAGTTAGAGGGATATCTAGATTTCATCCAGATTTGTGGTTTTTAAAAGTCTAGCACACTGTTTAAGTCCGTTATGGCTGGAAAAAGAAGTCAGTATCACGTTTCGGCAGCAAGCAGCTATAGTTGCTATGGAGCTTCCTTGAGCATCCCAGAAGCATTCCCAGCAACCAATGACAGCATGCCAGTTCAGCTGCTAGGCTGGTGATCCTCTACTCAAGGCAACCAGGAAATGGCTCCTAGCTACCAACATCTTAGCTTATTACAGGATAAACAAACATCAAACTAATAATGCATTACCAATGCTTCACTCCTGCCAAACTCCCAGTGGCATGTATTCCCCGTATCTGTCTTTTACCATGGACATGATCTTCTGTGTAGTTTTCAGCACCTCTCTCTATATCCTTCATTATTTCTCACTGCTCAAGAGAGCTCAAGAGCTCTCAACTATTGTCTCTCCTTACTGAGCAAAGTCAGGTTTTTGTACTCTGGTTGATTGAGTTTGAATTGAGTGGCTTTCCTAGATGTCCTCATATCCATCTGTCCTTAGCCTACTCCAAGCCTTTAGACATATAAGACTTAGAGCCTTAGAAACAAATAATTTTTCCTATCATCTAACTCCTAAAATTGACTGAAAATTTGGATCACATTAAGTATTCTGGAATGCAGAAAGAAGAATAAAAAATTAAGGACCAAGTCTCAAGCATTCATGCCTCCTGTCTCCATCCCAGCCGCCAGCCAGCTCTGCTATGATAATGACCTTCACAGAAGTTTGTGGGCTTCCCCTGGGGTGGAGGATGCATTGAAAAGGGAAAGTCAGCAGGCTGTATTTGTTTAACAGCTTGGCTATGCAGGATTCATGTAGAAATCAATGACAGGCCAGTATGACTTAGCTGGTCT